>NC_133769.1:279019166-279025752 GCF_003597395.2 Chelonoidis abingdonii | reverse complement strand
TTGATCTCATTATCCAGTGATCCATCACTGGATATGACACTACCCAGGTATATAAAGTTCTCCACTACTTTCAGATGAGTGCCGTCAGTGGAGATACTCGGAACAGAATCATTTGATCTAGGTGTAGGTTGATGAAGAACTTCTGTCTTTCCAAGGCTGATAGTTAGTCCGAAGAGTTGAGAGGCCTCAGCAAACTTGTTGACAGAGTACTGAAGATCATTTTCAGTGTGAGCCATGAGGGCACAGTCATCGGCAAAAAATGCCTCAAGAAACAGTTTCTGCACTGTCTTAGTCTTTGCATTCAGGTGACGGAGTTCAAAAAGTGAACCATCGTGCCGGTATTTCAAGTATATACCTCGGTCCAGATCTTTCTTTGTATGGTTAAGGATGCATGCAAAGAACAGGTTAAATAGGACAGGAGCAAGAACAACATCCTTGTTTCATGCCATTGGTGATGTTGAAGGGGGCTGATGTGGCTCCTTCAGACAATACTTCGCCTGTCATGCTGTCATGAACAAGGCGTATAATCCGGAGAAATTTTCTTGGGCAGCCAAGTTGTGTTAGAATGGTCCAAAAGGCTTCCCTGTTGATGGTATCAAACACCTTTGTCAGATCTATGAAGACAGCATACAGGTGCATATTCTGTTCAATGCACTTCTCTTGTATTTGCCTGACAGCAAACACCATGTCGACTGTGCTCCGGCCAGGTCGGAAACCACATTAACTTTCAAGTAGATTTGCCTCGGAAATGCTGGCCATTAGGCAGTTCAAGATGATGCGGGCGCTGATCTTCCCGCCAACGGAGAGGAGGGATATGCCTCTATAGTTTCACATTCTGCTTTGCTGCCTTTGTTCTTGAAAAGAGAGACAATAGTAGCGTCACGGAGGTCCTGTGGTATGTTTTCATCCTCCCAGATGCTGATGATCATGCTGTGCAACGCTGCTAGTGCTGCTGGACCTGCTGCTTTGTATATCTCTGCTGGTATCCCATCTTTTCCAGGAGCTTTTCCTGAACTCATCTGGCTAACAGCTTTCTTAATCTCATCTATAGGTGGGTGGAAAGTCAAGATATCTGTCAGAGCAGGTTGTTGTGGAATTTCATTGAGGACATTATTATTCACGGTTGATGGTCTATTTCAGAAGGTTGCTAAAGTGTGTTCTCGGCAATCATCTTTCGGTTGATTGCCTTCTTTATCTTTAAGCAGTGTTAGGTGTTGTGTTTGTCTGATGAGAGCCAATGCGACTGTGTAGTCCTTGGTTTAGAAGGTCCATAGACAGTCTTGAATAGCCACTGAAGAAACATCTTTGAGTTCGTGAGTCTCAGCATAGTGCTCAATTTCTTTGGCTTTTGCTCTTACCAACCAGTTGTCTTCCGTATCTGACGGAGGTCTGTTCTGTGTTTTGCTCTGAAGGTACTTGAAATGGTCCCAGTTTAGAGAACTGAGGAGGGGTCCAGTTCTGCCATTCGATAAAGGCTTGTTTCTCTTTACTTTCCACTGCTGAGCCATTATTTCTTTCTTGGTTCTCATCGAAACCAATCCTGAATGTGTTCTTTTCTTTGCGTCCAAGAGATGTTATTGCTGTGTCAGTCACTATCTGCTTGAACTGGGTCCCACTTTTTGGTTACAGTTACCCGATCATATGTCCGTGGGATCTCAGTTTTGTCATCTCAGACTCCTCTGGAAATTGTGAAGACACTGAGCATCCTTCAGTTTGGCTATGTTTGAAAGCAGGTTGCCACATGCTTAGGAGCATTTGTGCCGAGACGGGAGCGATGTGAAGTTGAAGAGACATCCTGACTAATCTGTGATTCTGTCCAGCACTCTTGCACCCTTGCATTACTCTTGGTGATCATTACATCTCAGATGTCTCGCCTTCTGGACAATGGCAATAATTCTATCAGATGCCACGTTTTGGACCTAGGGTGCATCCCACGTTGTTTTGTATTGGTCCCCCAGCTTGTCGCGGAACAGAGTGCCCTGGTAATGCGTCAGGTCATTTTCACACACAAAGGCTCAAAAGGAGGTAGTCCATTGCTGTGCATTTTGACTACACCAATGTGGCCGCCCGTTACTCCTTTTCCAGTTCTCGCTGTCAGCCCCCCGGAGCCTCAGGGCATTGTCGAAATCTCCAAGTTAGAGTAGTTTGTCTGTTACAGCGTGTGCGGCCCTTTGATCAGTGCAGTCTGTCGAGATCTCATAGTATTCGTTCCTTTGAGAGTTGTCAGAGCAATGATTAGAGAGTGGGTGCATAATGCACTGATGATCGGTGGGCAATGACAGTCTTGGCATTTGAGTGGGAAGCGTAGTTTCAGCAATCTTTCATTGATACCCACTGGAAGGTCTGGGAGTTGATGCATCAATGAGGTTGTTATTATTGCCAGACCAACTCCATGTATTCTGTCCTCTTGTCTTCCAGTCTTACCGGTTCCCAGAAGAAGTGTAGGCCACTTCCTGGGTTCGCTCAAGGAACCTCTCCCAGCGCAATCCTTGTTTCACTTAATGCCAGCTATATCGATGTTGTACGGGGGCTAGTTTCATCGAGCAATGAGAGCTGTCTTCTCTAGGTCTTGCAACAGCTTCTTGATCCATGAGAGGTAACGAACATTCCATACATTTTACTCAAATGGTAAGTTTCCTTCAAATTGGGTTTCTGTTGGTTTCGGCGGGAGCAGGTTGGGTTAAGGTAACTTGCCAGCTTGCAGCGTAGCTTGAGACCAGTTGTTGTAGGGCAGGCCAATTTTTAGGCCACCTTTTCTAGGCCCCTCCCTTTACTAGGGTGAGCAGCTGCTATCCTGAAGAGCGGCTGCTTCAGAACGCAATGGGGATTGCTGCCAGGCAACTCTTGCTGCCCAGGTACAGAGCTGGACCAGACCACCTATCCACAGGCCGCCTGCGTGCAGGATTGGGACTACCGACCTCCCAGTGGTAACCTCCACCTGTTCGCTTTGCCCCTCCACCCATCGCCACAGGACTTGGGGATGTATGTGATGGGATGTTTGATGATTGTGCACAGGACCTGTGCGTGAAAGCTTTTTAAGTGGATACAAGCCGTTGCACGGGAGCAATCCCACTCTCTTGACGATCTTTAAGAGCAGACACCAATGGTTTACGAAAAATCGTCACGGGACTGTGTAACTTCTTTGTTGCAGTGGACATGGCCTTGACGTCTTTTCGTCCTTGTCAAGCCCTTCACTGTCCACAAAGCGTTGCAGAACCGCCTTTTGGCCGTTGGATCTTAGTGATCTCTTTCACCCCAGCTCGGCCGGAGCTGACGTTCGCATGCAGGGATAGGCATATCCCTAATTCACTGAGGGTTAGAGTATCCCATCACGTTACCACCTCACCTGGTTTAGCCGGCCGGTCACACCGATGCCCGGGGCCTATTGGCCACTGCTGCATGCTGCAGTACATTGGGCCGCAGCGTGAGGAGCTGCACTGAGACAGGTGGGACCAAGGTTGAAAGACCACCCGAAGGGTACTGACAATCCCCATCAGAGCTCACTACCCCTCCTGGGCACCCCATACACCTTCCACAGGCTACACTAACCTAAAAACTACATAGCTTTTTTTTTCAGAGTACCCTAAGCATTCTTATTACACATGCTATAGGAAGGTCAGAACTCTTAAAAATTGGGATACTTTCATTGAAGTGCCTAAATGTGTTTTAGGATTCAAATTTTGGGTACCCAGGTTTGAAAATGTTGGCCTGTGGGTAGGATTTCCAGGAATTTCTGGGGGAGAAAGAAGCCTAAATCTCACTGAAAGTCAGAACTTGAGAATGTGAAAATCTGTGATATCAGTGAAAATCTGGCTCTGTAAGACTAACGGGACGAACGAGTCTTAGATCATAAGCCCCTTACTTATGTGACTGTTTTGGGTAGTGCTTGTCTTTTTGTTCTGTGTTTGTACTGCACCTAGCAAAATGGGACACTAGCCCCTGACTGGGGAACATATAATAATAATAGTAATTAATAATAAATAAATCTTTAGGAGGAAGAGGTGTAAACAGTAGAAAGGAGGGTTTTGTGTGTGATTTTGGATTCTTAGGTACTTGTTCAGTAAACCTGTTAATTAAAAGATATAGTTTGCAGCTAAATCATAAAATGAATATCTTGGCATCAAAGAGAGCTAAAGTCTTTAAACTTAGTATAAGAGTGGAAGGAGGAGGAGGAGGAAAAGAAAGGGAATCCAAGTGGCTATATGAATTAAGGGGGGGTGGGGAATAAACATACAGAAGCTACTAATTAATGCTGTTAGAAGTATGAAAAATCCAGCTCTGGTCAGCTGTTTCTGGTACCATTATTATATAATCAGTATGTTAATCTTATTCCCTCCAATTATTTTTATATTTCAAAGGTCTTTTACTGAAGCCCGGTCTACACATGGTATCTAACCATGTCAGTTAAGAGTGTGATGTTTTTACCAATATAATTATACTAGTCGAGCCTGTGATTGGGTGTATAAACCCAACACTCAAACAGAAGGGTTTAAGGAGCAACTCTGGGCCAGGTGACCCTGTGCAGTCACACCCGCAGAGCATGCTGCAACTGGAAGTGGAGCTTCAAAAATCAGAAGATGCCTGACAAGGCAGAGAGAAGGACTTTCCTGAAGAGTTTCTGAAGAAGGACAAGGCAGAAACCTTCCCCTGGAGAGGAAGAGCCTGCCAGCTGAGCCCAGTGCAGGATGAAGGTTCAGCTTTTATCTTTTTTTCTCCCAAGTTTAAACAGATTGCACAATTTGACAAGAGAGTGGGTCATAAGAAGCAGCTCAGGGAAGCAGCCTTAAAAGCACCCCTGGGTGCTAGATATTTGGTAATCTTTACAGACCTCTGGTCCAGATCCTGGGGAGTGGGAGGCCCCAGGGTCTCCTACTAAACCCAACCCCCATTAAGAAGGATATGACAACCCATACCTTCAAGACTCCCCCCTCAGGGGGAAGGATGGAAAGGACAAATACCTGTTGGAACCCCCACCTGGAATCAGGCACTTGTAGGTATCGATAGTCAAACCCCGTATCTTCCTAGGAACCTATCATAGTAGGGAGAGATAGGACTGAGTGATAACATGAATGGAGGGCTGAGGTAACACCCAATAAAAGTCAGACTGATACCAGGTGTGAAAGTGGCCTGTAGAAAAGAGAAAAGATGTAACAACCAGGCACCTAACACCCTAACCACTAGGTGACATTACCAGCAATTGGTGTCCATTGCATAGCCCCTTGTGTGGATGTAGTTATTCTGGTATAAATATACATTATAGTGATGGCTTGGCTAAGCAGTGGACTACAACTTTCATCAGCCCCCACTTCTTCTCCTCCTCACTGCCTGTCTTTCCTTTGTCCAGGTAAGGAAAAAGATCCTGAACCAGGACATGGCCTGGATAAACAGTGAGGTGGCAAAGTCTGTAGACAATACAAAATTACTCAAGATAGTTAAATCCAAAGCTGACTGCAAGACTTACAAAGGGATTTCACAAAACTGGGAGACTGGGCAACAAAATGGCAGATGAAATTCAATGTTGAGAAATGCCAAGATATCACATTGGAAAACATAATCTCAACTATACCTACAAAATAATGGGGCCTAAATTAGCTGTTATCACTTAAAAAAGAGATCTTGGAGTCATCATGGATAGTTCTCTCAAAATGTCTGATCAGTGTGCAGCAGGGCTCTAAAAAGCTATCAGAATGTTAGGAGCCATTTGGAAAGGGACAGATAATAAGACAGAGAATATCATAATGCCACTATATGCATCCATAATATCCCCACACCCTTGAATACTGCAGACAGTTCTAGTTCACCTCTATCTCAAAAATGGTATACTAGAATTGAAAAAGTACAGAGAAGGGCAACGAAAATTATTAGGATTATGGAACAGCCTATATATGAGGAAAGATTAAAAAGATTGGCACTGCTGATCTTAGAAAAGAAATGACTCAGGGGGATATGATAGATATTTATAAAATCATAAATGGTGTAGAGAAAATATACATATATATATATTAGTCTATCAATGTCTTCTGTCTAAGATGGTCAGGGACATAACCCTAAGTTCTGGATTTCCATTAACCTCTGACTACTAGCTGCTGGAACTGGATGACAGGATATATTACTTGATAATTCCCTTGTTCTTTTAATTTCCTCTGAAGCATCTGGTACTGGTCACAGTCAGAAATCAGGGCCATGGGCTTGATGTACCATGTCATATCATATATCCATATGTACCATATGTCTTACCCAGTATGGCCATTCTTATGTTCTTATGATGGTCCCTTCGGGTCGTAAAGTTCATGAGTCTATAAAGTAGTAGGCCAAAGTATTACATGATCCAATCACTTGAAGCTGAAGCTAAATAAATTCAGACTGGAGATAAGGCAATTTTTTTAATGGTTAGAGTAATTAACTATTGGAACTGTTTACCGAGGGTTATGGTGAATTCTCCATCATTGAACATTTTTAAGTCAAGTTTGGATGTTTTTTCCAAAAGATATGCTCTTGGTTATTTTGGGGACATTCCATGGTCTTTTTTGTACTGGAGGTCAGACTTCATGATCACAATGGTCCCTTCTGGCCTTGAAATCTATGA
>NC_133769.1:279016974-279019066 GCF_003597395.2 Chelonoidis abingdonii | reverse complement strand
CACCATTAATTTGGGCTTGATAGGCACTGGGAGTCGCTGGCTCACTACAAAAGCAATTTTCTCTCTCTTAGTATTGACATCTTCTCATCAATTATTGGGATTGGACATCATCCACCCTGACTGAATTGGCCTTATCAACATTGGGTCTCCACTTGTAAGGTAACTCCCTTCTATTCATGTGCCAATATATATTTATGCCCATATCTGTAATTTTCACTCCATGCATCTGAAGAAGTGTTGTTATTTTTTAACCCACGAAAGCTTATGCCCGACTAAATCTGTTAGTCTTTAAGGTGCTATTGGACTCCTCGTTGTTTTTTGTGGATACAGATTAACATGGCTACCCATCTGATACTTGACATTCATTCTGAACTGAATCTAGAAATATACCTCTTTGTGTATAATTAACCCTTTGTTCACTTAGCTATATTATCTTAAAAATACCTTTGGCTGGCAAAAAGCTAAGGACTTCCTAGCGCATAAACATACATACACAGTTTATTAAATATTTTAAAATTAAGATATGCATTAATCATAACATGAACACAAGGGTGCAGTTTCATTACACGCTTGAAAAAATGCTGATCTTTTAGCTGAAGAAAAATTATGTTTAAATTGTATTTTTATTCATGATAGTTAAATTAGATTATGCTATTAAAAGTTACCAAAGTATATTACTGCATATATGAATACATTTATATATGTGTACACATACATTTAAATTATGCATTCATAACAAAAAAAAAAAAGATTCCTATTGCAAACTTCCTTGTTCTCAAGGTGTAAGATAAATATGACACACTTATCACCCTTGGAATTTTTTCTCAGATTGATTATAAGTTTATACTTACTGGTCTGGAGAATATAACTAGGGGAATAAGCCGTAATAGTTAAATGTAGCATCAAAGATGCAATTTGTAAGCACAAGTATATAAATGACACTTTAGCACCTTTCTGTTCAATTTACTCTTACCTCAAGTAACTCAAGACAGCAGAAAAAACCATCTATAACACACATATCACTTAGATGAACAGAAAATGTTCAATATCCTTATCATAAGCCTTTCTCCCAAATCTGGACCTTAACGTCCAAAATCTGGGTGCTTAGCATGAACCTCCAAGCTTAATTACCAGCTTGGATCTTATCTCGCTGCCACCAGACAGGAATTACAGCGCCTCCCTCGCTCTGGTCCCCCAACTTTCCCTGGAGCGACCCCAAGACCCAGAAGCTCTGAGTCTTACCGGCAAGGGAAATACTCCACTTCCCTTCCCCCTCCCTCTCCCACCCAGACTTTCCTCTCTGGGCTAACCTGAGAGTATTGATGCAATCTCTTTACATCACAATACCAAGAAGCATATCTCCTCTATTCCACAAAGAGACAAACCCCAAATACAAGGAAACAGAAAGGGAACAGAAAGGACTTCTATCTCTCGTTCTCCCTCCCACATTCCCTGGTGCTGCAGAGCTTATCCTCCGTAGATCTACACAAAGAGAATTCCCATCCTCTGTTCCTCGCACACCAGGGAAAACTCAAACAAGCTTAAAAGAAACTTATATACAAAGAAAGAAAAGACATCAAAATTTCTCTATATCAAAGATGACAAAATACAACAGGATCAGTTGCTTAAAAGAAAAAAATGAATAACCCCCTTATTCAAAAGGATAACATTTAAACAATTCCGAACAAGTATCACACAGCATGTACACCCCAAAACAACATAAAAGCCTTAATAGTTGTTTTTTCTACTGTACTTTACAAGTTGGCAAAACGGAAGTTAGAAATAGAAAGAACATTCTTATAGCTGATGACACGACCAAAGAGCACAGAGACAAGAACAAGCACAACAGCGGGCACCTACACCTTTCTCCTTCCCGTTAATGCTTTTACAGGAAATCCACGACGTTCAGGCTGAATGGTCCATCTGATCACAGTGGTTTCGGTGCCACCTTTGGTTTAACCCCTTACATGGTAAAACGAAAACATTAAACTCTTAGCTAACGAAACAGTCAGAAAATAACCATCTATAACTCACAAAATCCATTTGACGAAGTGAAGCAAGAAGAATGCTTTCAATTTGCACTTTTAAAACT
>NC_133769.1:278996540-279016390 GCF_003597395.2 Chelonoidis abingdonii | reverse complement strand
GAAAAACGCATCTAAAAAGAAAAGGTGCAAGAGCTCAGTCATCTTACTGGAACACAAGTAGAAAAAAATCAGACATGATGAAAAAGATAAACAAGGGGGTGAGGTTGCTCATATAAGGATTGCTAGAAAAAAGGCTCATAAGTTATTTTTAACCATCCTTAGGAAAAGTGCATTCATAGGCATTGTCATAAGCTGGCCTTTGCCTCCTTCAATTTGTGTCAGGGCACATGTAGCTCCTCACATCAAGGACCTGATTTAATGGTTTGACTTTGAGGAGTGATTGATTCCAGAGATCTCTCAGGAAGAGTATCATTCTACCAATTAAAAGAGACAAAGAGTCCTGTGGCACCTTATAGACTAACAGACGTATTGGAGCATGAGCTTTCATGGGTGAATACTCACTTTGTCAGATGCATGTAGTGGAAATTTCCAGAGGCAGGTATATATATGCAGGCAAGAATCAAACTAGAGATAACGAGGTTAGTTCAATCAGGGAGGATGAGGCCCTCTTCTAGCAGTTGAGGTGTGAACACCCAGGGAGGAGAAACTGCTTTTGTAGTGGCAAGCCATTCACAGTCTTTGTTTTATCCTGAGCTGATGGTGTCAAATTTGCAAATGAACTGAAGTTCAGCAGTTTCTCTTTGAAGTCTGGTCCTGAAGTTTTTTTGCTGCAGGATGAGTACCTTTAAATCTGCTATTGTGTGTCCAGGGAGACTGAAGTGCTCTCCTACAGGTTTTTGTATATTACCATTCCTAATATCTGACTTGTGTCCATTTATCCTTTTATGTAGGAACTGTCCAGTTTGGCCGATGTACATAGCAGAATAGATGACCCTGCTGATGGTTTAAAGATGTAACCATCTTTTGTCCTTCACCTCTGACACAGCAACCTCTCTTCACAAGTTTCATCTTCACAAGTTACTGTGGATTACAGATGACCTGCAAATAAAGAAGGAAGAAGGTTGTGTGTGTGGTTGAAGGAAGTCTTGAGTAGAATACGATTGATTTTGGTTAAAAAAATCTTACTGTGTCAGTATTAGAGGGTGAAAAATATCTCTATGCCTCTACAACAGCATCTTAGGGTTCTGTTTGTTTTGTTTTATTTTGTTTTGTTATTTAATTTGCAATCCAAGTCCCTAATATATTAAGGTCTTCAAATTTAGTATCATCTGCAAATTCAATTAGCCTGCTTTGTAGTCTTTATGCCCTCTTCCAGATCATCATTTTAATGTCCATTAAAAAAAAATCAAGAATCCATGGACTTCTAAGCATATTTTTCAAAAGCATTTCAGACACTGAGAATTGAAGAGATGGAGAAGGAGGGATTTGTTTTTTTCTTGGACTTTTTTTTTTGTTATAGGAGCTGACAGAGACTACTAAATGAGTAGAAAACAAATTCAGTAATTTGGAGCACAAGAAAATGATAGCAATTTAGAAAAGAAGTTTGCTGATGAAGATTTAGTGGTATATGATTTGATGGAGAGAAGCCAAAGAGAGCAAAGGACTTCTGTGTGCTAAGCACAGGCCTCCATAACCTTGTATGCTAATCCATTTGTGAGAAGGAACTCAGGCTGGAGGGACAGGGCTTATATACCATCTCTCAGTGCAGGGTTTTCTAGGTGCGACCAGCTCAGGTGATGCTTCGCCCCCGAGCTACACTTCTTTCCCAAACAGGGAGGGAGTAGGAGACCCTTAAAAATTCACAACCTCTTCAGTTTAAGACCTTTGAGTTTGCAGAGAGGAAAGAGGGCTGAGGCAGGAGGGATGCATTCTTTGTGGCTTTGGGAAACTTTCCAGAATACCTGTTGAATTAGCATGAAATGCTTGCTAGAGAAATGCAGTGATATTATTGTAAAATATCATCAGGAGTCAAATCTGCTTCCTAACCAAAACATTGCCTGCTGATAGTAAGCCTCACAGAATCAATATGAAGTGTGTGGATTGTAGCAGATTTGTATTTTGTGTCAGGTGCCCACATACTATAGAGCACTTAACCAATTAGAAGAGCACATTGGTATGACAGCTGGTGCCATTGTGTGTGTGTGTCTTAATATTCTCTACACAGCAGACACAGACCAGACAGAAGCTCCAATAGATGAAACAAAAATTAGTGTTGCACTACCGATGCCTGTAGAAAAAGTATCCTGCTGCCTGTTCTCTCTCTGTTCATCTCAAACACGTGTTCTTTCCGACAGTCTCAGTATGCTGGGGACTGCCTTGAGTTTTTCAACCCCCTCCTGGATGCTCTTAGTCCTGGACATAACTGTGGGTGGAAGTTGGGTAAATTAATGCAAAAATCTTATTGCCACTATTGGAAGCTGTAGAGAGCTGGCAGGAGACTTGTGGTTGCTGCTGTGCAGACCAGGTCCTTGCCTCAACCACAGTTCCACTCTTCTCTGGAGCCTCTGAATACCCTGTACAGAGCCACAAAGGCAGCAACAGGACATAGAGGCAGCAGCCTTCGATGCTGCAAGAGCATGTGTGTGTGAGGTTGCTCATATAAGGATTGCTAATTTGTTGGGAATTTTTAGTTGTTTATTTACTTTCATTTTCTTTCCTTGAAGCAAGAGGTCGTGACTGGGTATGTCCATGCAGCAACTAGACACCCATGACTTGTGGAGCTATGGCTGTAGGGCTGTTTCATTGCTGAATAGACTTCTGAGCTTAAGCTAGGAGCCCGGGCTCTAGAATGTTGTGTGGTGGGAGCGTCCCAGAGCTTAGGCTCCAGCCCGGAGCAATGAAAGAGTCCTGCGGCCCAAGCCCTGTGAGCCTAATTCAGCTGGCTATGTAGACATACCCACTAAAACCCAAAACACAACACATCTGTCAAGGTTCCTTCCCCACTCTGAACTTTAGGGTACAGATGTGGGGACCTGCATGGGCACTTCTAAGCTTAATTATTTGCTTAGATCTGGTATCACTGCCACCATCCAGAAGTTTCAGTGTCTGGAACACTCCCTTTCCCCCCAAAACCTTCCCCTCCCTGGGTAGCCTTGAGAGACTCCTTCACCAATTCCCTGGTGAGTCCAGATCCAATCCCTTGGATCTTAAAACAAGGAAAAATTAACCATCCCCCTCTCCTTTCTCCCACCTATCCCTGGTGAGTCCAGATCCAATCCCCTTGGATCTAAAACAAGGAAAAATCAATCAAGTATTAAGAAAAAGGCATTTAATTAAAKAAAAGAAAGGTAAAAGAAAACCCTCTTGGAGAGATTAGCATACCAGCTACTCTCCCAGACAACAGATTGAAAACACAGAGAATGTTCCCCTGGGCACAAATTTAGTTACATGGAAAAAAATACCCAATTTGATTCTACCTCTAATTGCATAAGACAGGTTACAAAGAAATAAACATGAACCTATTTATTCCTTTCTAAAACTTACAACTCTGATAAGAGGCTGGTTCCTTGATCTTTTTCACTCCAGCTGAAACTGAAACTCTAAACAAAGGAAAAACTTCCCTCCTTCCTTTTGAAACATCTTGTTCCCGCATTGGTTCCTCTGGTCAGGTTAGCTAGGCTAGGTGAACTTTTGAACCTTTTACAGGTAAAAGAGGCATTAACCCTTAACCATCTGTTTATGACAACATCCTATTGAGAGGAATTATCTTATTTCTCGGAGAAGATCACCTAAGGCCAGGATGGCCTTCTAGGCTGCTAAGAACAACAGATCAAGAGCCAGATGAGAAACACAATGGCTTCCTGCCAAGAACTGGACTTAAAATGGGGAATAACACGGAAATAAAACTCTCTCTAAACAATACATATTTCTTTTTTTAAAAAAAATCACTGTTGCTATCTCTTGCAAAGTTATTACAAAACTTATGATATTTGGACATTTTTCTAAAGCCCCAGTCTCTGGAGTTACAGATTATTACATGATACTCAGCTTGCAATTAAAAGGTAAGGTAGATATATTTCTAGCCTCATGAATGAAGCCTAAAAAAGTCAAGAACTGAAATAAAATAAAAATAAACTGAAAAAGAACTGAAAATATATTTTAATATTTCATGATTTTTAAGTCAATTTCACATTATTGAGGGATTATAAAAATAATATATGGAAATATACCTATCTCAACGAACTGGAAGAGACCTTAAAAGGTCATGGAGTCCAATCCCCTGTCTTCACTAGCAGGACCAGGTACTCTCCCTGATAGGGTTTTTTGCTGTGCCCCAGGTCCCTAAATGGCCACCCTCAAGGACTAAATTTACAACCCTGGGTTTAGCAGGCCAATGTGCAAACCACAGAGCTACTCCTCCCCTTGTAATGTTTGAAAACATGGGTTTGAAATACTGAAAATGTGGCTTCTCCGTGTATGTGTGCAGACAGAGATAAAATAGGCATGGCTAGTATTGATGTCTACAGTTGAGATTGCCTGACACTTTGCCAGACTTTAACCATTTGGGCCAATAATTTCCATCTTTCTCAGACTGGAATTTTATTTTATTAAGTTTCAGCTAAAACATCTGAGAGATTTACAAGCACAAAATAAGGCAAAAAATGTTTTGCTATGGTAAAAAAATCTTACCGTGCTTTATTGAGAGGATCTAGCCTGTCCATGCACTGGATACTATAAATATAGATGAGGATGATAGGCGTGTGATATATTTCAAGACTATGTTATGTGACAAATTAATGTATCATGCCCTGTGATTGCCTTAATTGCTCTTTGCTCACTAACCTCTGGAATTTATTTTGACATTTGAAACTCTCGAGAAGCTTCAAACTAATTTGCTTTCTTTAAATCAAGTTGCCACATAATTCCTCCCTCCCCACCTTCCCACAGATGTTCAATTTCCTCTCCTTCTGGCAAGTCTGTCCCTCAATATAGATATATCCCTCCACAAGACCAAGGATAGGCAAGATCCTGTCCCGGGGAAGCTCTTGTCACGAATTTAAAGTATGATCTCTTGAAACATTGCAGAGTTAGCAGTAAAAGCTTTGTACCACAAGCATGATGAGATGTTCAACCTCCCATTGGGACACAAGGCAGATGTGATATGGTAGGGATATAAATGCAACTCTACATTATATGCAGATTTTTATTAGCCCTATGCACTGGGAATTATGATAACAAGCATTTGACTTTAAAGGTAAAGGGAAAAACAAACTAGTCCCAATAAAAGTATTAAAACTTAGTAAAATAAATGTAAAATGATTGGAAGGTTTGTTTTTTCTTTTGTCATCCCTCTGCCGAAAAAACCCCATAGGTGACACATCCAAACATCCATAATTCACTTTAGTCTGCTGTGGCATAAATATATTACTGGCAATTGTTTGATACAGTCTGCATAAGGCAACCATACCAAATAGCTGCCAAAAAAACATTCCTTCCTTTATACCATGTATAGATGTAAAATATATACTAGAAGCGTCGATTAATCGCAGTTAACTCACGTAATTAACTCAAAAAATTAATCATGATTAAAAATATTAATCATTATTAATCACAGTTTTAACCACACTGTTAAACAATAGAATACCAACTGAAATTTATTAAATATTTTTGGATGTTTCTCTACATTTTCAAATATATTATTTCAAGTACAACACAGAATACAAAGTATACAGTGCTCACTTCATAATATTTTTATTACAAATATTTACACAATAAATAGTATTTTTCATTCACCTCATATAAGTACTGTAATGCGATCTCTTTATCATGAAAGTGCAACTTATGATTGTAGATTTTTTTTTGTTTTGTCACATAACTGCACTCAAAACCAAAACATTGTAAAACTTTAGAGCCTACAAGTCCAATCTGTCTTACTTCTTCTTCAGCCAATTGCTAAAAAAAACAAGTTTGTTTAAATTTATGGGAGATACTGTTGCCCACTTTTTCTTTACAATGTCACCATAAAGTGAGAACAGGCATTTGCATGGGACTTTTGTAGACAGCATTGCAAGGTATTTACATGCCAGATATGCTAAATCAGGGATCGGCAACCTTTGACACATGGCTCGCCAGGATAAGCACCCTGGCGGGCCTGGCTGGTTTGTTTACCTTCCATATCCGCAAATTCATAAGATTGCAGCTCCCATGGGCTGCAGTTCACCGGTTCAGGCCAATGGGGGCTGCAGTAAGCAGCAGCCAGCATATCCCTCAGCCTGTGCCACTGGGAGCTGCAAACAGCTGTATCTGTGGACACTCAGATGATACCCTGAACAAGCCATGAACCAAATTCTGCTAAAGAGTCATTTGCATCCTTTTGTTAGTCCAATGACTACTTAAATGTTTATATTAAGTGGAACAGTTTCAAAAGGAGAGGTTGAAGAAGCCCTATTCTGTAGCCTCGTGTTTCACTCACTCACCTTAGAAAAGGGTGATGGAGGTTCAAATCCTTTCTACATATCAGACAGAGAAGGGATGTGAATCTGGGTCTCTGATACCCTGGATTAATGCTTCAACCATAGGGCTAAAGATTATGAAGGGGGCTCTTTCGCAGGAAAAGGCTTAAGTGCCTAACAGGTGTGAATCTTAAGCAGAGGTAGGCACCTAGCTGTCTTTGAGAGGTCAGGCTTAGGCCACACTCCTCTCTTCATCATTTCCTACTGGCTAGTTTAAGCAGCTCCCTGCTCAGGTTGCTATCTTCTGTGAATCCCATTCTTAGGAGCCTAACCCTCCCCATAAATTGTATGGGGAGTCTAGACACCCTGACTCAAGGCCATGAATTTCCTTTGTCATGAGGGCTCCTACAAATTAAACAATGTAGAGCTAAGACTAAGTTCATTTTGTGGAGCAAAGCTGAGTTTTCCAGCTATCCAAAGCATTTTTTGCCAGCCCGGCAAAGTCCTAAGATATTGACCGTGAAACACGGAGCTTTCTTACTTAAAGATAAGCTTTTTAGGTCATTTTAAATGTTTAAAATTATATATTCGTTATAATGTTCCTCTTTCTGCAAGGATTGTGCTGTTAGATTTATGATACTAAAGGGAGCCTGGCTTTACAAGCAGAGGTAGAGAAGAATTATAACAATAACATTTTTTAAATTCCTAACATCAGTAGTTTTTCCTGTAAAATATATGATATGCACAGACTACATGACAGTGGGACGGTGTTTTCCTGGCATTCATTTGGGATGTCTTACATAATGTGTCCTGGCTTGTTCAGCAGAGTATTATATGGGTCATCCATGTGATAAAACCTTTATACCACATTATCATATATTCTTTCTCTTTGTATATTTCTCCAGTGTAGTTGACTTGTCTACCCACCAAGTCCGGCTAGCTTACCAGTCCAAAGTCAGAGACACCAGTACCAGATATGTGGAGGTATAAGTGTGCCATTGCAGATCTCCTTGCAGCATTTGGTACATGGAAGCTCCAAGATAGGAAAGGGATCTGCCTCATAATCAAGGAAGAGACTTGGTGGTTTGTTGATGAACTTTAAAATATATATTACCTTTAGACTCTTGACTAGGTGGAATTTAAATAACAGAAAGTAAAAATAAATCTAACATGCTTCACAAGTGGATTTTCTCATATTCCCTCAAGCCTAGGCATGGCATTTTTCTGAGCACAGTGAATAGCTCTTTTGCTATGTGTATACCAGAGAGTCTTTAAAAAGTCTGTATCAGGACATCACCTTTATTAGTGCAATCAATCTTATATCCCAGGAGAACTGATAATGTATCCTCCATTTACTTAGAATTAAATGTAAAAGTTTGATGTATGCTAATTCATATTTCAGCTCCAGAGAAGACATATAAAAAGCACACCCTGTCTCCATTTGTTCTCATGGTTAAAGTTAAGGATGTGTTGAATTATTCAAAGTCACATTAAGTTCAAAGCCTCTGATAAACTCCATAAACCTTACAAATTTGTCTTTAATTCTGATCTTCACTACATCTCTCTTTTCTTACTCTCAATCATTGAATAGAACTTTACTGCCAGTTTTAGCATAATGCAATAGGGTGAACTGTCAGTGCTCTTTGAATTGTTGTTATGACTAAGCCATGCAACCCCCAGAAGCATTAATTGGACTTTCATGTCTGAACCCCTTATATGGTGGGGGTTTGTTTTCCCTAAAATGATTTCACTGCATAGCATACCTATGCCAAATGTATTTTGTTGTGTGGAAAATTTACCCCTTTATTTTTAAAACTACACAATTAAACCAGCACAGCACAGATCCTATCTGTATAATATATTTTAATCTACACATGTGACTTGGATTTGCATGTATGGACTAAAATTTGTTTAGTTGTATTTTATGATACTG
This sequence comes from Chelonoidis abingdonii, assembly GCF_003597395.2. NCBI lineage: Eukaryota > Metazoa > Chordata > Testudines > Testudinidae > Chelonoidis > Chelonoidis abingdonii. The sequence continues at coordinate 279,008,164 of NC_133769.1, read as the reverse complement.
TTGTATGAAAGACACTAAAAGTGACAATGATAAACACACACAGAAAAACAACCCTGTATTCAAAGAGTATGAGGACTGGACAGTTAAGCAAGCAAAAGTCAGGAAATGTTAGAGTTAAGAATGAAGCCTTAATTCTGTCCTTTGTTTATATGCAGTAATATATTGTCTTTATTTGTGTGATCATATTCCTCCATAATACAAATCAGTGTCCTACAACAGTGCATATCTCATTCACTGTTACCTTTCATGATAAAGTTTAGCATTAATAACAATGGGCCAAATGTTCAAATCTGAGTGACTAAATTTAGGTACCTAAATATATATTTATTAACTGTAGACAGGCCAGACTCACCCCTGTGGCGCCTCCTGTTGGTGACTTCCAGGAATTAGCTCGATTCAGCTCTGGAGCGCCCTCTGCAGGCTGGTGATGCACCTGTCCTCTGGCCTCCAGGTCCCTCCCTGGACCTGGTGCCCTTTTACATGGGGTGCTGCCCCCTGGCAGTAACCCCCTCAGTCTTAGGGTCCCCCATTCCCTGGGGAGCCCCCATCCACTATCCCCACCTTGCCTCAGTATATGGCTACTGCCCGTCATTGTCTAGCCCCGCACCCTGGGGCAGACTGCAGTATCAACCTACTCATCACTGGCAAGGAGGGTTTGGACCTGCTGCCTTGGCTTACCTCTGGGTTGCCCTCTGCAACCCCAAGTACCTATTAGCCCAATGCTAGGCCACAGTCTGGGGCTTTCCAGGCTAGAGCTCCCCAGCTCCTCTGCCTTTCCCCAGCCATGCTTCACTCAGGTACCCTGTGTCTAGCTCCCTACAGCCAAGCCCTTCTCTCTCTATAGCTAGAGAGAGACAGTCTTGGCTTCTGGCTCACAACCTCTTAGAGGGTCCAGGTGGGCCTGATTAGAGCATGGCCACAGCTGAGCCTACTTTCCCCAATCAGTCCAGGCTTCTTGCCCCAGTCTAAAGGCTGCTTTCTCCAGCCACAGCCCCTTCCCAGGGCTGTTTTTAACCCCTTCAGGGCAGGAGCAGGGGTCCACCCTGCTTCTTGGTAGTCCATCGATCCGATGATGACAAATCTGTGCAGCTCATCTATTGTTGGTCTCGTGGTGTGCCCTCTGATGACTGTACCAGCCAATTCTAGAGGTGCACATTTTGCTGCAAATGGTGCATGGGAAGTTCGCGGTCAGTGGATTGTGTGCTGCTGATGCTCTGTGACGTCGTTCGTATGCCTCTTGTAGACGCCGGCAGTGGTCTTCCTCAAAGGCGATGCAGGTATTTCTAACTGTTGCACACCACTGTGTTCTGTCGCTGGCGGCGTCCTCAGGGTCCCTAGGTTTGATACTGCTGTACTGCAGATTGGCTTTGATGGTGTCCTTATAACGTTTCCGTGGACGACCTATATGCCGGATGCCCCGGGAGAGCTCATCATACAGAAGCTGGCGGGGGATTCTGTTGGCATCCATGTGGCTGACATGACTGGTCCAATGTAGCTGTGATTTCATGATCATCATTTCGATGCTTGTCTTCTGGGCTGTCTTGAGGACCTCGAGATTGGGCAATTTGTCTTGCCAGCGGATCTTCATGATGTTGCGGAGGCAGTGCATGTGGAATGCTTCAAGCTGCTTGATGTGACACCTATATAATGTCCATGTTTTGCACCCATACAAAAGAGATGAGAGAACAACAGCTCTGTACACAAGCAGTTTTGTTGACATCTGGATGTTGTGGTGGTTTAAAACTTTGACACGCAGCAGCCAAGTGCCTGGCTAGGGCTTTGGTCTTGTGCTTCGATTCATTATCAGGATCCATCACTGGATCTGGACACTACCCAGGTATATAAAGTTTCTCCACTCTTTCAGATTGAGTGCGTCAGTGGAGATCCGACAGAAATTTGATCTAGGTGTAGGTTGATGCAAGGCACTTGTCTGTCTTTCCGAAGGCTATAGTTAGTCCCGAGAGTTGAGAGGCCTCAGCAAACTTGTTGACAGCAGTACTGAGTTATATGTTCCAGTGTGATCCATGAGGGCCAGTCATCGCAAAAAATGCTCACGAAACAGTTTCTATCCTCTCTCTTGTCTTAGTCTTTGCATTCAGGCGACGGAGGTCAAAAAAGTGAACATCGTGCCGGTATTTCAAGTATATACTCGGTCCAGATCTTTCATTGCATGGTTAAGGACATGCATGCAAGAACAGGTTAAATAGGACAGGAGCGAGAACACATCCTTGTTTCACGCCATTTGTGATGTTTGAGGGGGCTGATGTGGCTCCATCAGACAATACTTCACCTGTCATGCTGTCATGAAAAAGGCATATAATCTGGACAAATTTTCTTGGGCAGCCAAGTGTGTTAGAATGGTCCAAAGGGCTTCCCTGTTGACGGTATCAAACACCTTTGTCAGATCTATGAAGACAGCATACAGGTGCATATTCTGTTCAATGCACTTCTCTTGTATTTGTCTGACAGCAAACACCATGTCGACTGTGCTCCAGCCAGGTCGGAAACCACATTGACTTTCAGGTAGATTTGCCTCGGAAATACTGGCTATTAGGCGGTTCAAGATGATGCGGGCGATGATCTTCCCACCAACGGAGAGGAGGGATATGCCTCTATAGTTTCCACATTCTGCTTTGCTGCCTTTGTTCTTGAAAAGAGAGACAATAGTAGTGTCGCGGAGGTCCTGTGGTATGTTTTCATCCTCCCAGATGCTGATGATCACGCTGTGGAACGCTGCTAGTGCTGCTGGACCTGCTGCTTTGTATATCTCTCTGCTGGTATCCCATCTTTTCCAGGAGCTTTTCCTGAACTCATTGGCTAACAGCTTTCTTAATCTCATCTATAGTGGGCAGAAAGTCAAGATCTGTCAGGGCAGATTGTTGTGGAATTTCATTGAGGACATTATTATTCAAGGTTGATGGTCTATTGAGAAAGTTGCTAAAGTGTTCTCGCCATCTTTCGTTGATGCCTTCTTTATCTTCAATCAGTGTTATGTTGTCTGATGAGAGCAATGGGGTGGTCCTTGGTTTAGAAGGTCCATAGACAGTCTTAATAGCACTGAAGAAAATCTTTGAGTTGTGAGTCTCAGCATAGTGCTCAATTTCTTTGGCTTTGCTCTCCCACCAGTTGTCTTGTATCTGACGGAGGTCTTTCTGTGTTTTGCTCTGAAGGTACTTGAAATGGTCCCATTTAGAGACTGAGGAGGGGTCATTCTGCCATTCAATAAAGGCTTTTCTCTTTATTTCCGGTGTTGAGCATATTTCTTCTTGGTTCTTATCAAACCAATCCTGATGTGTTCTTTTCTTTGGTCCAAGAGATGTTAGTGCTGTGTCAGTCACTATCTACTTGAACTGGTCCCACTTTTTGGTTACAGTACCGATCAATTGTCCGTGGGATTTCAGTTTGTCATCAAGACTACTCTGGAAATTGTTGAAACACTGAGCATCCTTCAATTTGGCTATGTTGAAAGCAGGTAGCACATGCTAAGGAGTTTGTGCCGAGAGGGAGCGATGTGAAGTTGAAGAGACATCCTGACTAATCTGTGATCTGTCCAGCACTCTATGCCTTGCATTACTCTGATGATCATTACGTCTCAGATGTCTCGCCTTCTGACAATGGCATAATCTCTCAGATGCCACTGTTTGGACCTAGGGTGCATCCACGTTGTTTTGTATTTGTCCGCTTGTCGGAACAGAGTGTGGGTAATGGTCAGGTCATTTTCAGAGCAAAGGCTCAAAAGGAATAGTCGATTGCTGTTCATTTTGCCTACACCATGTGGCCCGGTTACTCCTTTCCAGTTCTCGCTGTCAGCCCCGACTCAGGCATTGAAATCTCCAAGTAGGAGTAGTTTGTCTATTACAGGTGTGGCCTTGATCAGTCTGTCAAGATCTTCATAGTATATTGTTCCTTTGAGTTGTCAGAGCATGTTAGAGTGGGTGCATATTCACTGATGATGGTGGCATGACATTTGGCATTTAGTGGAAAGCGTAGTTTCAGCAATCTTTCATTGATACCCCCTGGAAGGTCTGGGAGTTGATGCATCAATGAGGTTTTTATTGCCAGACCAACTCCATGTATTCTATCCTTTGTCTCAGTCTTACCCTTCCAGAAGAAGGTGTAACCACTTCCTGGTTCGCTCAAGGAACCTTCCCCAGGCAATCTTGTTTCACTTAATGCCACTATATCGATGTTGTAGCGGGTTAGTTCTCGAGCAATGAGAGCTGTCCTTCTCTCAGGTCTTGCAACAGCTTCTTGATCCATGAGTGTACGAACATTCCATACATTTACTCAAATTTTTCTTTTGGTTTCAGCCGCAGGTTGGGTTAAACTGCCAGCCGCGGCTTGCTGGCCAGTTGTTATAGGGCAGGCAATTTTTAGGCCACCTTTTCTGGCGCCTTCCCTTACTAGGGTGAGCAGTGCTGTCCTGAAGAGGGCTGCTCAGAAGCCTGGGATGTTGCTGGGCAACTCTGCTGCCCCAGGTACAGAGCTGAATGACAACCTATCCACAGGCCGCCTGTGTGCAGGATTGGGACTACCACTCCCAGTAGTAACCTCCACCTGTCGCTTTTCCCCTCCCCCATCGCCACAGGACTTGGGTGGTATGATGATGATGTTTGATGATTTGCACAGGGCCTGTGCGTGAAAACTTTTTAAGTGGTACAGCCGTTGCATGGGAGCAATCCCACTCTCTTGATCTTAGAAGCCAGACACCAATGGAACGAAAAATCGTCACGACTGGTAACTTCTTTGGTTGCAGTGGACAGTCTTGACGTCTTTCGTACCTTGTCAAGCCCTTCGCTGTCCACAAAGCATTGCAGAACCGCCTTCTTGGCCATTGGATCTTAGTGATCTCTTTCACCCAGTCCACTGGAGCTGACGTTTCATGCAGGGTAGGCATATCCCTAATTCACTGAGGGTTTGAGTCCCATCAGTTACACTCACCTGGTTTAGCCGGCCTGTCGAAGCCGTTGCCCGGGGTGTGGCCACTGTGCATGCTGCAGCTACCTGGAGCCGCAGGTGAGAGCTGAGAGACAGGTGGGGACCAAGGTGAACAGACCACCCCCGAAGGGGTATGACAAATCCCCCCATCAGAGGTACTACCCCTCCCTGGGCACCCCATACACCCTTCCACCCTGCTACACTAACCTAAATACATAGCTTTTATTTTCAGAGGTACTAAGCATTCTTATTACACATGCTATAGGAAGGTCAGAACTCTTAAAAATTGGGATACTTTCATTGAAGTGCCTAAATGTGTTTTAGGATTCAAATTTTGGGTACCCAGGTTTGAAAATGTTGGCCTGTGGGTAGGATTTCCAGGAATTTCTGGGGGAGAAAGAAGCCTAAATCTCACTGAAAGTCAGAACTTGAGAATGTGAAAATCTGTGATATCAGTGAAAATCTGGCTCTGTAAGACTAACGGGACGAACGAGTCTTAGATCATAAGCCCCTTACTTATGTGACTGTTTTGGGTAGTGCTTGTCTTTTTGTTCTGTGTTTGTACTGCACCTAGCAAAATGGGACACTAGCCCCTGACTGGGGAACATATAATAATAATAGTAATTAATAATAAATAAATCTTTAGGAGGAAGAGGTGTAAACAGTAGAAAGGAGGGTTTTGTGTGTGATTTTGGATTCTTAGGTACTTGTTCAGTAAACCTGTTAATTAAAAGATATAGTTTGCAGCTAAATCATAAAATGAATATCTTGGCATCAAAGAGAGCTAAAGTCTTTAAACTTAGTATAAGAGTGGAAGGAGGAGGAGGAGGAAAAGAAAGGGAATCCAAGTGGCTATATGAATTAAGGGGGGGTGGGGAATAAACATACAGAAGCTACTAATTAATGCTGTTAGAAGTATAAAAAATCCAGCTCTGGTCAGCTGTTTCTGGTACCATTATTATATAATCAGTATGTTAATCTTATTCCCTCCAATTATTTTTATATTTCAAAGGTCTTTTACTGAAGCCCGGTCTACACATGGTATCTAACCATGTCAGTTAAGAGTGTGATGTTTTTACCAATATAATTATACTAGTCGAGCCTGTGATTGGGTGTATAAACCCAACACTCAAACAGAAGGGTTTAAGGAGCAACTCTGGGCCAGGTGACCCTGTGCAGTCACACCCGCAGAGCATGCTGCAACTGGAAGTGGAGCTTCAAAAATCAGAAGATGCCTGACAAGGCAAAGAGAAGGACTTTCCTGAAGAGTTTCTGAAGAAGGACAAGGCAGAAACCTTCCCCTGGAGAGGAAGAGCCTGCCAGCTGAGCCCAGTGCAGGATGAAGGTTCAGCTTTTATCTTTTTTTCTCCCAAGTTTAAACAGATTGCACAATTTGACAAGAGAGTGGGTCATAAGAAGCAGCTCAGGGAAGCAGCCTTAAAAGCACCCCTGGGTGCTAGATATTTGGTAATCTTTACAGACCTCTGGTCCAGATCCTGGGGAGTGGGAGGCCCCAGGGTCTCCTACTAAACCCAACCCCCATTAAGAAGGATATGACAACCCATACCTTCAAGACTCCCCCCTCAGGGGGAAGGATGGAAAGGACAAATACCTGTTGGAACCCCCACCTGGAATCAGGCACTTGTAGGTATCGATAGTCAAACCCCGTATCTTCCTAGGAACCTATCATAGTAGGGAGAGATAGGACTGAGTGATAACATGAATGGAGGGCTGAGGTAACACCCAATAAAAGTCAGACTGATACCAGGTGTGAAAGTGGCCTGTAGAAAAGAGAAAAGATGTAACAACCAGGCACCTAACACCCTAACCACTAGGTGACATTACCAGCAATTGGTGTCCATTGCATAGCCCCTTGTGTGGATGTAGTTATTCTGGTATAAATATACCTTATAGTGATGGCTTGGCTAAGCAGTGGACTACAACTTTCATCAGCCCCCACTTCTTCTCCTCCTCACTGCCTGTCTTTCCTTTGTCCAGGTAAGGAAAAAGATCCTGAACCAGGACATGGCCTGGATAAACAGTGAGGTGGCAAAGTCTGTAGACAATACAAAATTACTCAAGATAGTTAAATCCAAAGCTGACTGCAAGACTTACAAAGGGATTTCACAAAACTGGGAGACTGGGCAACAAAATGGCAGATGAAATTCAATGTTGAGAAATGCCAAGATATCACATTGGAAAACATAATCTCAACTATACCTACAAAATAATGGGGCCTAAATTAGCTGTTATCACTTAAAAAAGAGATCTTGGAGTCATCATGGATAGTTCTCTCAAAATGTCTGATCAGTGTGCAGCAGGGCTCTAAAAAGCTATCAGAATGTTAGGAGCCATTTGGAAAGGGACAGATAATAAGACAGAGAATATCATAATGCCACTATATGCATCCATAATATCCCCACACCCTTGAATACTGCAGACAGTTCTAGTTCACCTCTATCTCAAAAATGGTATACTAGAATTGAAAAAGTACAGAGAAGGGCAACGAAAATTATTAGGATTATGGAACAGCCTATATATGAGGAAAGATTAAAAAGATTGGCACTGCTGATCTTAGAAAAGAAATGACTCAGGGGGATATGATAGATATTTATAAAATCATAAATGGTGTAGAGAAAATATACATATATATATATTAGTCTATCAATGTCTTCTGTCTAAGATGGTCAGGGACATAACCCTAAGTTCTGGATTTCCATTAACCTCTGACTACTAGCTGCTGGAACTGGATGACAGGATATATTACTTGATAATTCCCTTGTTCTTTTAATTTCCTCTGAAGCATCTGGTACTGGTCACAGTCAGAAATCAGGGCCATGGGCTTGATGTACCATGTCATATCATATATCCATATGTACCATATGTCTTACCCAGTATGGCCATTCTTATGTTCTTATGATGGTCCCTTCGGGTCGTAAAGTTCATGAGTCTATAAAGTAGTAGGCCAAAGTATTACATGATCCAATCACTTGAAGCTGAAGCTAAATAAATTCAGACTGGAGATAAGGCAATTTTTTTAATGGTTAGAGTAATTAACTATTGGAACTGTTTACCGAGGGTTATGGTGAATTCTCCATCATTGAACATTTTTAAGTCAAGTTTGGATGTTTTTTCCAAAAGATATGCTCTTGGTTATTTTGGGGACATTCCATGGTCTTTTTTGTACTGGAGGTCAGACTTCATGATCACAATGGTCCCTTCTGGCCTTGAAATCTATGAGTAAGTTTCTTCTCAGAGTTCTCTGTTTTCTTTGGTAGCTAAAGAATTAGGGAGATTATTATTTTTATTGTTTGTTACTTGTGCAGACCCAGAGATACTCATGATATCACAAATAACAAAATACCAGGAGATTTATTTACCATGAGGGCTTGCTCTCTACTTAAAGACCAGGATAACAGAGGAGGACATTACAGAGAAAGAATGGAAAAGGTCTAGAATGAAGACGATGAGTAAAATTTTCAAAAATACCTACGTGGCTTAGGAGTCACTGACTTTCAGTGCAACTTAAGGTTTTAAGACTCCAATCCTGAGATAAATCAATCCTTTTCAGGATCTAGGCCCAAGTGCCTAAATCACATCTAAATATGGAGCATAGTGTCCTAAACTACTTTGGTGCTTTTTACAATTTTACCTGAGGACAATTGGATTCAGTAGAACCTCAGAGTTACTAACATCAGAGTTATGAACTGACCAGCCAACCACATCTGGAACTGGAGTTACACAATCAGGCAGTAGCAGAGAAAAAAAAGAAACAAAAAAACCCAGCAAATACAGTACAGTATGGTATTAAAAGTAAACTACTAAAAAAAAAAAGGAAAGCAATATTTTTCTTCTACAAGTAAAGTTTCAAAGCTGTATTAAGTCAATGTTCAGTCATAAACTTTTGAAAGAACAACCACATTCTGTTCAGAATTATGAACATTTCAGAGTTATGAACAACCNAAAAAAAAAAGGAAAGCAATATTTTTCTTCTACAAGTAAAGTTTCAAAGCTGTATTAAGTCAATGTTCAGTCATAAACTTTTGAAAGAACAACCACATTCTGTTCAGAATTATGAACATTTCAGAGTTATGAACAACCTCCATTCCCAAGACGTTCATAACTCTGAGGTTCTATTACAAGGGTCGGCAATCTCTGGCACGTGGCTTGCCAGGGTAAGCACCCTAGCGAGCCACGTGCCAGAGGTTGCTGACCTCTGTTCTGTTGTAATCTGCTTATATGGAAGGCTAATATACATATCTTGATGGTTAGAAAAAGGAAAGGATTTGTGTCCGTCTTTGTCTGTGTTTCATGCTATCTGAGGAAATAACACACAAAACTGGCATTCTTGATTTGACACTTCACATGGTATTGGTAAGTGTGATTGTACATTGTGCAATAAAAATAGCTTACTTGTGCTGTCAGATTTTGTGTGATAAGTGCAAAAGAAAATTATACAAAAAAGCAGTTCTCTCATGTTATTTGAACAAGGCATGAGCTGACTGGATTTTCCATGGGAGGGGAATACAACTAGGCAGGGAAAATGAAGCAAATTGAGGCCAGAAATTTTGAAATATAAATATTTGAAAGAAATTAAGTGAGATTTTAAAACTGGAAAAAATAAGTCCAAACATGTAAGTGAAATATCCTATTGCACTTTCCATAAAGAACAGTGGACATTGTGAGGATCAGATAGGAGATTTAGGCAATTGTAATTTATAAATTGCTCTATTTGTTTTCATATTTTTATTTTGTGTTTTAGGATTTGGTTTCTCGGCACCTAGTTTCTACTGTTGTAATCACCAAAGAATTATTTTAAATGTTTATTAAATACATAAAAAGAAAAGAAAAGAAAACTTTATTTTATAAATCAAAATTATTAACATTGCCCAAATTATAGACATTGCCCATATTGTCTTGCTTTTCACCTGTCATCCACTAGGGACTGTTTAAGGCCTGGTTCCTGCAGTGATCTCCATGTAACTAAAACCCTGATTCCAGACAGAACCCCAAGGAGCCAACGGGCTCCGGGGGGAGCAATTCCATTCACTATTCTTTGAAAGATCAGGTATCAGGATTTTAATGTAGAGAAGTGACCAACACAATTGGGATAATGTCAGCATTCTAGCAAATATTCCATTTTAATCCTATAACAATATTCTAGAATTTAAAGCTAAATGGGCATTATTATTGAGAGCAATATAGTTTGTCCTTTTACATTTTAATGTCTATGTATTCACTGTACGCAGTGATAACTAAGTTGATAGCTACATATTGAATGTATATATATTTTGTTGGAGATGGAGATAATGCCAAGATCTGTTCATTTTACTCATGTGAGTGATCCCACAGAAGTCAAGGGAATTGCTTGCAAGAATAAGGCAAGGAGAACTTGACCTATGGATGTTATTTAACAGGTTATTATAAAAATATGGCTTACTTTGAAGTTTGTGGAAAAAACTGGAAAATGTCAGGCAGATGCAACTAATAATATGCATATTCATTATGATATCTATCAGAATGTGGAGAACATGTATATGTTGACATTATTTATTTATTTATTTATTTATGTGTGTCTGTCTGTATGTATTTGTTTATTTACTTATATGTATTTCCATTGTGCCTAGGAGCCCCAGACATGGACCTTATTGTGCTAGCTGGTGTACAAACTGAGAACACAATGATGGTCCTGCCTACAAAAAGCTTAAAATCTATCTGTAAAACAAGAGGCAACTTGTGGATACAGACCAATAGAGGAGTACAAAGAAATTAAAATACAATATTGGTCAGTATGTCAGACAGTGGTTTCGGCACACCAGCAACCTAATCATGGTCAGTTGTTTTTTTGTTGTTGTTGTTTGGTTGGGTTTTTTGTACGCATCACAGTAAATGCAAGCTTTAAGGAGATTTTGGAGAAAGACAATGAGGTGTTTTTAGGTATTTTGTCCCCAGTATGAAGGGGATCATGGCAGAAAACACAAAGCTGCTTGTTTTAAAATGTAACAAGTGCGTGATGGAAACTGCCCTCAGTGGCTACTCAGATGCAGGACTCAACATCTTGTTAGTGAATGAGAGATGATGGGTAGAGTGTGGACAGATTGTGAAGTACCTTGAAAGTGTTTATGTTTGATGTGATAGAGGAGAGGGAGCTAGAAAAGACATTCAAAGAGAGGCCTGATATGGCCAAAGTGACAAGATAGGAAAATAATCTTTATAGTAGCATTCTGAATAGATATAAGCAGAGCAAGACTGCATTTGTGTGACACATGAGTCCACTGGCACCAGCTATTAAAGGGTTCATCATTCTGCAACAGCAACTCCCAACAGGCCTGACAAACTCACTAGTACATTGCTTTCATAATATATAGTCATAAAGAATATCATGTGAGGTCTTAAATGAAAGACAGTGTCACACTGGTTGTGAATACTGTAATAAAATGTATGCACTGCTACTATATAAGGTGTTATGTATATATAGTGGAAGTATGTTCTTATATTCTGTATTAAGGCAGAGTTGACAAACAGGTTTCTTCCAGAAAAGGGATATCAATTCACCTGCCATAATTTGTCAAGACCAAGGAAAAAGTCATAGACTCATAGACTCATAGGTCAGAAGGGACCAATATGATCATCTAGTCTGACCTCCTGCACAAAGCAGGCCACAGAACCCTACCCATCTTCTATAA
>NC_133769.1:278984297-278996440 GCF_003597395.2 Chelonoidis abingdonii | reverse complement strand
TGAATACCGGTTCTGAGATTTGGTAGGTGGGAGATCATAGACACTTTGACAAGAATGATTTCAGTGGAGTCTAGTGCAGAAGTCAGATTACAAAGGGTCAAGAATGTAATAAGAGGAGAAGAATTATAGGCAGTTCATTCAATGAGCTTAGAGATGAATGGGAGAAAGGAGATGGGGAGTGAGTGGGAGAGGCATTTTTGTTTTTAAGATTTGTAAGACTAAAGTATGCTTGTATTGGGATGAGAAAGTCAAAAAGAGCCAGAAGATAAGGAGAAGAATAAGGGAGGCAATGAGAATGAGCACAAGGTGGATCAGGAAATGAGCTGGGATGGGATCATTAGAGCAAGTGGAGGGTTAGAAGAAGACAGTGGAGGAGAAACTTCTGCATCTATGACAAGGGAGAAAAGAGAGAATTGGGGGGGGGAAGGGGAGGATATAGGTTACATTGTATTTTATTATTTTTATCTTGAGAGAAATTGGAGATCCTGTACAGAAAGAAAAGTGGAGGCAAAAAGAGGAGATGATTTGAGGAGTGAACCAAAGGTGGTTTCAGAAAAATCTCCAGAGAATAAATTACTAATGTTTAAGATGATAAACATATATAGAATTCTATGTGAGACTAAGATTCTGAATGATATGTTCACCAATGATAACTAGAACTTTTTGTAACATGAGGCATGGTATTTACATATTGCAAATAATACCGATCAGGCCCTGTAGGTGCTCTTCCTGAGGAACTGCCATTGAAGTAAGTGGGAGTTCAAGATTTAGAGAGATTATAGTATTGGACTAATAGTAAATTTCCTCAGGAACATTTAAATGGCCACAGCAGATCATACTGGTGGTGCATCTGGTCCAATATTCTGTTTCTGAGAATGGTCAGATGCTTCAAAGGAAGGTAGGAAAACTTTGCTTTACACAGTTATGAAATAATCTGTCACCAGAAAGTTGCTTCGTAACCCCTCATTTCTAGTTTGGTTTATGTCCTGAGGCAGGAGAGTTTAATATCTTTTTCCAAAATAATTGTGGTGAAATCCTGGCTGTTGGTGGCAGTGGCAGCAATCTGCTTGAACATGGTTAGGAATGCCGGCTGGCTGTTGTCTGGGCCCATGTTAAGTAGAACAAGGTTATGGCTACTTGAGCCCTCTGATGAGGATCCACAGATTTGCCATCCAGGGCAGGTCAGTGATATGCTGCAGCGGACACTCTTGGAACAAGTAATTCCTTTCCTGGTGCACCAGTTGCTCATCTTGCTTGAGTTATCTGACCCTTTGCTAATATCCACAATGAGGCAGCCTGGCTCTGCTGCAAGTATTTCTGAGCTGTTAGCACATTGGTGCTTTTGTTGTGTCTGATTGTGCTGAACTGCTTTTGCTGCTCCATCAAGTGCAGGATGTGTTCCATGATAGCTTCTCACCACAAGGGAGGTCTCAGTCACACCTCTTCTATAACATATAAAGAGATGCCTGTGGTGGTGATCCTTCATCCAAGGAAATGGGGAGCTCTCATGCTCTTCTCTTTTTTGAGCTTTGGTCTTGGGCCTTGAGCAAAACACATTCCCTCTTCCAATCTCCTGAAGTCTTTGTTGCTTTAGGAATGGGCTCCAAGAAAAGTGGGACTGAAGCCAAGTCAGAGTCTTTGGATATAAGTATCCCAGAGAAACAAAGTAGCAACCTCTTGTGAGGCAGAACTAAGAGTTCAAACCTTCTCTGTTCAAGGGCATCTTGAAAGCCCTTTCCAGGCTCAAAATGGCACATAGCTTACCTCCCTCTCTGCCCCACTACTCCAAGAAAAAAAGAAAGAAGGTGCCTTTACACAGTTTACTGGCATGAGTGAAACAAACTTACTGTAACCAAGGCACCAGGACTGCCTCCCCCTACCAGGAGCCTTCCAACTAACTTAGTCTTTCTTAAGCAGGCTGCAAGATAGGCTAACCAGCTTCCGTTCTTTCTTAGCCCTGTCTGTTATCCCTTGCTTTCTAATGGAGGAGTTCTTCAACTTCCAGTTTTGGATATTCCCAGTCATGCCTATGATCCCAAAGGATGATACCCTGCCACAGCCTACAGTTTAGATTGCATAGTCATTGATGCAGTTATCATTCTTTCCCAGAAGTCTGTAACAAACCAGCCACTCATCTGGAGATAAGTAAATAATAATAATAGAGTTATAGGCCAAAAGTGACGTTGGTTATTAAGGGGACTTTGGATGAGTGAGTGGGTGGATGTTTAGCATTTTCTGAAATTCAGGCCCCATTAAAATGTCTGAACTTGGGCATCAAAACTCAAGGCACTCCGAAACAATTCTGAAATTTTTGGCCATGACTCTTACATATACAATCAGGTTTCTCATATCCATTTAAAATAGTGCTGAATGGGGAAGGATGGTACTAGGGCAAATATAATTGTTTCTAACAGAAATTGGTCAATATGCAGTTAAACTGTTATGTTTTAATGGGTTAGGTGACATCATGTATCCTTTGCAGAAGAGGATAATGACTCAGGTTCCTTGTCCTTGAATTCCTCAGAGGAAAATTATAATCAAGTTTTAAAACTAAGATTAATCACTGAACGGACATGTTGCATCTTAATAATGTGTGCTAGATGTGCTGCTAAATCCAGTGGCACAGTACTATATTACATGTCTAAAGTGTGTAAGATATTCACAGCATGTTGTATATTTCACTGCTACCATCCATCAAATATAGCCTATCTCTACTAAAAGAGGCAGAGATTGAAATGTCAAACCCAGAGGAACAAAGCTCTGATTTGGAGGAGAGACAAATGCTAAATGACCGGGAACTGCAGTTAAAAGAAGCCTGAAAAACAAGCAGGGGAATAATAAATACAGCACATTTTTTGAGGCAAGGATCAATAAGGAAACAACATATGCACAGTGTTTGCAGTTAAAGGGAGATGTTTATTGTGCAATAATATGTTTGATAGCTCATTAAATAATCATATTTTTTCCAGTTTTACCTCTATGCATTTTGTGGAAAGCCGCATCTGCTATATGCTCCTTCTTGGCAGCCTGGCACCCTGAAAAGTTGAAATGCCATCATGTGGCTCTTGACAGGTACAGTAGGAGGCACTTCTAGCTCAGTTATGGTTTCTATAGAATCCTTTGTAGTGTATCTCATCTCACGCAGACATACAGTGGCTGGGAGAAACCAGTAAGTTGTGGTGTGATGAGTCTTAGAGGAGATATTAAACAGCAAATTAGAAATGAGTTTACAATATGTGGCAGACACAAAGGCCAGAATTAAGTGGGCTGAATACAAAGCAGTAACAGACTAAAGAAGCATAATCCCCCTCTTTGTGGCTCTCTGCATGCTACAGCATATGGAATATTATATTCACTTCTAGATAAATTGTTATCAGAAAGAGATTGAAAAATAAAGAGACTTCAGAGAAGGGCAAGAAAACTGAACAAGGGACTGGAGGGATTGATTTATGAGGAAATATTAAAAGAAATGAATGTATAAAGCTTGGTTAAAGGATTAAGGAGAAATATAGCAGTGTATACACAGAGGGAGGAGAGGGTATTTGAAGGTTCTATAAGGGAGAGTACATTAGAATAAGTTGACAAATTTAGGGGGAAATCAGACTGGCTATTTGGAAAGGTAACTGAGAGTGAAATACATTATGCTGTGAAATAGTGGAAGCTCCATTGTTTGGCACATTTAAAACTAGATAGAGCAAAATAATTTACATGTGTAGAAAACAATTCTGCTTTGAGGGAGAGGTACTAGATGAGTTGGTTAATCTTTTTTTTGGTATCTTTTACATTTCTACCTATTTAGAGTATTGGTAGACATTACTCAACATGAAAGATGCTAAGGAAATATAATAATAACTGTCTGACTAGATATTTACTTAAATTCTTACAGCTAAAGCACGTTAGATTTTTTTCTGAAGAAATATTTCAACAAAAATGAAAAATAAATAAATAAATAATAGACTGAAAACTTTTCATTTGGAAGTTTTTCAAAAGGAAAAAGGCTTTGTTATGTTCATTCAGCAACTTCCCTCTGGAATGTGTATCCTGATTCATTGGATGTTTGATTTTATCCTCACTTCTCCACTTGAGATCTCTCTGTGCAACATAGGTTGTTTCCCAAACATGACATTTTAAGCAATATGTTGTCATATTTTGTCTCTTTTTTTATGGATAGAGTCTTAATGATTCCTCACCAAATGCATATGTTTCATATGTGAGAACTGTAGTGATCTTTAGGTCAAGTTTCTGAATCTGTGAAATGTGTTTTCTTCTTGTTACTTTTATCTACTGTAGATGTTATGCACTCAATGAAATGGGTAAACTGATGTTAGATTGTAAACAGTAGATGCCATTAAAACAGTGGTAAGAAAAGTGAATAAAGAGGAAATTTTAAGGGTCTGATAGAACAATCACAGGGACAGCAACTGGGGAGTGAGGTGGTACTGTTGGAAAGGAGTTAGGCCAGGAACACGTATATATGCAAGAAGAGAAAGGAGAAGGGTAGGAAATAAATTAATTTAAATAAGAATTAATAAAAGTCCAAACCTTTCTCGGTTCCCCCATGACTAATTGTATTCAAATTAAAAAAGGTTCCTAAAGGGAGTAAAACCTGTGGCTAGAATGTTCTTGTGATTATTCTGATGAAAGATATAAAGATTCCACATGCATTTGCAGATTGAAAGAGGTGTTTACCTATTTGTTCATACTGCAGGTTTTATTAGATAACACTTTCATTTATGGTAATACAGCCTGTCATAACTATAAAGGGAAGAGTAACAATCCTCCTGTATATAGTAGAGTTCAGAGTGGGGAAGGAACCCTGACACCAACTAATCCAGAAAGGCACTGAGTGCTTCCTGTAAGTGATAAACACACTCAGATCCCATAAAAGTGGGTGTTGAAGTCAATTAAAATTGAAGATATTCAGCACCATGAAGGAGAGATATGTTCAAGATTAGATCAGTAGTGCCTGGGAAGGTTATCTTCACCATCTCAGTCCTCCCAGCTCAGGGAGGATCAATATGAAAATTGAAAGATGGATAAGGAACTGGTTAAAGGGGAGACTACAACTGGTTGTACTGAAAGGTGAACTGCCAGGCTGGAAGGAGGTTATTAGTGGAGTTCCTCAGGGATCAGTTTTGGGGCCGATCTTATTTAACCTATTTATTACTGACCTTGGCACAAAGAGCGGGAATGTGTTAATAAAGTTTACGGATACACACAAGCTGAGAGTTATTGCCTAACACAATGAAGGATCGGGTATCATACAGGAAATCTGGATGACCTTGTAAACTGCAAGTAATAGTAATAGATGAAATTTAATAATGACAAAGTGCAATCATGTAATTAGGATTTAATAACATTAGAATTTATTATTAAACTGGACACATCAGTTGGAACCGTAACAGAGAGGAGAACAGACCCCGCAGTATGGTTGATCACAGTGATGACATGAGCTGCCAATGTGATTCTTGTATGGCCGATTAAAAAAAGCTTAATGCAGTTTTTAGGATGCATCAGAGAGGTATGTCCAGCAAAGATAGTGAGGTATTAGTACCCATTGTACAAGGCACTGGTGAGAGCTCACCTGGAACGTTGAAGTTCTCGACCCTCTCCCATGTTTAAGAAGGATGAATTCAAACTGATACAGGTTCAAGATGGCTCTTAGCTCGATCCGAGGAAATGGGAAAACCTGTCTTATGAAAGGAGACTCAAAGAACTGGCTTTGTTTTAGCCGCTTAACCAAAGAAGGTGAGGGATACGATTGCTCTTTATTAATAATCAAGAGGAAGATATTTTAGGAGCCGAAGAATAATATTTAAGTGAGTACCAATTGACACAAGAAACAAATGGATATAAATCTAGGACACTAGGAAGTCTTATACTTGAAATGGACAAATGGTTTCTAAGCATTAGAGGAGTTGAAGTTCTGGACACCTTCAAGCGGATGGTGGGGCAGACATTATCTGCTTTAAGACTATTTTTAGCTTATAGTTTATGGAGGGATGGTATGATGCCGTCGTAAACCAATGTTTGCAATTAATTCCGGAGGCAATTAATCTTTGAGTATCAGCAGGTAATATGCTCAGTGTCTGTATGGATTATATGATGGATGCTGAGTTACAGAGAATTCTTTCATGTGGTTGCTGGCTGGTGTCGATCTGCCCACATACTCTAGGGGTTTTAAACTGATCATGAATATTTGGGATCAGAAGAATTTTCCTCCAAGCAGCCATTGGCAGAGGGCCCTGAATTTTTTCACCTCCTCTGACAGCATGGGGCATGGGCATTGTGGAGGATTATCGCGCAGCTTTGAGTCTCAAACCACATTAGGACTCAATATCTCAGACATAGGTTAGGTTGTCTATAGAAGGTATGGTGAGATTGTGTGGCCTGCATGTTGCAGAGGGTCAGGACTAGATGATCATAATGGTCCCTTTACCTTTAAGTCTCGTGAGTCTATGACGCTACCAATAGAATAGCATGAGTTCCTCTCACATTGGCTTTTAAAAGCCTTCCACTTTCATTTTACTTGGCAGATGAAGATTGCAGATCCAAGATCTAAAATGTGGTTTTGTCCTGCAAGGATGTGAAGTGGTTGTTTTTGGTTCGAAATATCATAATTTCTGATTTGACTCATTTGTTAGTCAGCTAGGAGCACATGTGCATCTGCTTGTTTAGTATCCATTGTGTGCCTGAGGTTGTATTCTTCTATATATCAGGTTGTCTTCCACTGAGAGGGATTTTACGTTTTAGATGTTGGAGGAAGAAGTTACCCGATGGTTCTTGTGATCGCGCTGCCAAGTCCATTTAGAGTATCAGTTTAAACCCAGTCAGAAGGTTTATATATGTTTCCATTGCAACACTCAGACAGATGAATACCCATTCCAAATAATATATAGCATGATTATTTAATTACAGCGAAGAGAGAGAGAAGAATCTAATTCAAACACCTAAATTATTAGATTTCTAAGTGGCAAAAATATCCTCAATTTCAAAATTTAAAGATGGTTTGTTTGTTTGTTTGTTTGTTTGTGTGTAAAGTGTGCACTGGGGAAAATAATTATCTGTTTTTTTATAAAAACTCAGGCTACCTGACATTTCAAGTTATTGTATACACTGCAACATCATTCATCTTGGCAAGAAGGAATTCCAAATGAGAAAATTACATAGAAAATATGGACCCCTTCCTTCCAATATTTTTTCAAAGCCTTACTTTTGTTGTTGTTGCTGTTAATCTTTAATGTCACAACTAACAATTTACTTTTACTTCCTACCTACAACACTGTAATCATCAGGAGTTACTGAGCTAAAGCATTATGAATTATTGCAGGATCAAATCATCCCCAAACCTGGCATCTGGCTACATTCCTATTACAAATCAACTAATTAAAGGATTTCATTCTGAAAAAAGAGAGAAAGAAACAGAAAGAGAGAGAGAGTATGTGATGTAATATCTATGTAATCAATGTTGTAGAATTCTGCCTTGAATTCTATACTACAATTTGTGCTCAAAAAGAATAATGGAGTTTGTGTAAAAACTAACACCTCTCAAGACAAGACATCTCACTATAATTATTATTATTTATTAATTGAACCGAGGGACTCCAGTGTGGGATCAGAGCCCCATTGTGCTAAGTATGGTACATGTGTAACAAAAAGATGGTCCCTATCCCAAATAGTTTGTAATCTAAATACTCAATTGTGCCTTTGCCACAAGCCCAGAGTCAATGGCATCACTTTATTGTGCCACTCCAGAAACACCACAATTTCCCCCAGGCTCACCACTGATATAGGGAGGAAATAAATTATGTCTACCCAATGCAATGCAAGTTCTTCAGTGTGTCCATGTAGCTAGCTGGCTGGCGTGTTGGGGGGAATGAACCAAGGCTCTCCCCAGTTCCCACCTCATTCTGCCCTCTGCTGCCCACCAGTGAAAGAGGGGGATGGAGTGGCTCTGTGGAAGTTGCTCCCCCTCTCATGTTGATATCTGTGATGAAGATAGCTTGTTCAAGAAATAATTTGGAAGTCTTGTGGTCATACATTACTGTTCTTGGCAGACCACAATTTGGCCATAAGTAAATTTAATCCTATGATTTATTACTACAGACTGGGCCATTTGATTAGAAATGTATCAGAAACATATCAATATCTACAGAAACTGTCATATAAACAGTTGTATTTCAGGCCTTGGAGAAGCTGGTGCCCTGTCATTTTTATAGATGTAGCATAAAGTGCATTTTAAATATCAGAAACAACATCTTTCATAACAATTAAGAAAGTGTGAAAGTACTAAGTTACCACTGCCTGGCAGGTCTCATGTGGGTTGACACGTGAATGGTGCACATGTTCTGTATGCAAGTATTATACTGAGAAGGATCTATACTCACTATCAAGTTGGACATTTATAATAATTTCAATAATTCATGTGAAGGTCAAATGGGAACTTTCCTAATTTACAAATACTGAAGATGTGAGAATATGGCAATATTAATATTCGCATTAGCAGTATGCACAGCAGGGCAAATGGAACATATAAACAGCTTCAAAAGAGACAGAGTTGAATCTGGTTAAAAATGTATGATGAACACATTGAATAGGTTATGTCAATTTGTAAAAAAACAAAAACAAAACAACCTCTCTAATTTCCCTAAGGTAGAGAAATAATAATTGACATCTGGAAATGACATACATATATTAAAATAATTTAGAGAACTGGCAGATTCGTGATTTTTTTTTGGTCAAGTGTCAAAGTTAGAGGAATAAGTTTTCATATAAAGAAAGATTCATGTACATTTAATATCGAAAAAAGCCACTATAAGCGAGAGAGATGTGCAGAATAGATTGTGTTTCTTTTCTGAATAGGTTAACCACAGTGTGTTTTACAAACAATAAGATTTACTTCCCCCACTAGATCAGTATATTGAATTTGTAGAGTTCTTGGCATCAAGGAGCCTTCAACTTTCTTAAGGACTGGGAAGCCTTCTTTATACCGCCAACAACTAACGCTTTTTAACATTATAGTTATCTGTCCTTTGACCTTGCAAGATGGGTTTTTGTTATTTTCAGCAGTGGATAAGCACAAGTGATCTTTTATTCTCAGAGATAAAAGCTCTTCAGCGGGAGGTAGGACTTTAAAAGCAGTTGTGAGAGACTTGTGATCTAAGGAAAGAGATGAGGTCTTAGATTCAGCTATCTATATCAGAAACATATCGGACAGCCCTGGAATTGATATCAGTATCTGAAATCGGACCCCCCCATGCTCCTCCGAGAGCTTTATAGTTTCTGTCTTATTGGCATAGAATCTATGGTACAAATTCAGAGGCGTCCTTAACCTGCAAACACTGTTTATCCAATATAGAGCTCAATCCAACACCCATCAAAGTTTGTGGAAAGACTACCCTTAAATTCAGTAAGCATTAGATTGAATTCATAGTGTTCATGACTAAGTACATCATATCCCCCTCCCATGGATGGTCTACACAGAGAATAAGAGGTTGTTTTTACTACTACATGTTGCTACTCTTTAGTTTCTCCTTAGCCCAAATGGTAGAGCCTGTGCTTTGGTTCTGAACTCCCCACATTAGGTTTCTGATGATGATCTGTAGTGCAGGATTTTTATACAGTGCTTCTGAGTGCATTTATAAAAAATGACTAAGGTGCACAGGAGTTCAAGTCTCCATAAGGTGTCCATTTGTAACATTCCACTTTGTGAGAATTTAACCCCTAGCACACTGTCAGTGATACTGAAGTATAAATTACTTAATAATAAAATAATAAATAAAAATAATATGCAAACTGACTTTTTTTGGATCCAGTAAATATCTGTATGGGAAGCAGGGGAGGGAAGATACTATTTCTCTAGATCACTAATCCCAGCTACACTGAAAGGATTTGTTTAGGGTTAAGTATCCACACATGGGAGGGAGTGGATCAGGAAGGACAGCCACATAGGTGGCATATCTCTCCACCCTATTCGCACCCAGGCCCATGGAACTTTTATGGGTAAATAAATGCTAACAATGCCGTCATTAATTTATCTAGCTTTTCCATCTCCACAGTAGCATGAATCCATTTTTGAGATTACTGGTATAGTAACCAATGCAGGAGGTGACAGAAGTTATTAGGGAGAGTAACCCTGGATGGGTGACAAAGATTTTCATGGATCTTGGAGAATCCACTGTTTTCTAGGAATCAAACTCTGTTTGTTTCCA
The DNA here is from genome assembly GCF_003597395.2 of Chelonoidis abingdonii. Classification (NCBI taxonomy): domain Eukaryota; kingdom Metazoa; phylum Chordata; order Testudines; family Testudinidae; genus Chelonoidis; species Chelonoidis abingdonii. The sequence goes on along the minus strand of NC_133769.1, from coordinate 278,986,229 downwards.
TGGAGTCAAAACTTGTGGAGGAGAGGCAAGAGGAAACTCACAAATTTTTCTATACCTTCCAATTGAGTAGCCATTCTTGTGCAAAAAAGATAACATTATTATACTTTAGTCGGCCTTGTGCAATATTTTCAACTGAAATAATAAATGAGCTTATACCAAATTTACCCCCTGATTTTAATTATGTAGCCACACTGGCTCTTGGCCTGTCTCTGTTATGCTCCTATATGCCAGATGTAGTAGATAATACAACTGTGGAGTACTTACATAGAGAGATATTGAGACGTTAACCAAATTAAACTATGTTACTTGAGAGAAAAATAAGATTGATAGATTCATCTTCTAAGACTTTTTTAATGCACATTGAATTTGTAGTTGAAAGTGGACTACATTATAATAATGTGTTACTTCTATTCACAACTAAATATTTAAATAAAAGTTTAATATAAGGAAAAATAAATTCAAGTTCAATGCATTCCCAATTTTCTAGAGACAGATTTTATATCCTAAAAACATACTAAACATAACAAAACTTTTTCAACATCATAGTGCTTGGTTTCCATGGAGATTTCATTGGCTTCTTCTTATTGATAGTCTCTTTAGGCAGCAGCCGAGATTTCCAGATTAAGAATTTATCTTTGCCCACTTAATTAGAGTTAACCTACTTTTATCTACACCCTCTTAGGGTTTTGACTGGAACTGAAAAGGAAACCATATACAAATGTTTATAAAATGCCTTAGAAGCTGCTATTATGTACTTTCTAATGAGTTCATTTCCCCCAGACATTTATATTATTAGTAAAAGGTCCTCTTAATGGGGATGGACCACGATAAAGAAATTGATTGTACTGAGATGCTATTTATCCAATTAGATAGTTTAGAATACATTTTTCTATGTGTATAGAAATTGCTGAGAAACAAAAGATAGTTATAATTAGTGATGGGTACCTGATAAGAACTTAAGCCCAAATCATGCACTGAGAAATGGGAAAGTGGACAACTCCTGCCCATGTGAAACTCAATTGATTTCACCCGGGCTCTGCACAAGCTCAGGGTCTGTCCATTTGGTTCGCAGTACAAGATTGGGGCCCTAAAGAATAAAGAGACAAGCAGCAATAAAAATGAATCTCACAAGTATAAAAGGTTTCTTTTGGGCAAGCATTCAGAAGTTTAGATGATTACCTGAACTTACTTAAAAAAAATAAAACTTGGACAGGAAATTTCCTAAAAGCAAGCACCCTTGTAACATTTCCAGCATTTCTTGATTCCATTTGGTTCTGTATTAAAGCACAATATTGACATGATATCATCAGTGCTTCCATTTCCACTTTGAGCCAAAGCCAGAAATGGAAGACGTGCGTGAAAATGAGAATTTGAAAAAAATAATTAAGCTTTTCCAAGCCTAACGAAAGGTTAATTTCATTCCACTTCTTATTGCATCTAATTGTTTCATCTTTCCCTATGGCCATACTGTGATATCAGTTTTTAAGCTGAAGGTTCTATTTAAGTCATTAGGGTCTTTCTAAAATCAGTGGTAGAATTTGGCCTACTTTACAATACCAAAAGCTAAACCAACTCTGGTGCCTAAATAGAAAGGCGAAGTAAATGAAGGGGTAACTTTCATATAGATAAGCCAGTGTGAATGAGTAAGTGAATCGAATGGTGGGGAATTAGGGGAAGGGAGCAAGAAAATGTAAGACAGAGCAGCCTCCCTCTACCCCATTTTACTTCTTCATAAAAACACTTATTTGTTGCTTTCTATCTACAACCATGCCTTTCTACCCTCTTGGGTACGTCTACACTGCACGATTATTTCGAATTAGCTTAAACCGATATTACAAAACAGATCTAATAAAATCGGTTTAGCGCGTCCACAGTGGGATCCCGAAATCGATTGTTTGCGTCCATGGTCCAAAGCTACCATCGATTTCAGGA
>NC_133769.1:278896989-278983934 GCF_003597395.2 Chelonoidis abingdonii | reverse complement strand
AGTGGGTCCTCAGTACCCCTCCTCCCTTCATGCTCATCCATTTGAGTCTCATGGTTTCCGTTACGCTTGTCACACAGCGCTGTGTATCTGGAGTTTTCTTTATTCAAACGCTTGGCATTTCCTTGTTCTGTAACGGAGTGGATTACAAACGATTGTCTCCCATACAGCGATCGACCTAGTATCTCCTCGTACGGCTTATTGCTGGAGCTCCCTTTTTTCGATTTCAAACTGCATCGCCAGCCGTGCTGACCTTTTTTTTCAGAGCTCCACGCTGGCCAGCTAGGAAATGTATCAAAGTCGTGGTGTTTTTCCGTTCTGCCGCGTGCATCCAGAGTTCAGATTTGCCTGTCCAGAGCGGTCAGTGCTGCACTCCTGGGATGCGCCGGAGCCAATAACGTCGATTTCCGTCCAATGACCTAAATCCGGTTCACTATCGAATTTAGCACTACTACTCCTCTCGTTTGGGAGGAGTTCCGAAATCGATTTAAGGAGCCGTTTAACTCGATATTAATGACGACGTCGTGTGAACGGATACAGCGTTAAATCGGTATATCGGCCATTAAACCGATTTAAAGTCGCAGTGTAGACCTGGCCCTTGATGTGAAAACCAATGTGTAATTTACATCAGTTGTTAGGTCACCTTTGGATTTGTCTGTGTGTCTGCTAAATATTTAGGGAGAAATTCATTCTATTCCTTTAACTCAATGGACTTACATCGGCTGATATCAGGGGAAAATGTGGCCTGCCGTGCCATCTTCTGCTCCCAAATACTCTGGATTTACACTGGCATAAATGAGAGCAGATTTTGGTCCTTAGATTTTTGTCGCTAATGCCTCTGTCAGCCACTTCACACTGTGTCTGTGATTTCATTTATGTACATAGGCCTAGTGGTTTTCGATAGCTGTTTGTGATGCATTAGAAAGATAAATAGATACTAGTAAATAATAATAGATAACCAAAACAGTGATCTGTCAGCTTTCTCTCTCAGAATTAGCAGACTCCGGGGAGCTAAGTTTTGATTTGGTAATGGGCTTGTTAGTGAACAATTAAAATGTTAATGATCAGGGTTTAAGAAGAATTTTGCAGATACTAACAAAAGAGTGGACTCATTTTGTGTAGCAATGCAGAAAAAAAGGGAAGCTTTAGTTCAAGAATGAAAGAGATTGGAGAAAAAATGAAGACTTGGAGGAAATGATTTCTCTAGATAAAATGCTGTCCCTGTTTCTAACAGAGCATAATAAAACAATGAGAAGTTGTAATGTAGTAGGGGTTCCAGAAGGTGAAGAGATGTAAGAGACCTTTATCTGTGGAGAAGAAGAGGGCCTACATCAAGTATGAAAGCAGCAGTGATGAATAATTCTGAACTCCATCTTTATAATGTGTTGCAATATATTGCACATACTGGGCTAGCCTCAGGAAGGCTAGTTGGCTAAAACTACCAAAGCACTGTACATTGTGTAACTGTTAGAATGTTGAAAAGCAGCACAATTTAAAAACTGTCTTATAAATCTGAGTTGAGTTTCAGGGCTGAAAAAACTTTTTATCTAGATTACAGCTTCATTCTTACATGTCAGCAGGCATTTATGGGTATTAAAATATAGACAAAATATATAGAAAATATGATCTCAAAGTATGCATTCCTTTATCCTACTAGACTGAGGCCACTTAGGCCAGAAATTCATCTTTTATTCTCCCTTTTATGTTACAGTAGTTCTGGTGGTTTTTATCTGAAAAGTGGAATTCTTCACCTAAAAGGGTTTTATATCCCCTTATGTTTACTTGGATATGCTCATTTTGTTTCCACACGGTTAGTTATTACCACTGTGTGTATTAAATTGGATTTAAGTGATGATATCTTGTCACTTATCATTGCATTTATTTATGACTGATTTTTTTTTCAGACTGAATTTTTTTTCTTGTATGAACGTCTGATGTGCATTCCAGAAAATTCAAAGTTAGCAAGAATCATACTGTAGTTTAGAAGAAAGAAAACCAGTTGCATTAAATGGCATTTTCCTATTTTAAGAGAAACTGAATGATCAGTTAGCATCTGTTTACTGAAAAGCTTAATTTGCAATTGTCATAAACAGATAGTTAAGGGTTAATGTCTCTTTTAGCTGTAAAGGGTTAACAAGCTCAGTGAACCTGGCTGACACCTGTCCAAAGGACCAATCGGGGAACAAGATACTTTCAAATCTTGGTGGAGGGAAGTCTTTGTTTGTGCTGTTTGTTTTGTTCTTTGTTTGCTCTTGAGGATAAGGGGGACCAGACGTGCAACCAGATCTGTCTCCATTTTTTCTAACAGTCTTTCATGTTCAGAATAGTAAGTACTGGCTAGAAACGGCGAATTAGTTTTTGTTTGTTTTCTTAATTTGCAAATGTGTATTTTGCTGGAAGGATATTTTACCTCTGTTTGCTGTAACTTGTATCTTAGGCTAGGGGGGGAGCGAATTCCTCTAGTCTATATAAGCTGAAGACCCTGCAACATTTCCCATCTTGATATTACAGAGATGATTTTTACTTTTTTTCTTTCTTTAATTGATAGCTTTCTTTTTTAAGAACCTGATTGACTTTTTTCCTTGTTTAAGACCCAAGGGGATTGGGTCTGGACTCACCAGGGAATGGTGGGGGGAGAGAAAGGAGGCGGAAAGGTTAATTCCTCTCTGTTTTAGGATCCAAGGAGTTTAGATCAGTGTACCTCTCAGGGAAAGTCTGGGAGGGGGAAGGAGGGGGAATGGTTTATTTCCCTTTAAGACCCAAGGGGTTTGGGTCTTGTGTCCCCCAGGGAAGATTTTGGGGAGACAGGGAGTGTACTGGACACTGGAATTTCTGGTTGGTGGCAGTGCTATCAGATCTAAGCTAGGAATTAAGTTTAGAGGGGTAGATGCAGGTCCCCACTTTCTGGACGCTAAAGTTCAAAGTGGGAATAATACCTTGACAGCAATAATAATAATAAGTCACGTTTGGGATAACTATTGTAAGAGTGCCCTATAAAAAGGACTCAGGTATATAGGTAAATAGTTAGTTAATAGATCATGTTCCAATAGAACTTTCTCGTTAATATGCAGCATTGTTCATAAAATTTGTTCTTATTGTTCACTGGCAATGGATTCCTTTGTGTCAGCTGTTTGCATCATCTCTTAACAAAAGATAATGACAACTTGGATACACAAGTTTAAAAATCTTGTTCATGGTCACTTTTGAAAAGTATTGCATACTGAGAATCAAAGGCATACTAGTACATTTGGATATATGGACTAGATTTTCAAAGCTGTCTAAAGAATTCATATGCAGTGCACATTTAAAATTAATAGAAATTGGGCATCCAAATCCCATAGGCAACTTAGAAAATCCCAACTGTGATTGAAACTTTGTATTAATCTCCTGAAACTGTATATAGATATGTACCAGTGTATGTATATAACTTGCCCTGGTGTTTTTGAGACAAACCACTCACAATGTTTTGCCTATTGAGCATGTTTAGATGTGAATCAGCAAAGATGTGCTAGGAGCCATTAGGGAGAACTAAGGTTCAGCTCAGAAATGTATTTTGAAGACTAATATTATGTAAATATGAGTTGGAATGGCAATCAAAAAAGACAATGCTTTTGTTGTTTTCTTATATCATTTGAAGTACGACAAAGGATATGCCAAAATGGCTAACTGGTTACAGGAGTGAAGGGGCTCTGGAGAGAATAGTTGTCATAAACAGATAGCTAAGGGTTAATTCTTCTTTTACCTGTAAAGGGTTAACAAAGGGAACCAAACACCTGACTAGAGGACCAATCAGGAAACCAGATTTTTCAAAGCTCAGGGAGGGAATTTTTGGGGTGTGTGTCTTTGTTCTGTTCTAGTGCTCTCTCGGTTCTGAGAGAGGATCTCTCTACCTTCAGATTTTCTATCTTTGTTTCCAAGTTGTGAGTACAAAGGGAGAAAAACAATAGGCTTACATTGGTTTTTTGTTGTATTTACCAGGGTGTGAGGTTGTCTAGATTAATATGTTTTAAATTGTATTCTTTTTGGGATAAGGCTGTTATTGCATTTTTTTCTTTTAAGCAATTGACCCTATAATATGTCATCTGATTAACAGAACCCATTTTTTATGTTTTTCTTCTTTTTTCTATAAGCTTTCTGAGACGTGTTTGGTTTTTCCGTCTGGTGTATAGGTTAAGGTAACGAAGGGATGGGGGAAATCACCCTATTGTGTTAGATTGAACGTTCAGCTTGAAATTGGCTAATGAGCCTCTGTGTGAGGGGGATGAGACACTTAATCTTCTCTGGTGGTTTTGTGTTTGCAAGTAATTGAAGCAGGAAACTCCTAGGTGGTTTTTCCCATGAGTGGAGAAAAGGTGCTGGTGGGAGGTAATAGATGGGGGAAGGGAAGTGGTTATTCCCTTTGTTGTGGAGACTCAGGCATCTGAGTCTTGGGGTGTCCCGCTTCAGGAAGTGTTGGGGAGCAGAGTGAGGCAGGCATCTGATTGCGCGTTGTCTGTGTGATGTCAGCAGCCTTTTATGAGTATCCAAGCTGGTAATTAAGCTTGGAGTTTCATGGCAGCAACTTATTTCTGAAGTCTCCTAAGGTATCACGATCTGAGTAGAAAGTTATTGACGATCGAGTGGCAGTTGTGTGGTTGATTAGCGATAAGATATTCTCGAGAAGGGCAAGCTTAGGAATATTATTGTTTTTCTGTTGTCTCTGCTAGGGCCTTTTAAGCCAGAGAAGAAAGGTTTGGGTTTAAGAAAGGAGCCGAGAGAAATTGGTTGGTTTTTTTCTAGTCTCTCAGTAGGCTCAGTTTCGTTGCATATAAGCTAAGGAACCTCTAAATGTTTGATCATAACGGGTCTTTGTATAAGTCAGACTGTCCGATTGAGAATTCAAAGTACTCTGTCACAAAGGAACAGCAGGAGCAATATTAACTAGTTTGCTGGTTTATTATTGCATGTAAAAGGTTAGGCGAGAAGAAGAAAAACAAGGCACTGGTTTGCTTAGGAGGATTCAAAAACTCCAGGAGACAATCAGTGAGTTCCAGCTAGGTAGTTACATAAAGGCATGCCAGAGGGGCAACCCCAACACTAGAAAACAGGAACCTTTGACTTCCAAGGAAGAACAAATCAAAGATCCAGAGCATCAGTGCGCAAATGAAAAAAAAGAAAAAGTAGCTCGGAGGTGAAAGAAAAGGAAGAAACATCACAGGGCAGCCCATAAACAGAGACAGATGCTCGATTAAAGTGCACCTCACCAAAGAAACAACAAGAAGAAGATGCAGCCCAAGAAGACAGATAGAGCCCCAGAGGGAGAACAGCCAACAAGGAAAGTGAAGAGAGGGAAAACAGAGAAAAGCCATGAACTGGAGTAGAATACAGGCTAAGTCAATGGAACGCGACAGCCATCCTAACAACCCTTCGCCCATAAGTGATTCCACAGAACAAGAAATTTCCCACCTAAAGGGAAGGTGATGACTAGGATGCCTTCTAGAAAATTTTTGAAAAGAGCCTGCTTGGGGTACAGCATCTCTGAAGACAGTACATGTAGAAGCTGAGGTACACAGCTCAGTGGAATCGCCTTAGCAGAGGTGGTGGTCTGTAAATGCACAGGACAAATGAACGATTATAAACTAAATTTCAAACGCAAGGCCAGATTTCAGAATATTAGGGATAAGTATCCGTCATGCCTGTCGGTAAGTTTCAGAACCCAAAAGTGGAAACCACTTGTCTATATTCCAGAACGACGCCTACTATACGCTGGAAAGAATTATGAGTTCCCTGAATTCAGGAACCAATGTCAAATCCCTGGACGAACCATGCACCTCCTCATACAATGGAGCAGTTCTGGATGGGGTCCAGAGACATAACACGGTACATACAAGATGGAAAACCAAGCTATGCAATAGTGGGACCAGTATTTTTCTGTAAGACTCAAACTTACAATTTCTTGGACCATGTCTTGGACCACAGGCGGAGTCAGGCATGTACCGTAGTCCCCATTTGGTGATTTCCGGGACCACTACTCTCCATTTGCATCATAGAATCATAGTATAATAATAGTGTTGGAAGGGACCTCAGGAAGTCATCTAGTCCAATCCCCCTGCCTCAATATCAGGACCAGTTCCCAACCCAGATAATTCCAGCCAGGGCTTTTGTCAGCTGACTTAAAACCTTCTAAGGAAGATAGGGGATGAGAATTTTGAGAGCCTGGATGCTGTAGGTAGCAGGCTGGAACCAAAGGACAGAGTGACTTACGCTTTCCCAGGACCTATGAACAAGTGCTCAGATAAGTTTGGGAACCATTCTGTAGCAAAAAGACCCGCCTGAGAGAGAAAGAAATTTCATTCCTGAAATTTGAGCACTAAAAGACAAATTTCAAATATGTAATGCACTTACTTACTAGTAGGTTGGTCTATTAAAAAATTAGCTTGGCCAGCTACATATTTCACACACTGATGTAGTCTATACTATGTTACATTTTTCTGCTTAACATTGTTATTGTGGTTAAAAAAAAGCCATGGGGTTTGATGGAGGAGAATCCAGAGGAGTCCAGCTATCTTACCTGTACCCTCCCCAATCCTCCAACCCCGAGAAAGCAGAAGTCTGTATGGTTTCTGTTGACAACTTGAACTGGGGGAATGGGAGAGCGTGGCATAGTGGCAGAACTCCAGTCTTCTACAAGCATACGCTCCCATTTGTGCACATACAGAGATAATGCATTGAGTCCAGAGTAAGGTCTGTAAGCTTTATTTAGCCTTCCATATGTAGGTAGGTATCACTTCCCCCCATCACAAAGTAGCAGCCACTTCCATAGTCAAACTTCACAAATTCATACAAATACTGTCACTGGATTGTAAATGAAGGATAATGATAATATAAAGCACAGAAGGCTCTTCAGTCAATTAGACATAACAAGAAACGATGGCTGGAAGTTGTGCACTGAATTAGGCAAAGTTATCTAGCATGATGCCACACAGACTTATGTTAGATTCTGTTTTTTTTAACATTTACTTTAATGATCAGGGTGCAGATGATACTAAGTTGGGAGGTCTTTGAAAACAATGTGGGCACAAGAGTGCCACAAAGGAAACCAGAGAAGGTAAAAATATGGTCAGAAAATCACAACACTACACAGATATTCAATAGGCATAAGACACCTGGATAGTAGCACTGCCAGATGAGCTTGCTATGTGATGTAGCAACAACAAATAGCTAATTTGATCTTGGACTGAATCATAAGCATTCATCATGGGGGAAGGTGGTAGTAGTTCCTTTATACTGTTCTGGAGAGACTGCACCTGGATCCTAAAGTAAATGCTTGGCACCTCAGTATCCAAATGACGTAGATACTGTGGAGGGATCAAGAGAAGAACAATAAAATGGATAGAGATTAGAGGAACTGACTAATGAGTCAGGGCTGTTTTTTTGTTTGTTTTTCCTTTCTCTCTCTCTCTTTGCTTTTTGGACTTTGGGTTAAACAAATTGCATGATATGATATGATAAAATAGAAATCCCCACCAAGTATTTATAATTCATTTCTAATTAATTCTCTGACTAAACAACATTTTAGGACAGGATATGAAGAATAACAACAAGGGACTATTAAGTAGGAAAAATGTACTAAGTAATTGAATTTAATTTTTAAAAGTCATCTCTTCTCTTGCTCCCTCCTCTATTAAATGAAAATGTGTGAGATCACAAACCTAGGAAGACATGCATCTGACGAAGTGGGTATTCACCCACGAAAGCTCATGCTCCAATATGTCTGTTAGTCTATAAGGTGCCACAGGACTCTTTGTTGCTTTATACAGATCCAGACTGACACGACTACCCCTGATACTTGAAACCTAGGAAGAGTTAGGCAGACAATGAGTTGTTGGCATTGAAGCTCTCTCTCTCTCTCTCTTTCTCTGCCAAATTGTGGGGATTAGTGGGTGAAAAGCTAGGTGTATCAGTGGCTGGGAAGGAGGCTAATTGATTTTCTTGATATGTGAACACCTTCAGCCTACATTCACCAAACTTTCATGGGCATGGGCTGAGATTCTAAAACACATCAGAGCTCAAGACTTGATGGTCTCTTCAAGTCAGTTTCAGAATCTCTTTATATCTGATTTATTATAAAATGAGTCATTTAAATTTGAATGCACCTCCATCATTTCAAAGCCCCCCAAATCTTTAGGACAACCCTGTCTTTTGGTTTGCTGGCAGTTTCAAAAAATTGAAAAAAAAAATTCTGCCTGTATCTGTCTGAAGCAATATGTATTTTCAGAGCTACTGTTTTGCAAAATTATATTTTCAAACTTCAAAAATATAATGTATAGATCCTAAATATAAATGTCCTCACTTGTTTTGGATGACATGGTAGCAGTAGTTTAAGAAACAATAAACAGCTTCTAGCAAGTGCAAAGCAGCTGAATGATCATTATTACCATGTCTTAAGGGTTTAAGACAAGCATTACCATATATATGTTATGATATGATGCCCTTTCAATAGCTAGTTATTTAGATTGGCTATGTTGAATAAGATGTGAACAATTGTGACTATCCATCATATCATATTATATTATTAACTTTCTACTCTATTAGAAAAGTTCAATCACAACTTATTATTGTTGTGCTAACACTAATCACATTAGAGGTTTTCGTACTGTATTACTCAAAGCAAATATTTAAACAATAAAATATGATGAAAAACCACTAGAACAGATTAGATCCTTTGTACATGTCATTTGTTATGGGAACACTTTCTGGAGAAAAGTCGGTCTGTTTTGTCTCACTGACCACACTGTGTGTGAGTAAAAGAGAAGGGATGACATTCATTATGTTCTGTGTTTATTTTGTAAATATAGACTTCCTGCATTCTACCAGACAGTATAATATTTTACTGCCTAATCAAATTCCATCCAAACTAATATTTCTGGATGTTGTCAGATCACCTGCCTCATTCTGAAATAAGGTTGGACTTTGAGAGTATGTATGTATTACTGGATGAGTCAATGGTACCCATACAGCAGAAATTCCATTGCAAGTGTAAGTGCCAACACATTCCAAGAAAGAAACATATAAGCTGTAGAGGGCATGGAGTGTTGTTGCCAGGGTGATACTCATATATTGTGAGGGGAATTAATCAAGTAAAATCAAAAAATGAGAGGAACAGCCATGACCTGGAGCTACTATAGGACAATTACAACAAACTAACATTAATTAATTATTATTTTGCTTATTATAATAACAAGGATTTTTCAGAAAAAAATATTGCTATAGAATTTAAACAAGCATGATCACCTTTTAATCGTTCTACAAAATTTAACAGAAAAGTATATCCTTCTTAGGAGATTCTATAAAGTGATTCATCCCTGAAGAAAACATATCATTCTCCATTAAATTCTGTGGCTTTTAGAGTAATTTATATTGAACGATAATACATTTCTATAAAACTCTATTGGCTTATATTAAATTCTGTAGGACTTTCTATAAAAGATGTTTTTGTACCTGGGTGTGCAGTAGAGTTTTCGGAAAGCAGCTTTAAAGCATAATGTGTGATTGAATATGCTTAGTCATGGATGTTTAGGGTTATTAGACTTAGAGAGGAACTCACACATTAGATGAAGAATTAGAGATAAGGCAAAGTTAAATATAATCTAAATCAAGTCAAAATTAGCACAGCTCTGACCAAACCACAAGGTTACTCTTTTTTTGTCTTCTCCTGTCTCACAAGCCCCTACTAAATGCTGATGGAAATATACTGCATGTGTCAGATGTTCAGAACTTTACTGCATAATAATATGTAAAAGAATTTCATTCCCCTGCACCACATGGTTGAAAGAAAGGGAAAGGAAAACACTGCTCTCCCCTCCTGCCTACCCTCATCTGCACAATTTCATGTTTTTGCTGGAGGAATGGTGAACTTGGCTCTTGATACACAAAAAGAATTCAATATCCATATAACTTTCCTATGGAAGAATAAGGCTAATTTTGGATTCACATGAAAAAAGATATGAGTGTGATTAATGATCATTTTTGTGTTGTATAAAAGGAAAAGATTTGGTGTATAAGATATAAAGTTGTTTGTATGATATAATGGACTGGGAGAAAAAAATAATTATAGGCTTGTTATTCTTTCCCAGAACTACTTCAATCCTGTTCATAAGGGAGCAGGGAAGACAAGACTAGAAAATTTGCACATCTCCTTGCTGCTCTTTGCATCAAAATAACAGACTCAGCTTTTGGAAAATGGCCACTAATTCATTGATTAATATTCTTCTAGAAATATTTTTCCTTTAATCAATTTCCTTGTTTTGTGCCAATTGTGGTTTATATTTTATCTGGAAAAAGGCCAAAAGCAAAACCTTAAATCCAAGTCCACTTCCATGTTCTCATTCTCCCACTCAATTTTAAGAGTGAGAAATGTTTAAAATTTCAGTCCCTAGACCCTTGCCCATCTAAGGCTGTATCTAACATTAGAACTAGCCTGTTAGCACAATTCTGTTAGCATGAGCTGCACACTGAACACACTTTTAGCATTTGTCATCAAAATCTCACAAGATTTCAGCACTACTTAACCTGAATCCTAACACTATTTAATCATCAATTCTAGATACAAATTTATCATAGTCTGTATTCAGATCCATACGCTTCCCCTTAAAACCATCTCCAATCAGATTTTATCTATTTGATCTGTTGCATTGAAAAGTGATAAAGTATATTGGGGCCCAATATCAGAGGGGTAGCCATGTTAGTCTGGATCTGTAAAAGAGGCAGAGTTCTGTGGCACCTTATAGACTAACAAATGTATTGGAGCATGAGCTTTCGTGGATGAATATCGACTTCGTCGGATGCATGTATTCACCCACGAAAGCTCAAGCTCCAATACATTTGTTATTCTATAAGGTGCCACAGAACTCTTTGCCATAGCTGGGGCCCAGTTTATCTAAATAATGTAATATGACTAATTTTTATTTACTGTCAACACACAAATATATAGCCACCACAGGTCCAGCAGGAAATGGCACTGGACTTGAGATGAGGAGAGTAGGGTTCTACTACTGGTTCTTCCAATAATCTTCTGTGTGTTCAATGACCAAACAGTCTGTGACTTAATTGGAGGAAAAGGGCTATCAGTGAAGCTCAAAATTTTACAGTTTTGACAGAGAGACATATAAACTCCTGGCCTGGATTAAGAATTCACATCCTAGGAATGATTTTAGAGGTTGTAAATTCCTTTTGTTGTAAAATATATAACAAAGAATATATAGGTCAGTCTATATTCCTGACAAAATTTCAACAATTCTAGAGCCATTGTCAGATCATTATATATAGAGAAGCCACTCATGAAGCTTAAACTCATGGTTTGATGCAGTATAACTCTAGTGTATAACAGCAGACTCAAAATTATTTGTTGTTTTCACTAAACACCAATTTTACATCATCCCTATTAAGGTGCAGGATGTGCTTTTTTTTCCTGCTGGCTTATAGCCCCAACTACCCTCTGCTGCCACCAATTCCACCACATGGGAGAACTAGCTATGAAAAATCCTTGATCCAATTGTAGTCAGCTTTCCTTGTTCTTTCCAACTACTATGCATCTGCACAGGGTACAACCACAAATTGGCCCTTTATAATAGAAAAAAGATTGTCATATTCTCACTAGTCTGTCTTAACCCACTTTTGTGTCCTATAACTACAAAGGTCTTAACAGGCTTCTTCATCTTGAATGATCTTTGACGATATGTCTACTCTGCAATTAAAAACCTGCAGCTGGCCAATGCTAGCTGACTTGGGCTTGTGGGGCTTGGGCTGAGCCTGTTTAATTGTGGTGTAGACATTTGGGCTTGGGCTGAAGCCCAAGGTCTGGGAGCCTCACCCTTTGCAGGGTCCCAGAGCAACGTCTACACCACAATTAAACATCCCCTTAGCCTGAGTCCCATAAGCCCTAGTCATCCACCACGGCCAGCCACAAGTGTTTAGCTGCAGTGTAGACATACCCTTAGAATATGTGTGGACTACTTAGCTAAACAATCTGCTCCACTTTGTATTTAGTTGTGACACTCTGCGTACCTTTCCCTGACCTGAATAAGAGAAAATTTGTCTCTCTCACCAACAGAAGTTATTACTTCAGCTACTTTGTCTCTCTTGGGCCTTAAAGAAAGACTCATAGTCAAACTATGCAAGACCTGTAGTTTGGGTGCAACACTAGGAAATAAACAAACCCATGCAGGTTTCCTCTGAGGTTCAAATTTGATAAAGTAAATCGCAAGTAACACAAGTAACTTATAATACGGGCCTAATGGGAGAATAAAAACATTTGTCTTCAGTTCTCCAGGGTAATCATAAGCAAAAGGAAAAAAAACATTCAAAGAAGGTTTTGGAAAACAACCTAAAATAGCTCCTACACGTTTGCTAATATCTGAAATCTTTCCTTTTCCTAAGTATGACTAGAGAAAAGGAGAAAGCTAAGGGAGAGATATTTGGTAATTTCAATGAGAATTTTACCTAAGACCTGAATTAGAGCATCAGGATTTGGTCAGAAAGGAAATATCTGCTATCAGGCTGTGTTTAAGGGGCAAATACAGTTTGCTTTGCAAACGAAAAGTTCAGGGAAGTGAGGAATTACTGAACCATAAAACAATTTAGAAATTCACCTAATCCTAAAACCTTTGGTTACAGACATATTTGGATTCTGTGTGCATGATCAGAAAAAAGGGGAGAGTCAAGACAAATTATTGGATCATTTTCATTTCAGAAACACTTTACAAGACTCACAGTGAGATAGATTCATTTGTGGCTTAGGGAATGAACATAGCCAAAAATATCTACTGTCAGAAGCTGAGCTCCTATTTAAGAAAGCAATAGAGATTGCAGCTATAATGGATGCTGCCTCTAGAGAGGCTTTGGAACTGCAGGGGAGATGTTTCAGAGAACAGCTCTGTGTGTGTTTCATAGCAAAATTGTAAACTATTCTTGTGGTGCCAAAAGATGCTATAGATGCTAAAGACAAGCACATAATCATCAAGAATGTAGTTCAACTGAAGTGTTGCAATTCTAGCCGAACAAAAAAACAACCACAACCACCACCCAACAATAAAAACAGTTCAAGCAACAGCAACAGAGAGAAAAGGAGGAAAACTGAGTTTAAAAGGAAAAGCAAAACAGATCATCTATATTAAGCTAAAAGACTGTGACAGTGAGCAGAAAGCACAGTCCAAGCAACTTGTGTACACAATAAAGCAGTACAACTGGGTTCTACCATGTTTCCATCAGTAAAATTTTCAACTAAAATAAGTTTGTTGTGAATTAGGCCTGGAAAATGAGCTTTGCATTAAGATTTTAAAGGGGTGGCTGTGAGTATAAATGGGAAATGTAGCCCCAAACATTTGTGCTAGAAATTGCACTCTGCAATGCTCTCCCCAAGGGACCAATCCACACCAGTTGCCCCATTGATTCTTTAGATCAGCCATATTACACATAGACGATAAATAAGCAGTCACTTGACAGCAGCTTGTGGCTACTTTACACCACAGAAGCAGCATACTCCCATCTTACACTGGGGTCAACTTTAAGCTTTGAGATTATGGAGAAAAGGAGGCAGAGTCTCATGGGTCCTCCTATGAATGGAGTCCATATAAACTCTATCCCCATAGCAGGATTTATGCACTATAGATAAGCTGAGTCCATTTCTCACTAGTGTAAGTCTGGCAGAGGTGCAAGTGAAAGGCACAAGTGACCCTGAATCCCTGTGAGGAGTTAGCAGACGATCTTGAGAGACACATACACTGTAGTATATGGGGGATACAGTCATTATCCAGAGGAGCTTGGCAACAGGTGTGCACCAGAGATGGATCCAGGGATCTGGCACCATCATTATGTTCCCAACTATACAAAGTAATTTCTTAATGTCATATTTAGGAGGTAGTTTATCAGAGTAACACAAACACACACAAATATTTCAGCAACAAAAAATATTAGAGAATTACTTGACAATATACTTTTCCCAATCTATCTCATGTTTTTTGACTGTACTCATGTTCCTCTCCAGGAATGAGGAATCAAATGAGAACCAGAAGGAGATACAGTCTATCAGTGTACAAGTCCCTGTTATGCAAAACCTCTGTATTGATGTTGTGGCAGAGTAACCAGACAAATAGTAAATGCAAACAGGAATGGTTAATCATGCTAATGAGAACATTGCCTATGTGCTATTTTGCATGCACCTGCAAAAAAATTCCTAATATGAAATTTAGCTACGATTTTGTGTATATATTAGGCAGAAGTGCAAATGGGCATGCAATGCAGCCACTCTATATGTGCTTGGGGCTGCATCACTTAGCGCTTTCTCTCCTTCAGTGAAAAGACCTTTTACTTTGGCTGGCACAAAATGTCAAAGAGGTGTTAAATTGGTAATTGCCCTGTTTTCCTAAACCATCCCTTCCAGCAGGCCTGAGAGCTTCCTATGTTATTAAGCAGGTTGCTCTCCTACACTGATAAAGTAGATTTACATGTGTAAACTCTAATTTCACATAAAACTTTATCAAAAATTAAAAATACAAATACAATAGTAAAGTGACAATAATAACTAATGGGAATATTAAAATATAAGAATGAGAAAGAAGTTAATTATCATCATTCCCCCCTCCTCAGCCTGTCAGGTCTCACCTTCCCGCTAAATGTTTTCCTGCTCATGCCTTTAAGTTTCATGTCCTTCATTTACTACTTATCTCCTTGTTTTTATGGGTATGAGTGTTATAAATAATGAGATAGATAACTATATTGTTGTTACTGATGACTTATCAATACAGGCAAATTACTTTGAAACTAACTAGGGTGTCAATGTAAATCTATTCTACATCAACTGCCCACTCATTCCATACTAAGGGCTAGGCTACTCTAAAAGTGCTAGATCAGCGTAGCTGCACCAATGCAGCTGCACCACCATAATGTGTTTGGTGAATATGCTGTATGCCCATGGGAGTGAGCTCTCCTCTTGGCATAATTACTCCACCTCAATTAGGGGAGGAAGCTATGTTGGAGGGAAAGCATCTCCCACTGACATAGTGCTGGTATGGACAGTGTTTAGGATTCTGTAACTTGCATTGCACAGAGGGGGTGGCAGTTACACACCCCTGAGAAACGTAAGTTGTATCAATTTAAGTGGTAGTGTAGATGTGCGCTTTCTGCAGTTCAGCTTAATCCACTCCCAAAGTGGATTGAGCTACACCGGACAAAGCACTCTCACTGCAGAATGAAAGGGTTCAAAAGAAGCAGCTATTGCAGAATAGCTGGGTGAATTGGTTTAAATCATCAGTGTTAATGATTATTTAAATCAGCAAGCATGAAACCTTGATTTAAATCATTGTTTTTGATTGTGTATTGCATTTGTACTTTTTAATTATTTTCCTAAATAAAGGTTGATTCTGATTGGTCAGTAACTATGAAAACATGTTGATGTGGAACTAAATATAGCCTTTACACTAAATTTGGTGCTTTTTATTTATTTATTTATTTATTTATTTTGCTAACCAGGATCATAAATACATCTTTATAAACATAATGTAAGTAATTATATCACTTAAACATACATTTATGCAGATGCTTCAATTTTACATTTGTATTATGTTGGAAAACAATGAATGATGCATTCTTTATTTACTAGATGATATTTTTTTTCCCTTGTGATTTTTGTCAAGCTTTATCTAGATAAAAAGTCAAATTGAATTAAAATTTACAAAAGCAGCTCTTTTTTGTAATAAAATTACCTTAAATGTGCTGGATATATAAGAAAAAAAGTTTGTCAAAACATGTTTTGCATTTAAAATGAATTGATTTATTAAACAAAGGAATTAACTAATTATTATTAGTGAATTGAAATGATTATTTCTGATCAACATGTCCTTCACTATTTTAGAATTAGTCAATTTAATCCTTTCACACAACATTTTTATTCACAGATTGGAAGAGAAAAACAACTTTCCTGATTTTTCAGCTCTACTCAGTTTCTTAACTTTTAATGAATTAGTCATTGAGCTGAAATGGTTGAATAAACTGAACTGAAAAAAAAAATTATATGTTCTCTCCTGACCTGCAGGAGAGGCTACAAATGTCTTAGAATTTCAACAAAACCTGGTTCCAAGTTCTTAACTAATGACTTCCACTAGTTCAGTGATTTGTCTCACTTGGTAACAAATATGTATTACATTATATTACTTTTTTATTTAATTTCAGTTATTTTAATAGATCGTTATAAGTTTAGACCTTAACATAGATCAATTTCAATTTTAATTTTAAATAGGTCTTAAAAAAAAACCTCCTGTATTTATCATATAAATATCAGTTTTAAATTTAAAAAATGTTATATTTTAATTTAAAAAAAATTATTTTTATCCATCGTGCAGTGATTTTTATTCATCCAATTTGTTTCCCCGAGAAGACAATGCTTTAGCAACTAAAACTCATTTTAAAATTGTGCTCATTTTGGATTTGTTTTAATATGTCATGTTGCTCTTGGAAGAAATAATAGACTTTGTATTAGACCCTGAAAACTAAGAGACCTGATCTGAGTCTTGGCATTGGAAAAGGCATCAATTAAAGCTGGGAGAGGATTAAGATGACCTGCCAGCCCTTGGTTCACACATTGAGCTAGAGATGATGGAACTACAATGAGGACCCTGTGTCCATGCACAGTCCTACTGAAATTAATGGCACTGTGCACCTGTGCAATATTTTAAGCTAGCAGGTTGTGATGCAGAATGTATCACATATTCATTTGGTTACAGTGAACATCCTAATGTTTGAATGTTTATCCAAAGTTTACCAGAACTCCTTCAACATCTCCCACCAAAATAAGGATGGGGATGTGATGTGAATTTGTTATATTTTAAATTTTCTGTCAGTTTTGTTTCCATTCTTGGCTGGAAATACCAGAAGAACAGCTTTTCTGATGATAATTTTGTCATTTCTGGATCTGGTCCCAGATGGAAACCGCAATAGGAAATAAAAAGCACATTGAAACAATTCAGGGTCCACAAAACTGGCAAGAGTTCTGGACTGTTTCATATCAAAACAGTTCACCTATCCCTAGTTTTCCTATTTCCTTTTTCACATAGCCAGTATTGAGAAAAAAAAATCATCACAAAACTTTCTTCTTTGTAGATGTGCTATGCTATAACTTAATCTTGTGATGCATGTCTAGCACACTTTGTTAAAAAAAAAAAAAGTTGCAGGAGAAGGTTCTCAAAGGTACCTGCTTAAATACATATGTAGGCACCTAAATAAGTAGACTGATTTTCAAAAGTGATTAAATCAGTAGTAGATTCTGGGTGCTCAACTCTTTTGAAAATAGGCCCCCTATCTGGATACTGAATTAGGGGAGCCTAATTTTAGTCAGATTTTCCACTAGTTCCAATAGACACTACAGTTTAAGGGTGTTAAGATATACCACTAAAATAAATAAATAAATAAAAAACATGGCTTTTAAAGGGAGCAGTTTAGAAATAAATATCTTTGAAAATTCAGAATATTTGTATTTATTTAACTACCACATTCCTAGGAAACAGTTCCCAAAATGACAACATTAGACAAGCAGGCAGGTCAGGTAAGCTTGCAAACAAAATACTCCTGTCTCCTAAAATCTGGAGACAAAGAAGGCAATTTGTCCCAGATCCTTAGCTGCTGAAAAGTGGTGTAGCTCCATTGGTATCTGTGAGCTACTGTGTGTCTCATTTCACCACCTGTTTTAAAACCATATTAATTATTAATATAATAATAAAAGGAATATTAATAATAATCAAACTTCCCTACTTCACATGAGTGTTGTGAAGGCAGCCTCTATAATATTTTCAAAGCGCGGAGTCTACAATGATGGGGGATATATAAAGTATCTGGATTTAGAGAGGGAGATTTTCAGAGACACAAAAAGGCAGCTAGGGCCTAACTCAGACTGAAAGCCAATGAGGAACTGGGGTCTAAACTGCCATTTGTGCCTTGAAAAATCCACCTCACAGATAATATTCACACTATGTTGTTTATTTCTGAATGAGAGAGAGAGAGAGAGAGATTTCTTTAAGGTGCCTATTTTTCAGTGCCAAAATCAAAAGATGTATAGAAACATGCAGAACAGTTTGGGGTATTGTGTGCATTTTGTATCTGAATACTCTTTAATAAGCTTTTCATTAAAGAATTGGACACTGTACATCTGAATCTTCAAAAAGTACTAATCCTATCACTACCAGGCTCCATACTTAGTAGAAGTGTTTATAGTTTCAGAGTTAACACTGTTAAAAAAAAGAGAATATAGGTAAAACAAAAGTAGCCTTATTCAGCTCAATTATAATGCAAGGGAGACCCCTGCTGGCAGAATTTTATAAATGCAGTCAGTGCTTCAGTAGTCTAAGGGTATGTCTACACCATGGGATTATTCCGATTTTACATCAATCGGTTTTGTAAAACAGATTGTATAAAGTTGAGTGCATGCAGCCACACTAAGCACATTAATTCGGCGGTGTGCGTCCATGTACCGAGGCTAGCGTCGATTTCCGGAGCGTTGCACTGTGGGTAGCTATCCCGTAGCTCAAAAACAGCGTCACAGGTGATCTGGGTAAATGTTGTCACTCAATCCTTCCTTCATAAAAGCAACAGCAGACAATCATTTTGCGCCCTTTTTCCCTGGATTGCCCTGGCAGATGCCATAGCATGGCAACCATAGAGTCCGTTTTGCCTTTTGTTCAGCGCTGCAGCATCCCATCTACCAGCAGCATGCAGTAGACATAGGATGACATTGAAAAAAGGCGAGAAACGTTTTTTCCCCTTTTCTTTCGGGGGGGAGGGTGTAAATTGACGACATATACCCTGAAACACCCGGGGAAATGTTTTTGACCCTTTGGGAACTGGGAGCTCAGCCAAGAATGCAAATACTTTTCAGAGACTGCGGGGACTGTGGGATAGCTGGAGTCCTCAGTACCCCCTCCCTCCCTCTATGAACGCCCATTTCATTCTTCAGCTTTCTGTTAAGCTTGTCACATAGCACTGTGCTGTGGCCTCTGTCTATCATAGCCTGGAGATTTTTTCAAATAATTTGTCATTTCATCTTCTGTAATGGAGCTGCGAGAGAACAGATTTGTTTCCCCATAGAGCGATCAGATCCAGTATCTCCCGTACAGTGCATGCTAGAGCTCTTTTTGGATTTGGGACTGCATTGCCACCCATACTGATCAGAGCTCCACGGTGGGCAAACAGGAAATGAAATTCAAAAGTTTACGGGGCTTTTCCTATCTACCTGGCCAGTGCATCCGAGTTCAGATTGCTTTCCAGAGCATCACAATGGTGCACTGTGGGATACCGCCCGGAGGCCAGTACTATCGATTTGCGGCCACACTAACCCTAATCCGACATGGCAATACCATTTTCAGCACTACTCCTCTTGTCGGGGAGGAGTACAGAAATTGGTTTAAAGAGCCCTTTATATCGATATAATGGGCCTCGGTGTGTGGAGGGGTGCAGGGTTAAATCGGTTTAACGCTGCTACATTCGGTTTAAATGCGTAGTGTAGACCAGACCTAAGTAAGCTATTTACTGGATGATCAACAGTGAGAGGTATATCCTGCAGAAGCTGCATCTTCATCCTCACCCTTTCATCCTTTGCTTCAGATAGTACATGGAGCCACTGTTTGTGCACATACATATGCTTCAGAACCCAGTGTTTCAAGTTTGCAACATCCTACTTGAAAGAAAACAGCTTCTGAGGAGAAAAATGGTATTCACCCACTTCCCATGCTTAGAAATCTGAGGGTAAATGTTTAACACTTTCAAACAACTGAAAGCTGCAGCTTCAAATGCCATTAAAATGCCATTGTTGCAGCTTCAAATGTCATTAAAAAAGATGAGCAAATACTATAGCCAGATGAAAGGCTAGAAAAGCTCAAAAGCTTAAAAAGGAATTAATGGCTGTTTATGTATACATCACAAAATAGAAATAATATCCTTTCAATCTGATTAAAACATCTAAATGACAGAATGTGTGGGTAGTCTGTGTTCTATCGGACTTCCATTATACATTCATATTGTTTCTCCATTGACTTTGTACAATAACAAGAAAAATAAGCAAGAACACTTGGATTCTGAACAAAGCTGTGCAAAGTGGGCCATCTTCAAACCCGAATGAAGGCTATTCACAATATTGCAAGTAGGGTACAAATGGGACCCTTTACTTTCATTTTTTGCTGAAAATTCCCAAGATTTTACAGAAGCTATTCTTCGTTTTTTACCAATTTTCATCCAAATATTGGACCACTTATGAACATTAAAATACTATGTTAAGAAAATCTAATGCACTACATTAGGCAGATGTAATTATATTAATAATAAATTAGTCTAAGTGTAAATGTGAAGTGGCTGTTAAAGCAATGCAATGTAGTGATAGATACACACACCCACACCCACACCCACACTCACACACATGCATGTGTGAAGATGGTTGTACTGCTAATATACAGTTCAGAAAATAAACCATAGCATTAAACTGGTTTAACTTTCAATACTCTTACTTTACTATATTTGTTGCTTTTTTTCTGCCCTCCTGTCTCTCAGTATCAACCATAATATTTACCCACAATACTGTGAAGTTAATTTGTTCACTGATTTTCACTCATTTTTACTGATAACTTCCAGGTAAATTTTAAACAAAATAAAATCTGAGGGAAAAAGAGCCTTAGGTACAATGCATGTAGTTACAATCTCATCATTACAGGCAAATAAAATTGTTTGCCTGTTCTTTTATCTTAAGTTGTCAAAGAGAGATAAACCCTCTATCTTCAGCACTTAAACCAACAGAGGAAGAAAATGTTGTTGTTGGCAGATTATTCCATTATTGTGCACTGTGGATTTTCTTGCACCTTCTTCTGAAGCATCTGGTGGTAACCAGTGTAAGAAGCAGGATGATGGACTATCTGAACTTCTGATGTGGCATGGACTTCATTATGTGTCTATTTTTCCATGATTCACCAGGGTCTTATTAGAACACTATTTAATTTCAAGAAGAAAAAGCATAGTATCAAGTACCAAAAAACCCTAAAACAAAACAAAAACCTCACCCTGAGTCTGAAAGAAAAAACAACAACACATGTTAAATAAACAGAAAGAGTAGAGCTGGCTGAAAATGTTCAAACATTCAAAATTTGGAGGAAACTATTTGCAAAAAGATTCAAAAAAAATCCATCATTTTCTGACCAATACAAAAAATTAGCGATTAGAGAAGATTCCATTGCTATGGCCAAACACTTGGCAACTGATAACCCCTGCAAGTGAGATCCTGCAGATGGATCTGCCTCTGTGTAATCTACACTTTAAAGGCAGATGAAAACACGTAAATCTACAGACTGCCATTAGGCGTGGGAACCACCACATTATGGATACACTTGAATTTAAGAGAATAGATGTCTCTGTAGTTCAACATCTCAATTCTTATTTTTCTTTTCTTTTTTTTTTAAAAATTCAATCTCATGCTCATTGTTGGGGAACCGAAAGGGAATTGTTATGATGAGAGCTATGCATAAATATACCTGTTTGTTTTTTACAAAATAAATTTCACACCAAAATTCCATTTCTGGCAATCCTTCTACTTTTTTCCACCATCATCCCCCTCCCCTACCTCAATCTTTTTAGTCTTTCCATGAAATGTTGAGGTAATGGCTATTATTATTACATCAGGAAAAGTGTTGAAAAGTCACTTTGGCATGAAACTTTGTGCTGAAAAAATGTTGAACCAACTAGGCTAGTGAACCACTCTTCAGAACTTTTATTTTGTGAGACAAAAGGGTGGGGGCCAAAATGGCATAGAACCCATGTTGGGATACATTCACCTGTAGCTTAAGCAGGCACAACTCCAATGGCTTTCATGGAATAAGGAATGAATTTCGTCACTAATCTACACAGAGATTAACACTCAAATTATTTTGTGTTGGTGAGTAGGAGGAAGAAGTTGAATTGAAAAGAGGCTACAGATGTAACTGACACTAGAAGAGAAGGGGCAGAGTGCACAAAGTTTGAGGATATTTAAACTTATGTGAGGATTTGGGCTTGTGATGATATCCAAACTGCATAGAATATAGAAACAAGAATGGCCATGGTCCTGGGCCATGCACAGGGTCTGCAAAAACGCAGATGTACCTGATAAACACCCACCAGTAGTGTCACTTTGCCACATATCTGCATGTCCAGTCACATTCTTGATCGAGCCATCTTGTAGATGCATTTACCTAGGACAAGGTGGAAGGGCTAGCTGCATAGGTAGAGTTAGATGGATCTCAGAGATTTGCTTGCAAGCAGGGTATCAGTAATAGGACTAAAATTAATACAAATGCATAATAAAATAATATTAAGAAAGGTAAGCTGCAGTAGCAGCAAAACCAGGCTTCTTCACCACAGGGTAGCTCAAGCATTTCAGAGAACAAAACTTTCAGTGATAGACCAAATGGGTAAGGTATAAAATTAAAGTAATGGGAATGAAAAGAAAAAGTGGGGCCATAGCCACTCATACAAAATGATTTATAGATATAAAGGATCAACCACATGCAACCCTTGCTCTGGTGCATGAATATCATAGTTGGGGGAAGGTAAGAAGTTTTGGTATTTATGGCTTATAGGAATATGGAGAAATTTGGAAGGTGACTTATTCAAAATGGACCTTTGGAGAGAAAAAGGGAGAACATTTATTCCATATCAGTTATTCCATAACAAATTTGCTCATTTTACTAACCAAATATTGTTTCGAGTTGGTAGTCGCAGAAACTCAGCCAGGGATATGAATATCAAGTTTTTGCATCATCACTAGTTTCAACAATTCTGTGGCTCAAACTCTGCCCTCTGTTACACCTGTGCAACCCCAGTGCGTTCAAACAGGACGAACAGCCTTAATTGAGGGCATTATCTGAAGACAATGGAGTTTCACATAGGGCCCTTGAATAGGAATTTATTTCACAGTTCTGTTGATAGTGTGGGAGTCAGCTCAGCCTCCCAGTGGCATGTAGCTTCCCCAAGGATGCAGTAGTAAAAACAGCAAAACTTGTTTTTATTATCAAACTAAGAAGATATGCTTTGCATCACAGCACTACTGTCCTGAACATTTTTTTTTTTTTTGATCCTGGAATGGGCAAATATTCATGTTTTGGTTTCCATTTTATTGCTTACCTTTTCTTTATTTGAGAAGAATTATTGAAAGAATTTATCAAAACCTTGGCCAGAGAGAAAGTTCTGGCTATGCAAACTTAATACCTCCGCTCCCTAGGTTTGAATCTGATGCATTCATTTAACAGTCACAGTTTCCAATATCTCAAAAAAAAATAACCCATGGTGTTACAGAGAACAGTCTTTAGTTGTATCTTTTTTGAAAGTTCAAATGTAAAGAACAAATTATATTTTTAATATTATCTTTTATTCATTATTAGCAAAGCCAAAAAGCCAGGCACCAGATTTATGTTTGTATAATGACCTTTTGTTATAGAAATGTACACACTTTTAGGTCAAATCTGGAAATCATCACTTTTTCTTCTTTGCATTTGTTCTGTTCCAAGTTTCTTTTTTTTTGTTGTCATTTGGAGGTACTTCCTAGAAACTTTAGTTCTCCCTAAAGCATTTCTAGTAGCTGATTGCAATATATGTACATCCATAAATAATACCTCTGTGATGAGTGTTCTGGTATTTGCTTCTCAATACTTGGTGAGTATTCTTAGCCTTTGTTGATCAATGTCCTGTGAAAATCTTGGTTACCAGATTTCTATTATCAGAAAGGTAGACAAGTTATCCTTGATCTGTAAAAAATGACAAAGAGTCCTGTGGCACCTTATAGACTAACAGACATATTGGAGCATAAGCTTTCACGGGTGAATATTCACTTCGTCAGACGCACATCACATGCATCTGATGAAGTGGGTATTCACCCATGAAAGATTTCCATTGTGAAGGGATCATCATTGAAGAGACCCATTTTGAGTGAGTGGCCTTCATTTTCTTGAGCTGTAATTTGAAAATGTTAATGTGTGCAATTATTATTAATGGATAGTCTATTACAGCATCATAGACTTGATGGACAACATTCAAAAAAGTGAAACAGGGTAGTATATTAGACCAACATACAGCACTGATGCCTTTAGACATACATTACACTTGCTCTGCTAATGTGTAAGGGTGTCTAAGAGCTAATGTACACATTAAAGAAGTGGAATATGGTGCAAAATGGCATAAATAAAGTAACTCAAAGCATATTTCAATTTGTTTTTTGTTCTAGCTCCTCAGCAAGTAAGTTACATTAACTTATAGAGTGGTGGAGTGGTTATAAGAAGGCATATGGGAGTTTCTGTCAGTATAATCCAGGGCAACCTTTCAGAAGTGGTGTGCCAAGTCTTCATTTATTCACTTTGATTTAAGGTTTTGGCGCCTGTAATACATTTTAACATTTTTAGAAGGTCTCTTTCTATGTGTCTATAATATACAACTAAACTATTGTTGTGTGTAAAGTAAACAAGATTTTTAAAATGTTTAAGAAGTTTCATTTAAAATTAAATTAAAAAGCAGAACTCCCTGGACCAGTGGCCAGGATCCAGGCAGTGTGAGTGCCTGTCTGGGTTCCCTCCCTGCTCTGAACTTTAGGGTACAGTTGTGGGGACCCACATGAAAGACCCTCTAAGCTTATTTCTACCAGCTTAGGTTAAAACTTCCCCAAGGCACAAATTCTCCCTTGTACCTTGGATTAGATAAACACTGCCACCACCAAGTGATTGAAACAAAGAATCAGGGAAAGGACCACTTGGAGTCCTGTTTCCCCAAAATATCTCCCCAAGCCCTATATCTCCTTTCCTGGGGAGGCTTGAGAATAAATAAGATGAGACACAGACAAGCCTTGCATTTCTAGCATACTAGAAAACCAAACAGATTCTTTAAAAAACAAAACAAAAAACAAACAAAAAAAATCCCCAGAACTTTATTAGAAAGAAAAAAGGTAAAAGGAGTACCTCTGTAAGACTAGATTGGAAGATAATCTCACAGGCGATTAGATTCAAAACGCAGAGGATTTCCTGCTAGGCTAAACCTTAAAGTTACAAAAAGAAAAAAAAAAACAGGAATACACATTCCACCCCTCAGCACAGAGAAATTCACAAGCCAAAACAAAATATAATCTAATGTATTTTCTTGCTAAATACTTACTAACTCTATAGGAGTTGGATTGTTTGCTTCCTTGATCTGTCTCCAGGAAAAGCCACACAGAATAGACAGAACAAAACCTACCACTGGTATAACCTATTGTAACATACACCTTATGCGTCAGTTTATAATTTATATAGCTGGTTGGAAAAGGGCTTTTTTTATCTGTGGAAAATTGTGAAGTTTTGATGAAAAATTAAAAACTGATTTTTGGGGCCCATTTTTTTTCAGTTCAGAGATGCTGACATAGTGCCTCATGGGAGTTGTTTTTTGGGTGTATCATACTCCCATTCTCCTCTACAGGCCAGGCTCCTTTGTCAGACCACATTTCCCATGATGCTTCACAGGCTCACCTTATAGTTAGGGAAGGCAGTTGCATCATTGCTGTCCCTAGAGGGCCAAGGTCCAACCCATAGATGCACAGGAATGTGCAGAATGACCCAACTCATGATGTGAGAGGAAATCAGCATAGAAATAGATTTTAACTTATCTGTAGAAAAGCATTTTTCATCCCTGTACAATCCTCTAAAATTTCCTAGTTCTCTAAAATCATCCCAGCTTGCTCTGA
Organism: Chelonoidis abingdonii; assembly: GCF_003597395.2. NCBI lineage: Eukaryota > Metazoa > Chordata > Testudines > Testudinidae > Chelonoidis > Chelonoidis abingdonii. The sequence goes on along the minus strand of NC_133769.1, from coordinate 278,958,196 downwards.
TATAGTGGGCATTAAGATACTTTTAATTGTTCATACAGCCTCTTTGATGGGTCCAGAAGCAAAGGGGACATACTACTGCCCTCTGTGTGGTGAGACAGGGATAAATCTCAAGCAGGAGAAACTGGCAGCAGCACTACATGTGCTCCCCTTGGTTTCCCATCAAGTGGTCTGCTGTATATTTATATAATAAGGGCAATGGTCCTGCTTCTTTTTTTATTCCCTCCACACCTTCACAGCAGCCCACTTCAGACAAGAGGAACAAAAATAGTTTGGCGTATGGAAAGACTGGGACTTTTCAGTTTGGAAAAGAGATGACTAACAGGGGATATAATAGAGCAGGAGTCAGCAACCTCTGGCATGTGACTCACTAAGGTAAGCACCCTGGTGTGCCAGGCCAGTTTGTTTACTTGCTGCTTCAGCAGGTTTGGTGGATCATGGCTCCCACTGGCTGCAGTTCACCGTCCCAGGCCAATGGGGGTGACTGGAAGCCACGGCCAGCACATCCCTCGGCCCGTGGTGCTTCCCGCCGCCCCCATTGGCCTGGGACGGCGAACAGTGGCCAGTGGGAGCCGTGGTCCAGTGAACCTACCAACGCGGCAGGTAAACAAACTGGCCCAGCCCACCAGGGTGCTTACTCTGGCGAGTCGCGTGCCAGAGGTTGCCGACCCCTGGCCTAAAGAAAGAGTGAGAAGCAGTGAGGAGGAGATGTGAATTCTAGTTAGAATAATCTGTTTCTCTACACAACACAGCTAGAAAGGCCTAGAAACATCCAGGTGTAAGGTGACATAGTTATCTGACATGCTCAGTAGCTGCTCTGAGCTTGTATACAAAGTTTTTATTGTGGGCATTTCACTTGGTAGGCTTCATCCTAGTCACCCTATGAGAGCTGAGCCAACCAGAGCGTAAGGGGGGACAGGAGGGGAAGGTTATATATATAGCAGCCCTGTGGAATCAGTAGCTGAGTGATGCAGGACCAAGATATATGGCTGCTATGACAGCTAATCCTGTATGACTTTGGATACTAGTTAGTGTTATCCAGCTGTATGTACTAGGGAAACCTTCCATTATGATAAAATTTGGTCCACTGTGGATAGTGTGTTTTGTGGACATACAGAGAAAGCACTGGGAAGGGAGCATTTGTTATTTGTGGAGGCTACATACTCTATGGAGTTTACATTTCGCTATCCACTTTAAATTAGGATTCTGTCTCAGCGAAAGTGAACAGGATGGAATTCCATTAGGTGAAGGTCTGACTTGCCTCCCTTACCTGGGTATATGGGGGAAAGATAGTACCCTGTAGAGTGAGAGACTTACAGAGATCCAGGGAATTAATATTTTCTCTGCTGGTCCCCAAACTTGTACTACTTTGGATACAGCAACTGAAAGGACTGGTTGGCTATTAACCTAAGGCCTGGGATACTGCTAGCTGCACAGCTCCCCAGAATGTTTGTTTGCTAACAGGTTCTGAGAAGTTTGAAAGAACTGAGATCCTGCTATTTTTCCCAAGCTCAGAAGAGTCCAGGTGACACACAGTAAATATTATGACCACACTATAAAGATTAATCCTGTCTGAAAGATAATCAGAAGGGAACGTGTACATGCTGAAGTAAGAAGTATACATGTTATGTTGAAAACTTACATTTGAATATATATAACAGCAGCAAGAGGGAAAGGCTTTATGAGGAACATGGGTAGATTTGCTGTCTAATAGTGTTTGTTTAATAGCTATTCATAGTCTTCCAAACACTATTTACAGCATTTTCTATATACATTAAGTAGGGTTTGTTTACTAAGAAGCTGTACAGTACTCTATCTTTGCACTTCACTGGGAACTATTAATATCTGTTTTCAGGGTTTTACATACAATACCCCTGAGGATTAGCTCTCTGAAATGCTTTCTGAAAAGTCATGAAAAGACAGAATTCTGGCCTGTGCTTATTCACAGGGCCTGCAAAAACCAGCTAAACACCCCTTCTGCTCTATGGCAAGCTGTTCTCATTCCCTGAAGGTAATCGTTATTCACTTTGGGGTAAAATAATTTACACATAGCATAAGGGGTTAATTTGATTAGAATAAAGAGGGATGGGATTGGGCCCACTTCCTTTCATCTCCAGCACTTCCTAGTAGACCATCTGAGGATTAGCTCACCACATGATTTGATGCCTCTTCCTGAAGATGATCAGCCTGTCCACCCACTCCGCAGCCTTTTTCATTCTCCAGGAGCTGCAGCATTTTCCTCTTCGTGGCTTAGCCCCCATCCACTGTAATATCAAAGTCTTTTTCCATACTTTCCCCGACAAACCCCAAATATGCTGACCCAGCATGCTACTTCTGCAGTGACTTGTAGGGGAACCTGGGTGCACTCTCTATACTGGGTTTCAATCCAGGGACTCTCAACTCAGCAGCTCAGGCCTTTATCCTTCCAGCCCTTACTGCCCCTTCCAGGTTTCTACTTTTCCTCCCCTTGCATCAGGGAGTATAACTGCAGGCCCTCCATCTCTGCTACCAGCTTTCTGTTTCTGCCTAGGTGAACTTCATCCCTCATTGCATCCTAGCTCCCTTCCAGGTGCAGCCTATGGCTAACTGGTCTCTCTGGGCCAGTGTAGTGTGAATACCTCGTCACAAGGGACATCAGCCTTTTTCCATTGAGAGTTGTTGGTCTATTGGGTATGCTTTCTACCCAAGCATGGCAAGGAATCACTAGATCTGCCAAAATCAATTGGAAGGAAGTGAACCAGGAAACTGATATGTGTATGATAAGAATAGGGGGTAGAGTGATTTCCCACATGGAGATTAAGTTTACCTCCCCAGAACTGTTCAGGGAGGATGGAGTACATCTATTCGACATGGGGACAGATATTTTTTGGAGAGTCCTAGGTGGTGGGTGTATCCCTTTCTAGCTGCCTGCCACAGTGGATGTCTCATAGACTCACAGATTTTAACAAGGTTAGAAGGGACCATCATGATCATCTAGTCTGACATTCTGCATGTTGCAGGCCACAGACCCTTACCTACTCACTCCTATAACAGACCCATAACCTCTGGCTGAATTACTGACATGCTCAAATCGTGATTTAAAAGACTTCAGGTTATAGGCAGTCCACCATTTAATCTAGTTTAAGCCTGCAAGCAGTGCTTAATTTGTACCAGGACTCAGCCCTGGTATCTCAAGGCTTGGCAATTCATATCCCCAGCTCTTCTGGGCTTGACACCTCAATTATGACAGTAAAAAAATTGCATGAGCCCTGGCAACTAACTGCTTGAGCCTCAGAATCTCTTTTATTACAAATTAAGCACTGCCTGCAAGTGACCCATGGCCCATGCTGCAGAGGAAGGGGGAAAAACAACAACAACAACAAAACGGTCTCTGTCAATCTGACCTGGGGAGAAATTCCTTCCTAAACACAAATATGATCATCAGTTAGACCTGAGCATGTTGGCAAGACCCACCAGTCAGACCTGGGAAAGAATTCAATGTAGTAACTCACATGCCTCCCCATCGACTGTCCCATCTACAGCCATTGGGGATATTTGCTACTAGTAGTCACAGATAGGCCACATGCCATTGCAGGCAATCTCATTATACTGCCCTCTCCATAAGCTTATCAAGCTCAGTCAAGAAATCAGTTGGGTTTTTTGCCCCCACTGCTCGTCATGTAAGGTTCTTCCAGAACTTCACTCCTTTGGTGGTTAGAAACAAGCCTAAACTTTGTCAATGGCCAGTTTGTAACCATTTGTTCTTGTGTTAACAATGACAAGTAACTTAAATAACTCCTTTTCCTTCCTAGTATTTATCTCTCTTGTGCATTTATAGAGAGCAATCAGCCTTTATTTTGTTAGGCTAAACAAGCCAAGTTCCTTGAATCTTTTCTCGTAAGGCAGGTTCTCCATTCTTCTTACCATCCTAGTAGCCCTTCTCTGCACCAGTTCAGTTAAATATAGGTATTAAAGACAGCCCTGAGACAGTAACTGATTATTGCAGGACCAAGAGAGATGTCTGCTATGATAGCTAGATCTTAATCTTTGTACCACTTTGTTGTCATACCCTGAGGTGGGTTCCAGTGTGTTGGTGAGGTAAAAAGGGTCCAATATGAGGTCCCTGTAACCCAGTGGGCTGCTTAAGCATGCACCCTGAGGTCAGATTGGAACTCTAGAGCTTCCAGCCATGGTCCCTGGACAGGTCTGAGTGTGTAGAGGGGGCATACATCTCATACCCTCACTCAGGTATGGTGCCCAGTTGCAGACCTCACTAGAACAACCCTGCTGTGAGGTTGGGGAAGTGGTTCCCTGTTGGTTAAGAATTTTAATAAAGTAATGGCCTCCGCATTTAACCATGGCACATGTGTCTCACTGTCCTGTGTCCACATCAAACAGCAGGGCACATATCAAGATGTCATCAGCAAATCGGGTATTGCTAGAAGATTGCACATAGGAGAATATCATTTTATAAAGAATGTTAAAATGTATTTCTATACTGAATGCCCCAAACTGCATAGTTAATGGGGGTAGTCAGCATACATTTGTAGGCTAACGTCAATTTTAATTTCACATTTGCAATTCACATTTAAGTTAACTTCAAGAGTTGTAAGCCCTAAGTTTTGTTATATTAGTTCTACCATGTTTGTCTTTCTGTTTCAAGGTTTTGAGTTGACAATGAATTGAAAGCAAAATAATTTATCTTCTCCTTTCTCTCTTTTAAAATTTATTTTGTGGTTGTCACAATTCACATGTGGCATTTCCCTGAATTGCAGCCTCTTGTGTATTTCAGTGGGGTAGTCAAGCATGCTGACACTAATGTGTAGTTTACATTGTTCAATTTTCTTCCCCTGCACGTTTGTGAAGCTTGCACTGTTACTCAGTACTTTTCCACTGGTTTTGCTGCACCTATGTTACTTTATGGTCTGCTGAATGCACACTGGGAGTGGGGAGAATTCAGGACTACTCCATATTTCATGAAACCATATTGACCCCTTTCTGGGACCTCTAGGATTGCACCTAATTTCTATAAATATGTACAGACAACCTTAGTAGCAGTGGACATGGAAGAGAAGCCAACTATTAAGAAAAGCAGGTTTTCCCCTTTATAAAATATAACAAGAATGAAAAGGTAGCTGATAAACTCTGTAATCCCAAGTCTGAAATAAAAAAAAATAACAAAGGTTCTAATTGTGCACTGAGATACATGTATGCAACTCCTACTGAAGTCAATGAGAGTTGTACATCCATAGCTAAAGACCAGTTGGCCCAACATATTGTTGACTGACACTGCAATACTGGTGATCAAAAGGAGTTGTAATGTATTATAATACAGAACTCAGCAAGCAAAGCATCAGTGCATGTATAACAAGTCAGATATATGTAACAGATCACTACCACAAGGGAGCAAAGGGTTTGACTGGCAATTTTCTATGTTGGGGGGTGGATGGGGAGCTGGACTGGGAGTCAGTGGATATAGGTTTTGTTCCCTTAGGAAATTGTTGTACCTTCATGTGCCTTTTTCCCTCCTCTCAAATTTTCTCTGTCTTTTCCGTTTACATTGTAAGCTCTTGGAGGAAGGGACTTTGTTTTGCTGTATGTTTGCACAGTGCTTTCAAAATGAAGTCACAGTTGCGGTTGGTCCTCTAGACATTACTGTAATTAATAAATAATAATCATCCCAGGCATGCAATGTCACCTTTGCCAAATATCCCCACTTGAATTATGAATTTTCTATGATTTGATGGATCAGAGAAATAGAAATTGAATGATTTCTTTTATGTCCAAGTCAGCTGAAATCACAAGCACCAGAAATAGAGCTGCTTGGGAATTTTCCAATAAAATGTTTTTCCATTTGAAAAATGTCAACTTGTTGAAACCAGAACTGTTCAGGGGAAGGGTTAGTTTCAACAAATCTCTTGATTAAAAACATTAAAATAAAACCAAAAGCTTTCAATAGTCAAAATTGGACATTTTGACATTTTCTGAATGACTTTTTGCTTCTAAATTTTAATGAATTGATATTTAAAAAACTTTTTAAAATGTAAAAGGTTGAAATCAAAATTAAACTTTTTATTGAACCCAGTCTGATGGGAGATGGGGAAAAAAAAAGAAGAGAAATGGGATGGGAGAGCCCCAAATAACCAAAACATGTATTTTCTTAAACTGAATAGAAATAGGTTGTTCCACTTTGTTGAAAAATAGAAAAATGAAAATTTCCATATTGTCCAAAAACCATTTTAACTCAGAAAAAAATCAACAACAAAAAATAAGCGGCCATAAAATTGTAAAGGAAAATGAGTTAGTATTTTAGATTTTTCAGAAGCCATTTTTGTAATAATCTTTTCTGATGTTAGTTTCTTATGGTATTTGTCATAGGGCACCTTTGTTGTTCCCTTGTATGCCTCATTGCTTGGTCAGTTTGTGTGGTCTCACAGAGACAAATACACACACCAGATTGTTAGCCTTTCACAATGTATATATTTATTCTTGTCTTACAAAGTAGCACAGTACAACACACTCTCAGAGCAAGAAGGGACTTCCCTGCAGCCTTCACTCCTCAGCTCAGCCTCCCCTTGCTGCCTGTTCTTTTCACTTATATCCTCCTAGTTACATCATTAGCCCAGTGACAAGCAGGTGCTCATAATCCCCCAACAGAAAGTGTTTAATTGCTCATAGCTGAGCCTGCAGCCTTCTTCATTTTGCAGCAACATCAGTGAGCAGGATGCTACTAAATTCTGCCCTATCATAGTATTACCCAGGGAACCATGAGAATACATATAAGCTTAGGGGAGTCAAGCTGTGCTTACAGCGGGGCCTGAGCTACAACATTTGTATCTATATTTTGAGCACCCTTGTCATGAATATAAAGAGAGGGTGACCACCTTTCTGTATACAGTGCTCTGGGGTCCCTGCTGGCCAGAGGCACAAAATCATTTTACCTGTAAAGTGCTAAGAAGCTCAAGTAACCTGGCTGGTACCTGACCAAAAGGACCAATAAGGGGAAAAAAGAGTTTCAAATCGGGGAGGAAGGCTTTGTTTGTATAACACTGTGTGCTTGCTTGAGTCAGATCAGGGAAGCAACCAATCTAACTCCTATAGAGTAGTAAGTGTTTAGCAAGGAAATGTGTTAGTTTACTTTTAGTTTAGCTTGTGTTTTCCTTTGTGTAAAAGGGAGGCTTATGCCTGGTTTTGTAACTTTAAGGTTTTGCCTAGAGGGGAGATCCTCTGTGTTTTTGGGTCTTTTGTTATTTGTTATCCCATTGGTGAGGATATTATTCTCAAGCCTCCCCAGGAAAGGGGGTGTAGGGTCTTGGGGAATTATTCTCAAGCCTGCCCAGAAAAGAGGGTGTAAGATCTTGGAGGGATATTTTAGGGCTCCAAGTGGCTCTCCCTAAAAGTTTGTTTAAATCACTTGGTGGTAGCAGCATTACTTAATCCAAGGTATAAGAGAAAAATTGTGCTTTGGGGATTTTTTAAGATAAACTGGGAGTAATAAGTTTAGGGGGTCTGTACCTTACAGTTCAGAGTGGGGAGGGAACCCCAACAACCCTGAAATTTACTAGTTTAAATCTAAGGGGTTGGTTTCAGTTGATCCATTATGAAGTTGCAAAGTAGCATTTCTAAATATAGGCTCAATTTCTGAACCCCTTAAAAATTTGGAGTTTTCAGACTAAGACTTTGTAGCCCTAATAATCTGAATGTGTGAAATCTCAAACTGCATATGTAAGAGTTTGACTACCTATTTGAAACACACTACAAAGCCTTCACAATTATCATCTATAATTTGTATTATGGCAATGCCCAGAAGCTCCAGTAATGGATCTGAGCCCCATTTTGCAGGCATTCTACACATAGAAAACAATGTACACTCTAAGTCTAAGATAAGAGATGACAGTTTGATGTAACACAAGGGCAGTACAAGAAAATATTGAAACAAGACTGTTTACTGTGATAAGCAGCAGCCATAGCACACTTGCTGCCTAGCCACACCAAGAGGAAGACTTTTTAAAACCTGCCTTAGATTAATATAAAACATAGATGCATGAGATTCGATACTTGGCGTTTTACAGATTATAATACTAGTTTGATTTTGTAATTTTTCCAAGTGTAAATAATCTTTCTCCATTAAATTGTCAAGATGAGGTTGCAACGAGAGCCAAGCTAAACTGAACAATGACTGTGTGGGAACAGAAAAATACCATGCAATTAAAAAAACAAAAGAGAGAGCAAAGTAAAATTATTAAACATATGTAGTAGACTTTTTAGTTATAATTTGTGTTCTATTAAACAATTTATTACCAGACTAGATACTAAACTACAGTTCTTCTTTGAAGTTCTCAAACATGAACAAACCACTACGGCTGATTCTCCTGGTTTATGATACAAACAGAAATTGTACTTTCATTACATTGGGGATTGGAAGATTTACATTATTATTTATATTAAAATAAAACATTTCAGATTAAATAAGGAAATTATGTCAGATCTGCCTTTAATTTGATCCACATGATGGGAATTAAACCTGGAAACAAAACAAAACAAAAAAAATTGCAGGGATTCATTAGTCATAACCAGTTAAAGTAAAAACTCTTGAAAACAATTAAAATGGGACTTCACAGAAATAGAAATATCATGCAGTGAAGCACAAACTAAGTACGTCTAATTTCATAAGTCTGAGATCCTGCATGATAATTTTCACAATATTTACCTTAATATTTCAGATATAAAGACATGCTGCATATACTTTTATAAATGCATCACTGTTTTGTTTGTGGGTAAGCTGCCATCCACCATTAGCATTGTCAGGCAATAAAGTGGTTTGCATGTGAATAGCAATGACATGGGAAAATAATAGTTCAATTAAACAGTAAACAACTGCAACAAAAAACAAAAGGCAAACTAGAATTTATGGCCTGATAGACATAGAACAATGGGGAATGCTGCCTTTAGGTCAAAAGCAATAAACAAATATATATAACTCTCTATATATCACTAATTCATATTAAATTAATGCTAATGTCATAATGACTCCAGACAAAATTGGGATTAAACTAGTAAAATCATATGTACTATATTCAGGGGTAATAGTCAACAGAGAAGACTAGGAAGTATACTTCAAATAAGAAAACAGGGCTTGATCCTGCCATTGTTTTGTATGCAGAAATTCCATTGATGATAAATGGATATTTGGCTGCTTATCAGACACTTCTGTATTATAGGATCATTTAAAAAAAAATAAGTTGCTCATTTTGCTTTGTCCAAACTTCTTTTTTCAATCTTTCCTCCTAATCAGATGCACTGATAACACTTCACTATCATATATTCTTTTAGATCAGTTAAAGCAAAGAATTCTCTACAGTTAAAGACATCTGAGAAATAAGACACATCTTATCTTATTTGTATATACTTATGAGAGGCTGGGATCTAGCTGCTGGCAACAAACAAAATCAGGATCCTTGTTGAAGTCTGGAGAAGGAATTATTTATTTTGTCACATTTTTTACAGAGTAAGCATACCGTTGACATACAGTAAAGAAAATAAAAGTTATTAAAATGCAGTTAGAAGAGTGTCATTCAATATGATTCTATATTACCCTCTTAATGATTCCCATATTTAGAGTGCTCCATTTGTAAGAGAAAGAAATGACTTTTCTAACTGCCAACATTGAAAATTCAAGCGGGATCTGTGTTCTATTTAAGCCACTTACATTATACCCCAGAAAGAATATATTGCACTTAGAGCTTAGTTAACCATTTGATGATAGCACGAGTCAAAAGAGCAAAAGACGAAAAATGCCATTTGTATGTGCTACTGTGGGGGTTTGCAGGCACATTGGGATAACTTTTGAAGGTGTGCGTTTTTTTGAAAATTTGCTCCTAAGTTTGTCTGTCAGTCTTGATCTCTTATCTGCATCTTGAAATGAATGGACAGTTATCTTGTAATAATATCCAAATGATCTTTTCTTTGGACACTGAACATCAAGTTCCAAATGTTTGGTGGATTACTTCTAGACCAAGGATTTAAAGATACATCCCTTTATATCAAAGATATATAAATACTCCTATTTGGAGAACTATCCTCATTATGTCCCATATTGAAGCACATACATGAGTTTTGAAAAAAATATATATACATGAATATATATATATGTGTGTATAGTCCCATTCAAGACAGTGGGATTACTCATGCAAATAAAACCACACACATACTTCAGTACTGTGTTGAATTGGTGCTATGTGTGTGCTATGAGTACTGTGCATACCTATACATTTATTAGGGTATGTCTACACTACAGGATTATTCCGATTTTACAGAAACTGGTATTTGAAAACAGATTGTATAAAGTCAAGTGCACGCGGCCACACTAAGCACATTAATTAGAAGGTGTGCGTCCATGTACTGAAGCTAGCATCGATTTCTGGAGCGTTGCACTGTGGGTAGCTATCCCAAAGTTCCCGCAGTCTCCCCCGCCCATTGGAATTCTGGGTTAGATCACAATGTATGATGGGGCAAAAACAGTGTCACGGGTGATTCTGGGTAAATGTCATCAGTCAATCCTCCCTCCGTGAAAGCAACGGCAGACAACCATTTTGCTCGCTTTTCCCTGGATTGCCCTGGCAGATGCCATAGCATGGCGACCATGGAACCCGTTCAGCCTTTTTTCACTATCACCATATGGCTACTGGATGCTGCTGACAGACGTGGTACTGCAGTGCTACACAGCAGCATCGCCTTGCCTTTGCAAGTTAGCAGAAATGGTTACCAGTACTATTGTACTGTCTGCTGTTGTCATGAGTGCTCCTGGCTGGCCTCTCTGAGGTCAGCCAGGGGCACATGGACAAAAATGGGAATGACTCCCAAGGTCATTCCCTTCTTTACGTTTTGTCTAATGGTAGAGTCAGTCCTGTCTAGAATATCAGACAAGCCTATTAAAGAACCAGAGAGACAAACAGCTGCTCCAGGTCAGAGCCCCAGACATCCCGCAGAAATGATGAGCTGAATGCCATTCTAGGGGGTGCCCCTGCAACAACCCCACCAGTTGCTTCCCTCCTCCCACACCCCTCCTGGGCTACCGTGGCAGTTATCCCATTTGTGTAATGAAGTAATAAAGAATGCATGAAGAAACAACACTGACTTTATTGAGAAAAAACAGGCAGGGAGGCAACCTCCAGGTGCTATGATATTCCAGACAGGACTGAATCTCCATTAAACATTAAGGAGGTTGCGGGGGGGAGAGCACAGCCTCCAGTTGCTATGATATTCCAGGCAGGACTGAATCTTCAGGAGACAAAGCTTAAAGAAGGGAATGACCAGGAGTCATTCCCATTTTTGCCCAGGCATCCCCGGCCGACCTCACCGAGGCCAGCCGGGAGCACTCATGGGATGACGATGATGGATACCAGTCCTATTGCACCGTCTGCCATCAGGGAGGGGAGGGGAGGGGAGGGGATGCTGCTGTTTAGCGCTGCAGCACCACGTCTGCCAGAAATGATTTTCTCCCTTTTCTTTCACAGGGGTGGGGGAGGCTGACGACATATACCCTGAACCACCCACAACAATGTTTTTGACCCTTCAGGCGTTGGGAGCTCAGCCAAGAATGCAAATGGTTTTCAGAGACTGCAGGAACTGTGGGATAGCTAGAGTCCTCAGTCCCCCCTCCCTCCCTCCATAAGCAACCATTTCATTCTTTGGCTTTCCATTACACTTGTCACGCAGCACTATGTTGAGTCCCTGCTGTGGCCTCTGTCTATCTTGGAGATTTTTTCAAATGCTTTGGCATTTCATCTTTTGGAACGGAGTTCTGATAGAACAGATTCATCTTCCCATACAGAGAATGGCTTCAGTATCTCCCATATGGTCCATGCTGGAGCTCTTTTTTGATTCTGGGACTGTATGGTCACCTGTGCTGATCAGAGCTCCACATTGGGCAAACAGGAAATGAAATTCAAAAGTTTGCGGGGCTTTTCCTGTCTACCTGGCCAGTGCATCCAAGTTCAGATTGCTGTCCAGAACGGTCACAATGGTGCACTGTGGGATACTGCCCGGAGGCCAATACCGTCGAATTGCAGCCACATTAACCCTAATACAACATGGCAATACCGATTTCAGAGCTACTCCCCTCGTCGGGAAGGATTACAAATACCTGTATTAAGAGCCCTTTATATCAATATAAAGGACTTCGTTGTGTGGACGGGTGCAGGGTTAATTCAGTTTAATGCTGCTAAATTCAGTATAAACTCGTAGTGTAGTCCAGGCCTTACACTGGAGTCCTCCACCTGTGCTGCTGTAGCAACATGCTGCAGTTAGGCTGCCTATAGTATAGATCCTGCAAAGCAGATTAATTATTTTACTAATTTGTAAAAGCCAAGGAAACATGGGACACTGAAACCAATAACTATATACCTTGGAGGTGTGGGGGGGAACCCGAGGCATATAAAGGAGGTCAAGCATGAAGAGAATCCATTAAAAATACAAAACATTCATGACTAACAACCCAAGAGGTAAAACTGTCAGATGGAAACTAAGAGCCAAGATCTTAAATAAAAGTGCTGAAAGCAATAAAAAGTCTCAGGATAATCCACTGTTGAGACTAACTGCACAAAAATGTAATTAAAACAAACTGCCTTTATTCTTTTTAAGGATATGGCACAAACAAATGCATATAAGAAAGTTAATACAACACTAAGTCCGTTGGCACTTAAATAAATCTGTTAGTTTTTAAGGTGCCACCGGACTCCTCGTTGTGTTTATGTGGATACAGACTAACACGGCTGCCCCTCTGAAAGAAAGTTAAGACTCCCACCTTGTACCTTTATCTTCTTGTGCATAATGAAGCATATATTGGGCATGATTCTAGTCTCACACTGCTTTTAAACCAGTGTGCATACATTGAAGTCAATGGAATTACTCCTGATTTATCCTGGGGAAACTCTGATCAGAGTCAAACTGAGGATATTTATAGTCATCAACAGTTTCAAGAACTCTTCCTTCTTCCTGGTATTAGCAGCCACCTCAGTGGACTATAATTGCTAAAATATCTTGGCATAAATTGCAGATGACCTTATTATCTTAACTCATTATTTCCTTGCTTTTCTAAGTTTGGGCCTCCATAACTGTTGTTTTAATATAATGGGGTTCTCAACCTGGAGGCTGTGTCTGCTGGAGGGATTCCTGGAGGTGTAAACAGGTAACAACCACCCTGTGCTTCCCATACTGCTAAACAGGAGGTGAATCTGAGCTTGATCCCCATTACATGGGAGGGATGTCCTGGCAGGGCTCCCAGAATAGAAAAGGTCGAGAACCGCTGATACACAATATTTTGCTGCATGATTCAGCCTATTCCCAGTATAGACAAGAGGTGTATTCTTATGTCTGTCAATGAGATAGGTAATAGTTAGTCCCAACAGAGATACGTCAGACCCACCAGTGAGCTTTCTAGATATCCCCTGTTGCAGATCAACTGTTGTATCCTGCTACAGTAGTAAGAATCAACTAATGTAACTGCATGTGCACAGCTTGCCTGCAGTAGATTTAAAACCAGAAAAAAAAGATGAATATGAAATAATTTTCAAGTGCTAGGAAGTAGAATCTTCTTCCTGCAAAAATATTCCCCTAGTCTCAGTCAGAGTTCATTTTTTTCTGTGTGAGTGGCCAGCATAGTGCCTGGCTCCCATAAACAATGGATCGCAAGGAGGAGCTGGGTAAAACTTTGCTTGTGAACTAGCCACTAACTCAGGCACCATTGAGGAGGAGGACAAGGAGGAGGAAGATAAAGCAGAGGAATCTACTGTTGGAATCTCCTGCCAGATCTCTGCCTCAATGATCCATCTCCACTGGTGAGTCTTTAAGCCCAAAGGCCATTCTCTGGATCGCCACAGTCATTGATGGCTCTCTTTTATCTCCCCACTGGAACAATTACAGGTCCTGCCTTCTCTCAGGAAGGTGCCTAAGAAAGCCACCTTCGCTTAAGCTCCTCATCCTCCACCCTTTCTAGAATTTTTTAGAGTCTCTCTCATTGGTTGACCCTGTTGTTCCCCATTCATCCCCTCTACTTAGAAGCCATAAATGACATACAAGAGGAATTAAGATAATACAAAAATGAAAAGAATGTGGATTCAAACTTGTATCTTACATTGACTAGCTCAAAGCAATTTTGATTCTTTTCAGATGCAAATTGAAATAATAGAAGATTAGGGTTGGAAGAGACCTCTGGAGGTCATCTAGTCCAACCCTTTGCTCAAAGCAGGACCAATCCCAACTAAATCATCATCATCTTTGTCAAACCCTGCCTTAAAAACCTCTAAGAATGGAGATTCCACCACCTCCCTAGGTAACCCATTCCAGTGCTTCACCACCCGTATAGTGAAATAGTGTTTCCTAATATCCAAACTAGACCTTCCCCACTGCAACTTGAGACCATTGTTCCTTGTTCTGTTATCTGTCACCACTGAGAACAGCCGAGTTCCATTCTCTTTGGAACCCCCCTTCAGGTAGTTAAAGGCTTCTATCAAATCCCCCTCACTTATAAAGACAATAAGGTAAGGCAATCAGAGTTAACAATGGAGATCACAATGTAACTTTAATTTCGGCAGAAGAGTATGAGTAAAATGTGCCTTTCCTTAGAACTGGCAAGATGATTATGGAGAGTGCATACAGTGAACTGACAGCAAAGATTCCACAGCAAGGTTTGGCCATTTATTATGTTTCCAGCCATTAGCATGGGGGTGGGGTTGAAATATAACAAGAAATAGAATGTTCTTAGTAACATTGTCCTCTTCATTGAATTTTTTAACTAAAAGTAAAACAAGTCACAATAATTTAAGATTGATGACTCCATAGGCCAGATTATGTAAAATACTATGAGCATCTGTTAGTAAGCTAAGAGATATTCTGTTTAAATAATTTGTTCTGCATTCATAAAAGAACAAAAGGGTTTAAGTAAGTTTATAGAGATGACTGACTGTGTGTGCCAAGTCATTGTGAGCAACATGAACTATTTGTTTTGGGAGAGAAATTGTATAATCTGAACTCCACTGAATTTCAACAAATTTAGGAAATGTTACAATAAATTATTTGTATTAAAGTAATACAGTAAAAAACTTGGATTCTCAAAATATTTTCAGAGTTTATTCCTAATTAAGGTAAACAAGAAGTCTGACATCGATCTCCAAAACCATAAATGCAACTGTTCAGTTTTCTGTGCAAGGAAATAAAGTACGGATAAAATTCCTTTTTCTTTGATGGAATTTAGCCACCAACTTCCACTGATATTAATGGAATCAACACAACTACCTGCTGCTTTGAAAATTTACAAATAAGTACTTAACATAGACTTCTGTAGGAATACAGAAAAATAAGACAACTACAAATTAATAAAGAATAGACCATAAAGACTATGCTCCCAGTCCTCTCCATATACACTAGTGCAGGGATTGGTTTGTTTACCTGCCGCGTCTTCAGGTTCAGCCCATTGCAGCTCCCACTGGCCATGGTTTGCAGTCCCAGGCCAATGGGGTCAGCGGGAAGCAGTAGCCAGCACATCCCTCGCCCACGTGCTTCCTACAGCCCCCGTTGTTCTGGAGCAGCGAACTTCAGCCACTGGGAGCCGTGATCGGCTGAAGCTGTGCACGCAGAAGGTAAACAAACCAGCCAGGCCTGCCAGGGTGTTTACCCTGTCAAGCCACGTGCCAATGGTTGCCGATCCCTGCATTAGTGTGAAGAACAAAGTAAGGAACAAAAATAAGAAAATAAGAACAGCCATAATGGGTCAGACCAAGGGTCCATCCAGCCCAGTATCCTGTCTTCCAATAGTGGCCAATACCAGGTGCTCCAGAGGGAATGAACAGAAGAGATAATAATCAAGTGATCCATCCCCTGTGGCCTATTCCTAGCTTCTGGCAAACAGAGGCTAGGGTCACCATCCTGCCCAATAGTCATTGAGGGACCTATCCTCCATGAACTTTTCTAGTTCTTTTTTGAACCCTGTTATAGTCTTTGCCTTAACAACATCCTCTGGCAAGGATTTCCACAGTTTGACTGTGCATTGGGCGAAAAAATATTTCCTTGTATTTATTTTAAACCTGCTGCCTATTTATTTCCTTATTGTCCATAGAGCCAATTATCTGGTAATAGAAGGCTACAGCCCCCTCACTATGTGTTTTCCAGCTTGTAAGCTTTTCACTGAAACACCCTGAGCAGCCTCTACAAGCTCAGACAAAACTCTTTCCTTTTTTTATGGTCTTTCAGGTTTAGGTTGTACTTTTATCCCAGGCTTCAGCCTGGGAAAGAGCAAACTTTTTTATCTTGGATAGAGCCAGGCAAGGAGTTTCTTCACCAGATGCCTTATCTTTGCCATTGTTACATTTCCTGCATCTTCCCTTTTTAAGGTTGCCAAGTGTCCAGTTTTTGACTGAAATGCCCTGGCAGTTCCAGTCAGCACAGCTGACCAGGCTGTTAAACGTCTGACTGGCAGCACAGCAGGACAAAGCAGGTTCCCTGCCTACCATGGCTCCATGCGGCTCCCAGAAGCAGCGGCAGGTCCCCCATCTGGCTCCTTCACAGAGGGACAGCCAGGGGGCTTTGTGTGCTGCCCCCACTGCAAGCACTGGCTCTGCAGCTCCCATTATCAGGGAACCATGGCCAATGGGAGCTTCAGGGTGGTGCCTGCAGATGGAGCAGTGTGAAGATCCGCCTGGCTGCCCGTACATGTCAGAGCCGGAGGAGGGACATGCCACTGCTTCTGGTAGCTACTTAAGGTAAGCGCCACCTGGAGTTTGCACCCCTGACAACCCCCTGCATCCCAAACCCCTACCCGCCCTGATCTGCCTCCCTCCGAACCCCTTCGTCCCAGCCCCTTTCACCCCAAACCCCTCATCCCCTGCCCCACCCCAGAGTCTGCACCCCCAGCTGGAGCCCTCACTGCTCACCCAGACCCCAACCTCGGCTGGTGCCCAGCTCTGTCGGTGCCCAGCCCCTGCTAGCCCAGCCCTGCTCCCCCACAACTACCCCAGCCCAGATCCCCCACCTGCCCTCTTAACCCCTCTGTCTCAGCCCAGAGCACCCTCCTGCACCCCAAATTCTAATCCCCAGCTCCACCCCAGAGCCCACACCCCCAACTGGAACCCTCATCCCTTTCCTGTGCCCCAACCACCTGCCCCAGCCCAGAGCACCCTCCTACACTCCAAACCTCTCATATACGGCCCCATCCCAGAGCCTGCACCCCAACCAGAGCCCTCACTGCCCACCAAGGCCCCAGCTCCCTACCCCAGCACAGAACCCTCTCCCACACTCCAAACCCTTCAGCCCTACCCACACACCAGAGCCCACACCCTTAGCTGGAGCCCTCACCCACCGCCTCACCCCTCACACACCACCCGCTGCCCCATCCCGGTGCAAATGAGTGAGTGAAGATGGGGAGAGAAAGCAACAGAGGGAGGGGGGATGGAGAGAGCAAGGGCAGGGCCTCGGAGAAGGAGTGGGACAGGGGCAAGGCCTCGGAGGAGTGGCAGGGCAAGTGTTTTGGGCAATGGTGTTCAGTTTTGTGCGAGTAGAAAGTTGTCAACCCTATCCCTTTTACAGTTTCCTTTGAGTTAAATCTGTCCATTCAGACAGCTTATTCTCATGTAAATAAATTGCAAGTTGCGGGTATTTTTTATCAGATCCAGTGAAAGCCAAAATCAGTTTTGATAATTAGATGACATAACTATAGAAAGAAAAAAAAAAGAATGCTAGCATTTTGTATTTTGGCAGGGAGTTACAAAGACAGGAGTATACATTTAAAAAACATAAAGATGTCTATCATTAGAATCCTGGAATTAGTAATGATTATTTAGTTTCTTCTTAAATCAGGCAAGATTTAAGGAACTTGTTATGGGAAGAAGTAATAGATGTAACACAGGAGAGATTGCTAGTATTATAGCTGACAAGAAAATTTAAAGTCTTCAAAGCTACTTCCTGTTGACAAAAAAAAAGGTACAAGGCTTTTAAACCTTTAGCAAATATAATTGTAATAACTCTTTGTATAATCAGAAAAATGCATATTATTTGGGGTACTATCCTCAGCTTCTGTGAGTCAATACAGGCCCATTAAAGTAAACAGTTATGCTAATTTATACCAGCAGAAAATATGGTCCTTTATTTCTAGATCTGGAGAGATGATGAAAATAATCATGTTCACACACCAACAAAAAAGAAAAAAAAAGTTCAAGAAATAATGCTAATTTCATCACACATATTGTTCTACATGATCTATTTGACTAAATCTATTTGAATGACTGTATTTATAGTTTCTTCAGTAATATTCTCATATGGTGATATAAAGTAAGATTTTGGGGAAAGAACAAAATCACAACATCCTTCCATTGGTAGTGAGTCTTTTGTGAAGGTACAGGAAATCTTTGATTTTTCTGTGACAAAGAAAATGAGTATAGCAATTCATATGTTAAAACTTTGATACAAATTCTACCAAGCCTAGGGCACTTGCTTAAATATAGTTGATGTACTGATGTGGATTATGATTTTTATGAAGTGGGAATATTGCTACTTTTGTTGTGGCTGCACCATTTTAAAGTCCTTGCCTACATTTCTCAGTAAAAATTGATTGAAAGCCCAAAGTATTCTGGTTTACATGCAATAGAGCTTTATAAAAAAAGAATTTTGAGTGTCCTGGAAATATTTACTATCAAAATACAGCTGAATGTGCAAACTTGCCAGCATCCTCTTACATGCTTCAGATATAAAAGATACTCAATCTTTTAGCCCCATTCCACCTCCTTATATCATGGCTATGTAGTTTTCATTTAAAACAATGTCCCATCATTTCATTAGTATGTCTGAGCCTGAACACAGAGCCTGTGACTTTTGAATATTTTAAAGTCAAACTCTTACGGTGTTAGGTGGATAAACTCATCTTAGCGTTGAAACTAATGATTCAGCACTGAGGTTACTGCATACCCACAGAATTGTTACTGAGGGTATTGCACACCTACTGAAAATCAAAATTCTCATGTGAAGAGGTGACTTTCAGTTTATAAGGTGGCCATTGTTCTTTAAAACATCAGACTATTTAAATTTACTTTTTTCAAAAGTATTTTCACTCATATATTCTAATGCTAGAAAGGAACATTGTGATCTTGTAGTGTGACCTACTGTATAGCAAAGGGTGTTGAACCCAAAATAACTCCTAGACTCCTTCAGCATACCTTTCAAGGGAAAAAAAGCCTGATCTTGATTTAAAAGTTGTCTGTGATGGATAATCCACCATGACCCTTTATAAATTGGTCCCATGGGTAATTACACTAAAACATTTATACCTTATTTCCAGTATGAATTTGTCTGGCTTCAGCTTCCGGTCATTGGATCATGTTGCATCTTTCTCTACTTGGTTGACGAGTCCACTGTCAAATATTTGTTCCCCATGTAGGTACTTATAGACTGTAACCAAGACATCCTGTAACCTACTCTTTTTCTTAAACTAAATAGATTGAGCTCATTGAATCTATCACTATAAGGCAGGGGTCGGCAACCTCTGCACATGGCTCGCCAGGGTAAGCACCCTGGCAGGCCGGGCCAGTTTGTTCACCTGCCGCCTACAAAGGTTTGGCCGATCGCGGCTCCCACTGGCTGCGGTTTGCCATCCCAGGCCAATGGGGGTGGTGCGAAGCTGCTGCCAGCACATCCCTCGGCCTACGCTGCTTCCCTCAGCCCCCATTGGCCTTGAGCAGCAAACCGCGGCCAGTGGCAGCCACGACTGGCCAAACCTGCAGATGTGGCAAGTAAACAACTTTGCCTGGCCTGCCAGGGTGCTTACCCTGGTGAGCCACATGCCAGAGGTTGCCGAACCCTGTATAAGGTATGTTTTCTAATCTTTTAATCATTCCCCTGGCTCTGAATCCTCTCCAATTTATCAATATTCTTCCTGAATTGTGGACACTAGAACTGGACACAGTATTTTAGCAGTGGTTGCACCAGTGTCAAATACAGAGGTAAAATAACTTCTCTACTGTTAATTGAGGTTCTCTTGTTTCTGCATCCTATAATTTCATTAGCTCTTCTGGCCAAACCATCACACTGGGAGCTCATATTAAACTTATTATTCACAACAAGCCCAAAATATTTTTCAGAGTCACTGCTTCTTGGGATAGAATGCCCTAACCCTGCAAGTGTGCCCGGCATTCTTTGTTCCCATATGTAAACATTTATATTTAGACATATTAAAACACATATTGTTTTCTAGCACCCAGTCTAACAAGCAATTTAGTTCACTCTGAATCAGTGACCTCTCCTCTTTATCACTCCTCCAATTTTTGTATTATCTGCAAACCTTAACAGTGATGTTATGTTTTCTTCTATGTCATCTCCTGAGAGATGGGGCCAGATGCTCCATTCCTGTTTTTCAATGCTAACTGCAGAAAAATGGGGGAGAGAGGTATCAGTTGTTTTAAGAATCATAGAATCATAGAAGAGACCTCAGGAGGTCATCTAGTCCAACCCCCTGCTCAAAGCAGGACCAACACCAACTAAATCATCCCAGCCAGTGCTTTGTCAAGCCAGGCCTTAAAAACCGCTAAGGATGGAGATTCCACCAGTGCCCTAGGTAATCTATCCCAGTGCTTCACCAGCCTCCTAGTGAATTAGTTTTTCCTAATATCCATCCTAGGCCTCCTGCACTGCAACTTGAGACCATTGCTTCTTGTTCTCTCATCTGCCACCACTGAGAACAGCCGAGCTCCATCATCTTTTGACCCCCCTTTCAGGAAGTTGAAGGTTGCTATCAAATCCCCCTTCACTCTACTCTTCTGAAGACTAAATAAGCCCAGTTCCCTCAGCTTCTCCTCATAAGTCATGTGCTTCAGCCCCCTGACCATTTTTGTTGCCCTCTCCTGGACTCTCTGCAATTTGTCCACATCCTTTCTGTAGTGAGGGGCCTAAAACTTGGTGCAGTACTCCAGATGTGGCCTCATCAGTGCTGAACAGAGGGGAATAATCACTTCCTTCGATCTGCTGGTAATGCTCCTATCATTGCAGCCCAATATGTCGTTAGCCTTCTTGGCAACAAGGGCACACTGTTAACTCATAACCAGCTTATCATACACTGTAATCCCCAGGTCCTTTTCTGCAGAACTGCTGCTTAACCAATCGGTCCCCAACCTGTAGCTGTGCATGGGATTCTTCCTTCCTAAGTGCAGGACTCTGAACTTCTCCTTGTTGAACCTCATCATATTTCTTTTGGTCCAATCCTCCAATTTGTCTAGGTCACTCTGGACCCTATCCCTACATTCCAGCCTACCCCTATATCTACCTCTTCCCACAACTTGGTGTCATCTGCAACTTCCTGAGGGTGCAATCTATCCCATCATCCAGATCATTAATGAAGATGTTGAAAAAAAACATCCCCAGGACTGACCCCTGGGCACTGTGATTGATACCAGCTGCCAACTAGATATCGAGCCATTGATCACTACCCATTGAGCCTGATGATGTAGCCAGATTTCTATCCACCTTATAGTCTATTCATGCAATTCATACTTTTTTAATTTGCTGGCAAGAATACTGTGGGAGACTGTATCAAAAGCTTTGCTAAAGTCAAGATATATCACATTCTCCACATTCCTAATATCCACAGAGCCAGTTATTTCCTCATAAAAGGAAATCAGATTGGTCAGGCATGACATGCCCTTGGTGAATCCATATGGACTGTTCCTGATCACTTTCCTCTCCTCCAAGTGCTTCAAAATGGATTCCTTGAAGACCTGCTCCATGATTTTTCCAGGGTCTCTGGTTCCCCAGATTCTTTTTATCTTTTTTTAAAGATGGGCACTATATTTGCCTTTTTCCAGTAGTCTGGGACCTCCCCTAAGTGCCATGAGTTTTCAATGGTTTGAAATCACATCAGCCAACTCCCTCAGCACCCTTAAATGCACTGAATCTGGCCTTATGGACTTGTGCATGTCCAGCTTTTCTAAATAGTCCTTAACCTGTTCTTTCACCACTGCTCACCTCCCCATATTATGCTGCCCAGAGCATCAGTCTGGGAGCTGACCTTGTCTGTGAAGACCGAGGCAGAAAAGATCATTGAGTACTTTTTCTACATCATCTGTCACTAGGTTGCCTTCCCAATTCAGTAAGGGTCCCACACTTTCCCTGACCCTCTTCTTGTTGCTAACACACCTGTAGAAACCCTTCTTGTTACCCTTCACATATCTTGCTAGATGCAACTCCAATTGTGCTTTGGCCTTCCTGATTACACCCCTACTTGCTTGAGCAATATTTTGATACTCCTCCCTAATCACCTAAATTTCCAATTCTTGTAAGCTTCCTTTTTGAGTTTAAGCTCACAGAAGATTTCTTTAAGCCAAGATGGTCACTCGTCATATTTGCTATTCTTTCCACACATCGAGATGGTTGTTCCTCATTAAGACAGCTGTGTACCTTCCTAATTCTGGCTTCAGTACAGTTGCAGTCATCACAAAACTCATTCCCTCAACAAATCTGCTATGGTTAAGATTGCCAAGTGTCTGGTTTTCGACCGGAACGGTTGGTCAAAAAGGGACCCTGGCAGTTCTGGTCAGCACCGCTAACTGGGTTAAAAGTCTGGCCAGCAGCACAGTCAGGCTAAGACAGGCTCCCTGCCTGCTCTGGCAACATGCAGCTCCTGGAAGCAGCAGCATGTCCCCCCTTTGTCTCCTACATGTAGGGTCAACAAGGGGGCTCTGCACACTGCCCCCGCCCAAGGACCATCTCCACAACATCCATTGGCCAGGAACCTCAACCAATGTGAAATGAGGGAGGGGCACCTGCATACAGAGCAGCCTGAAGAGCTGCCTGGCCGCACCGCTGCATAGGAGCTGCAGGGAGGACGTGCCACTGCTTCCAGGAGCTGCTTGAGTTAAGGGCTGCCTGGAGCCTGCACCCTGATGCCCCTCCAGCCCTCTGAACTCCTTGATCCCATCCCAGAGCACACTCCTGCACCCCAAACTCCTCATCCCCAACCCTACCTCAGAGCCCGCACCCCGTGCCAGAGCCCTCACCCCACCCCTGCAGCTCAAATCCTCACCCCAGCCCAGATCCCCTTCCTGTACTCCAAACCCCTCAGTGCCATCCTGGACCCCCCTCTTGCACCCCAAATCCCTCCTACCTAGCCCCACACCAGAGCCTGAACCCACAGTCATAGCCCTCACCATCCTACACCCCAAACCCCTGCCCCAGCTCAGTGAAAGTGAGTGAGTGAGAGAGGGTGGGAAAACCAGTGACAGAGGGAGGGGCGATGGATTGAGCAGGGGGTGGGACCTCAGATAAGGGGCAGGGCCTCAGAAGAGGAGTGGGGCAGAGGGCAGGGTTTTGTGTGAGTATAAAGTTGACAACCCAAGCTATGGCGGGGGCAGAGAGGAAGTCTAATACAGACTCATTAGGTCATCATCACACCATTCAGACAACCCACAGCATCAGTTGGGGTTTTGAGTGCATTGGGAAAGGGTTAATTTACATCTCCTTGTCAGCGTGATATAAAGAGGCTACATCCTAAAGGAAAATCAAGAGCAGTGACATAAAATATTCAATACTCAGAGAAAGGGTGGTCCAGAAATCTTGTCTTTAAAATATATGTTTTGACAGGAATGAAGATGCAGTTAGAAAACTTGTGGAATATTACAATGAACCTCAACTGAAAATGCACAGATGTCAGAGATTGGCGTTAGAGTGAACAGACTAGTCAAAAGGCAATACTGAAAAATGAATTGTTTTTATTCTCAGTCCTGAGAGATTAAAATGTACTTTTGTTTTTGGCAAAATCAAATCTTGGCATTAGTCTCTTTGTTTTAATTGCTTCATAATTTATAGATGAGATTCCATTTAATTTCTCTCCACAGAATCTGCAATGAAAAAGTACAAGTTGAAAAACAATGCACAAAAAATATGAAACAACCATCTTCTCTGTTGAATGTAATGGTCTTCAATGGGACATAACACAAGGCTATTTTTGATATTATGTATTCAGTAGAGATCCAATGAGATATTGCTATTCATAAGCCACAAGACAAGAAATAATAATAATGAGGTTAAATCAGACTTTGTGAATAAAGAATAAGCAACTTTTATACATATACAGTACAGACCAGCAGAATTCCTGTAAACAGCACCAGGAAATGACTCTGTGTTATTGGTTATCAGTAGAAAGCACAAATATATTAGTCTATTCACATGAGAGTGCTTTTAAAGTAATACGAGGGAGGGCTCTGTGATTTCAAATCATGGATTATTGATTCTAGAGTTTGGCTGTCGAACGTTTAGATTTTTTAATTTTTCCCCTAACAAAACCTTTTTATTGTTCTACCTGTTGGACACACTAAAAGCAAAGATGGAGGTCTGAAAGCATCTGTTATGAGAGGTGTTAGTGCCAAAAAATCAACATTTTGGGGAATTAACTGTGTACCTCTTGCTGTTTGTATTAGCTTAGGACTGGTGAGCACTGCAACACCTGAATCGCTTTGTGGATTTAGCACCTTGTTCTTGAGTTTTTTAACCCTTTATTATATATCACACAGATATGCACAATTTCAGGTTTTTGAGTGTTTATCCGAATTGAACTGCCAAACTTTTTCAACAGCTTTATCTTACAAGTAAAGAATCAAACTATTCACAAATAATTTTGACTTACAGAGCCCAGATTCATCTTATGAGCACAGCTATCTTAAGATCAAGGTTAAGGTCATGAATATTAAGTTATCTGAGTGATCCTTGGGCTTCCATGACATCCACAAAACTTGATCCCAGTTACCAGGCAGCTTTTTAAATGAAAACATGATTGGTTTGGGCATCCTGTACCATGCTTGTTCCTCACTCATCTGAGGCATATGGAAACTAATAATTATTACCGAAGGATTTCATGTAACATAGTTAGGAAATTCCGTTGTCATCCATACTAGTATGCAGCATGGAATACAGAAGAGTAATTACCAATGAGCCAGCTGCCACATATCTAGGAACTATGTTAAGGCCATATTACCTTAGTCCAGATTCAAAAAAAATTAGTAAAGAAAAATTACAGACAAAACACCCAGAGATCTGAAACTACTGGAACTTTTCTGCTGAATAAATCATTTAGTTATGAATATTTACTCCAGAGATGATCAGAAATTTATCAATGGATGCTGTAATGGCATAATTCCCCAGTCTGAACTTTAGAGTCCAAAAAAATGGGGTAACAACATGAATTCCTCTAAGCTTAATTACCAGCTTAGATCTGATAGCTGCCACCAATCAGGACTTGGAGTGCCTGATACTCTCTAGTCCCCCCCAAAACCTTCCCTGGGGATCTCCAAGACCCAGACCCCCTGGATCTTAACACAAGGAAAGTAAACCCTTTCCCTCACCGGTACCTCTCCTAGGCTTTCCCTCCCTGGGTTACCCTGGAAGATCACTGTGATTCAAACTCCTTGAATCTTAAAACAGGGAGGAATGTCCCTTACCCCCTCCCCTTTCCCCCTCACCCAGAGGCAATACAGATTCAAGCTCCGTGAATCTAAAACAAAGAGGAAATGTACCTTCCCTCCATCTTCTCTCTCTCCCTTTTCCCACAAATTCCCTGGTGAGTACAGACTCAGTTTCTTTGAGCCTTAACAAGGGGAAAAAATCAATCAGGTCTTTAAAAAAGAAAACTTTTAATAAAAGAAAGAAAGAGTAAAGATAATCACTGTAAATTCAAGATGGAATATTACAGGGTCTTTCAGCTTATAGACTCTAGAGAGAAGCCTCCCCCAGCAGAAATACAATTTAAAATACTTCCAGCCAAATACACATTAAATTTCTACCAGCCAGATACACATTTGCAAATAAAGAAAACAATCAAAAAGACTAAACCGCCTTCACCTTTGTACTTTAGTAAATTTGAACTGAAAGATTAGAGACCCCTGTTAAGGTACATCTGGTCACTCTCAGAACCCAGAGAGAACAACGACAAGAAAAGAGCACACAAACAAGACTTCCGCTCCACCTGAGTTTTCGAAATGTATCTGTCTCACTGATTGGTCCATCTGGGTCAGGTGCTCCAGTTACGTTTGTTAACGTCGTACAGGTAGAGAACATTAACACCCACTAACTCTCTCTGTTTATGAACAGATCCTAGACAGATCAAGAATAATCAAGTCCTCCATCTTCTCGTGTCCAAATGATGAGTAGTGGATCAAGGGGATTTTTTAAAGTTTTTTGGAAGATAATATGGTCTGAATGTGGGAAACATAACACTGAAGCATGGGGAGCTCTTGAAACAATGGGCCATATTGTATGCTCATTCAGCTGTCCGTTGAAGAGAGAATCTAAATTCCCTTTAGTTGTCTTAAAAAATTTCTTCCCATGGTTGGTCCAGATATTTAATTTAGTGGAAGTTATGGCAGACTATGTATTATTATAATTTATTTTCACTCGTGGCCAGAAATCCATGCTGTTTCAGGGAGTGGCAGTTGGAGAAGTAAAACATCAATACTGGTCCGGTTACCTTCATTCACCACAATTAAATTGTTTCATGCAATTAGCTGTACAGTTAATGGTGGTGATTTAGTTATCCTCTATATTACAATGTTCTAACTCTTGGCTTGACATAGATATGTGCCTATGGTAACTGTATACAACAACAACTATAATTTGTACCAGTCCAAAATTTCGGAACTTACAATTGATAGCCCACACAGCCCACTGCATGATCCAACCTGTGATATTCTGAACAAAACGAGCTCTCAGCCATGGCTTCGTGTGTTTCCATCACTTCCACACTGACTCAGTGGGACATTCAGGTTTCAGAGGGTATACAGACAAGTTGACCATCGTGGAATCTTATAGTATAATATTATTTACATTTTTTGTTACCCCTTTTGACCAAGCAGTTAGGTAAAGTTGATGTCTTGTAGGTTCTTCCAATTAGAACATAAGAATGGCCATACTAGGTCAGACAGAAAGGTCCATCTAGCCCAGTATCAGTCTTCCGCACAGTGGCAATGCAGGTGCCCCAGCAGGAATGAATAGACAGAATCATCATATTGATCCATCCCTCTCACACATCCCTTTCTGGCAAACAGAGTTTGGGACACCATCACTGCCCAACCTGGCTAATAGGACAGGCTGTATTTTCTTTGACAAAATTGTGTTTCTGTGAACACAGGAGGAACCTAACAATAGAAAACAGTTTCTTTGTTTACAACCCCCAATTCTTTTCAGCAAGCACCGAACCCAGAAGCTCCATCGGTAAGCTTCTCTCAAGGCCATACACCATGTTGGTACAGGCTATGTCTTTCCTTGTGATGTTGACTCCTCTCTCTCTCTCTGTCTCTTACACACACACACACACACACACACACACACACACCAAATTATACTCAGGTCATTCAAATTCCAGGGCAACCTTAAATTTATTTGAGGCAGAGACATGTGTCTGTGTTTTGGATTTGGAGACTATTATTTCCTTTATATCACACTTATTCGCAACCGATATGAAAGTCTAACACAACCCATTACAATATTATGGTAGCACTGAGAATTCCCATAGCTGAAAATCAAATTTCAATTAAAGAACATCAAAAAATGAAATGTTTTTGAAAAAATCCAGATGATTTTTTTACAAAAAAATTTGAAACTCCCATTTTTGATCAGTTGTATTAAGTATATATGCGTATAGTTCATTGCTATGTTGTAGAGTGTTCCTGAACAGCCACTGGGAAGAGTTATGAGACATAGCTGAAGTCTAGAGCCCATCCCATAACCCTTACTTACATGAGTAATCTTTAGGCCTTGAAATTGATGGGTCTACTCTTAAGAGCAAGGATTATTGATATGTATAAGGGTTGCATTATTTGACCTTCATTTCGGTGTTTGGAACAATCAGAACCATGACAGAGATAGATGAATTCCTCCTTATATGAAGGGCATATGCCCCCAGAGTAGAACGTTATAGATTATTATTGTTGCCATTTTATATATCACAGTTTGCCTTCAGGAAGTTCATTGATCTTCTTTGTTCCTGAACTACAATAGATTGTGGCTTTTACTTTATAGTGACATTTTTCTGTATACCTCCAGAGAAGCCAAAATATTGGAAATAGAGATAAAAACATGATTAGTACACACAAGACAGTGTAAGAGAAAAAAATGAAATATGCCTTCCCATTGTAATGCACAGAATGTTTATATATTGCAGGATCAAAAGGAGTTTGATATCTGCAGAAAATATAGTGGTACATGGCTGGAACAGAATGTCTTCAGGAATGATACTGTACATGAACAACAACTTAAAGGAATGTCATGTAGTACATACAGAATTTTTAAGCATTGTATCAAGAGCAACAGCTGCTTTCACACTTATTTTCAACACAGTATTTATATTGCAGCAAACCACCATCCTTGGCAATGTTCTTTCATTGTAATGATTTCTCATGTGGATTTTTTCTCTCTCTCTAACCTGTAGCACTTGCATGATATAACTGTCTATTGTGTATACTAATTGCTTCATTTTGTATTTCACATCTTCAAGGTCAACCACTGTCCAAGCACAGGATGAAGGTTGTGTGATGTGAACATTGCTGTCTCAAATGAATAAATGAGAGTGTGTGACATTTTCATGAGTCTTATTTCTTTGAGACTGCTGAAATTATGCCAGAGAACAAAGATATTCAGTACTGTAAATTTAATTCTATAAGATGTTCCTTAACAAATTGGAATACGTTACTGTTATTTTTTCCCCTGTAGTTGATAGTAGATGCTTAAATTGAACCAATGCATAGATTTTAGGGAATTTCAATACGGTTTTGCCCCTATATTAAGTCAAACTTGAAGCTTCTCATCTTTTCAATATGAAGTTGCATAGATACTAAACTAAGTAATTTAGTATTTATAATTATTTTACTTTAGGGTTATCTTAAGTAATTATTGGGAGTTTTTCCACTGACTTCAAAGGATTTTGGATCATGACCAGCAAGACCATGTATGACTGATTGCTAAAGATCTTGGTACTGATTTAGAATCTGTCAACACAACAATATTATCATTCTATAGCCTTGCTAAACTTGGATCATTATTGTTTCTAGTATTGGTTTGGAACTCATGAGATGTAGACTTACTTCTCTGCTCTGCAACAGGGGAAAGCTGTGGCTGAAACGTGATAAATTATGAATATATTTTCTACAACAAATACAAGCTGTGACATCCTGAACCCATGGAGGTCAATCAGAAAACTCCCATTGCCAATCAAAGGAGCACTTTTGTGTCTTTGCTGGCATATGCATTACGGGCCTGATCTAATGGTACTGGATTAGGTCCTATGATCCAAATTCAGCAACGATGTAACTCCATTTACATCAGTGGAGTTGCACACTTTTACACTAGGCTTTTTTTGGCCACATGGATTATTCTAAAACCTTTGATCTTCAACCAAATTGAATAGGATTGACTTCAGTGGATTGATGCTGATTTACACCAGCTGAAGATCTTTCTCTGTTACTCTCTAAATTCATGAATAAGCATTCCAAAAACATTAATTAATGTAATTTTTCAACATGCCTATGAGTTAAGAAAATATTATCACAATTTTATTGATTGGAAAATGAGTCACAGAGATTAAGTGGCTTGTCCAAGTTTATGTTGGAAGTCTGTTGCACAACAGGGAAGTGAGTCCACATCTCCCGAGTTCCAACCCAATACCTTGAACAGAAGCCTACTCTCTGTCTCGTTGCCTACTGTAGAGTATCTCATCTACAGAAATTGAAGTCCTTTACATGCATGGTACCCAAAAAAAATTTGTTAAACTGCTGCTGTGTAGAGAACATAACCTATCATGCTGACCCATATTGTCTCATTGTTTCCTTGTACTCCCCTATCTGTCTCCATCTCTCGTTTCTTGTCTCTTACTTACATTGTAAACTCTCTGGGGTAAATTATCTGTTTTGTTTGTACAGTACCTACAACAACGAGGTTCTTGTCCTTAATTAGGCGCCCAAGACACCATGGTAATACAAATGAATAATATGTTGTGCTATTTCCCTGCACAGGTGTCCAAATTAGAAGAGTGGAAGGAGACAAGCACAATCACATTTTTTACACTTACCTCAACACTAATGCCATTAATCACCACAGAGTGAAATTACACCACTTAACCAAAACCTTGGATCCAAACACCTCCAAACTTCAGAACGCTAAGGATCCATTTCTACTAGTACTTCAGTAATTCAGGGGTTCTGAGACAATTAATTCATGTTTATACAGCATTTCAAAATGGACAGTATGTTGTAAAATCTAGCTATTGTATAATAAACAAATATGCTTTGACTAGTTACACTTTTATAAAATTTAAGTTGTAACATGTTAAAGTGAAACAAAATGAAGCAAAATAATAGAAAAATATTAGAAAGGCACTACTAGCAACTTTTCTCAAGCATTTCTAACTAAAAAAAAAAAAGGAAGAAGTCACAGTTTGCAAAAATTCCCCTTTTCCAGCCTCCCTGGATATTAATTTCAAGTTGTAAATTGAATTGACATCTGAGGTTAGATGTTTGTCTTGATTCGCCACTATTTGCCCTTTTTAGTCAATTACAGTGGTGCAATGTGGGTATAAAATGCAACCAAAATAGAATTGGCAGCATTTTACATTCGAATAATTATACCCAGTGCAAGTACAGTAGAGAATCAGACCAATTCGTGTTTAGCACTAGCTCTTGAAGCTTATGAATTATTGGTTTACATTGCACACTTGAGACTAATCTTAGACATACTGAGTATTCTGCAACTCCTATAGATTCACAGGAACATGGAATCTGTTGGTAGAAAAGGGAATATACAATAGATTCACTAAAAGGGTAGCAAGGGTCTTGTGGACTTACTGACTACAGAATATATGAGCATGATCTTTCGTTGGAGAGGTGATATCACCCATTTCCTTTCGGTGCATGTATGTGGGAATTGATCAGGGGCGAGATTTACATATATCGAGCAAGAAGCAGCCATAGAGATTAAAAGAACATCCATTGGCCAATCAATTATGGTCCTCCAATCCAAAACCTCATCCAAAAATTCATTCGGATCTCACCAACTTCATATCTGATCATTGAATCCCTCCTTCACGAGGCCTGTGGCAGTGCGCAGTCGTCGTCCACAGTACGCCTGCCAACCTCGACAATTTCTCACCAGTAACTGCACCATTGCACACTGTAGTAATCCTCTAACTCAGAACCAATCCATACGCAACAACACTCGATGCCAACGTACTGCCCGACATATCTACGACCAGCGCACCATCACAGGCCAACCAGACGCCACACCTCACCAGTTTATTTCACCTGCACGTCCACAATGTAGTATACTCTCAATCTAGCCAGCAATGCCCTCTGCTATGTACATCAGCCTAACGATGTTCGCCTACGGAAAAGGATTATGGACACACATCAGATATTAGATGGCAGATATACAAACACTTGTAGGGAGAACACTTCAATTCCCTGGAACACATATCAGATTATAAGGTACTCCATCCTGCAGCAAAAAAAACTTCCAGTGTCCAGACTTCAAAGTGAAACTGAGTTGATGTCTCCAGTCATCTGTGCAAATTCCTACAATCAGTCAGATAAACAAGCGTGTGAATGGCTTGCTAACTACAAAGCGTTTCTCCTCCCTTGGTTTTCACACCTCAACTGCTAGAAGAGGGCCTCATCCTCCCTGATTGAAATAACCTCGTTATCTCTAGGCTGCTTCTTGCTAGCATATATATACCTGCCCCTGTAAATTTCCACTACATGCATCCGATGAAGTGAGTATTCACCCACAAAAGCTCATGCTCCAATACGTCTGTTAGTCTATAAGGTGCCACAGGACTCTTTGCTGCTTTTACAGATCCAGACTAACATGGCTACCCCTCTGATACCTGACAATAGATTCACTATTTATTGTTTTATAAAATAATTCTATTTTAGCAGGGATCAAAGATTGCAAAACTTTCTATAAAAAAGTGCCAACATTCAGTGAAGACATCTAAACTAAAATAACCTGCTGCTTGTCTATACTCTGTTATGTTATATCTATTTGCAATGTCAGGATAAGTTTAGTCATAGACTGAGAGATTCCAAGGCCAGAAGAGACCATTGCAGTCATCTAGCCAGACCTCCTGTATAACACAGGCCATTGAACTTCCCCAAATAATTCCTAGAGCACATCCTTTAGAAAAACATCCAATCTTTATTTAAAAATTGTCAACCATGACTATTGGGAAACTATTCTAATGGTTGATTACCCTCACTGTCAAAAAATGCATACCTTATTTTCAGTCTATCAATTTAAAGACCAGAATCAGAACTTTGGGGGTTCTTTAGTTACTGTTTGAGCCCTCTGAGAAGTCTCATACCCCAAAATGTTCTCTAATGTAACCTTTCTGCCAGGTGAAGCCAGCAGCAATCATGGCTGTGTTCAATATCTAGGGGTTACTTTTCAACAATACAACACAGAACCAGCTTGAGCCCCCATCCAGTAACCTGTGAAAAATACACACAACCCCTGGATGCCTCTGAGAGGCAATACTTCCCCACCCACAAGCACAGAGTCTGAATGCAGAAAATAAACTTTTCATGAAAGGAGGGAAATCATGTAACATTAATTAGGGAAAATGCCACAACTGGGATTCATAATCATAAAACTGTGAGCAGAACACCCACCCCAGAGTGCGTGGGGCAGTGCCTTCCGCCTCATGCTCTTGAGTTCTAAAAGCAAAACTTACATTTCTGTGCCTCTCTCTGCTCCCTCACCATACTCCACTCACAGTGGTTGTCCTTCGTCAGAGAGGATCCAGGGGTCAGAGGCACTTCTGTGTGAGTTCACCTCCTGCCTAGGGAAGAAGGCACCTTGCTTGCTCCACCATCTGAGAACATAAGAACATCCATACCAGGTCAGACCAAAGGTCCATCTAGCCCAGTATCCTGTCTACCGACAGTGGCCAATGCCAGGTGCCCCAGAGGGAGTGAACCTTACAGGCAATGATCAAGTGATCTCTCTGCTGCCATCCATCTCCATCCTCTGACAAATAGAGGCTAGGGACACCATTCCTTACCCATCCTGGATAATAACCATTTATGGACTTAACCATCATGAATTTATCCAGTTCTCTAGTCCTAGCCTTCACAAGCTCCTCAGGTAAGGAGTTCCACAAGTTGGGTGTGTGCTGCATGAAGAAAAACTTCCTTTTATTTGTTTTAAACCTGCTCCCTATTAGCACTTGCTCTGGCTGGCCACCCTGCCAGCTGCTTCTTCTTGCCACCTGGCCAACCTACCAGCTGCTGCTTCTCACCACCTGGCCACCCCTCACCTGCTGGCTGCTCCTTGCCACCTGGCCATCTCACCAGCCATGGTTCCTTGTTGCCTTGCCAGCCATTTGTTCTTTAAAAGCTGCCTCCTTTAAATTGAGGGATCACGAAGCATCACTTACTAATGTTCTCAGGCATTTCTTTTTGTAGATACTAGATTTTTAACATTTATTTCAACAAGGTGGCTACTAAAGCTTTTTAAACACTCTTCCAATTACAACTACAAAATGACTGGCAGAGGGCCATGAGAAATGACAGCTTTTGAATTTCAATATTATTTTATATGCATCTCTGCTGCCAAGGCTAAAGTTGTAATTAAGTGATAATCCCACAGCAGCATTAGGTGTACAAGGGAGTAAGCACTTCCTAGGCTCATGTTTATGTAGGCAGCTATGTGCATTCCTGAGTTATGCAGTGTCTCTACTGAGGTTATCATAAATCTATTACAAGTTTTAATAAAGAACTTAATAAGCTAGATAGAAAAGAGATCTCAATGGCCTTTTTCTGAATACCTTACCCAGGCTAAACTTCCATTGAAGGAAAGGAGCCATCATGGTTCCAGAGCTCCTTTCTGAATACCACTTTCCATTCATTTCTGTCTGTATTTTTTGCAGTTCCCTCCCCTGTTCCTTTATTGAAACTAAAGTGTAGCACAACAAAGAAATGTGGGAAACGTATTCAAAGGATCTGTCAGATTTCTCTGCAGGGAAAGTTTTCTTGTCATCTTACTTGGTTATTTTTTGTTCTTGAAGCTTCTAAATTCAAGAGGAGGTGAGACTTAATTCTTAGTGTGCTTTGATAATTAGTGTATAGTGTTAAGTGGCTTAGTCCCTACATTCTGGCAGTTTCCCTTGACACAAAGTTCTGATAAATGTGCTATGGGGAAATAAAGCTAAAGGAAGTGTGAAACTCCGTGTTCTGTTTACCAGCTACTTGTACTTGTAATATAATTAATGATGCCTCCTGCACCTGAACCTGTGCCTTGAACCTTCCAGGATAGAGGCCAAAAGAATGCCAGTTTGACTTATGTCTTGACTCCCCATAATCAACAATTTTGTACTTTTTAAAGATACAGAAAATGAGAGTAGACTAAAATTTGCTATTCCATTTTGTCACTGTATTTTTTCTCATTTTGACTCAGTGTAGCTATTATCTGAAAAAGTGATTACTCAGAACAGGTGTCACATCTGGGACACTGACCAACGCACAGGAAGCCTGACAATAAGGGAATTTAGCACCTAGGAGAGCCGTAGGAATCAAGCATAGAAATTGATGAGCTAGGAAGTTTCCCATGTGCAGTAACTTCAGGACATGATTTTTTTTTTTTTACTTTCATAATAGTTTATATTCAACTCTATCTGAATGGATTTAATGATAGGATCTATGGTTCTTATTATTTATTGTCCTACTTTTATTGCCCCATAACAGTAAGAAAAAGAAAATAATTTAACAACCATAAAGTTCTCAGTAGTGGGAAGCATACCCTTTAAGGAAGTCTCTTCCAAGACCTCATAGTTTCTTTAGTCACCACAAAAGTAAGGAATATACAAAGCTCAACTTTCTGTCTTGCTGCTCCCAAAATGTTAAGCAGAAAAGAGAAGAGCCAAATGTCAGAGCTGGTTAAAATTTTTCCATCAGAACAATTTTTACTGAAAAATAGCTTTTGACCAAAATGAACCAAAAAAAATCTGGCTTCTATTTTTCCTTAAAAAAAATGCAGAAAATCTTGGATTTTTTCAGCGTTTCCTGTGAACAATTATGGGCATTGTGCAATCAATTCTACAAAATGGTGATAAGTTACAGAACAAGCATAGAGTATCTTTACTATCTGTAGGTACTGTATGGCTTACATTTTTCCAGCAATGGGGGAAAAAAGCCCATGTGTGAGTAACAGTAGTACTGAAACTACCTAGCTTTAACATTGTGACAGTAAAACAGTGATTGAATTCATGCAGAAAATAGTAGCTACTTCCATAGCTAAGAAACTGAACGAAAACCTTATAAATAAACTATTATTGGCACTTGAAATAGACAGGGTAACTTTGAACTCTATGGTTGGTTGATGCTCTTCTTTTGCTGCTGTTGCAGAGCAATGAAAGCAAAGCAAACAACTAGCTTCTGTGTCCCCAATAAATTCTTACTCTTCTTTGAGTATCCTATGAACATCACAATTATATTTTTGTATGTTAATTAAGAAAAGACCAAGACCTCAGCTACAACAATGAAAATCTAGATGAACTCCACTCTTGGTGTGCCTGAGATCAGAACTGGTCCCTTTGTATTGTGTTTGCAGGTGAGATATTCAAGAAAGTGGAGAGCTACCTACAGAGCTATCACAGGCTGTAGCCGAAGAGTGTCTTAGATAGCTGAACTCAGTTTGTGTCTTTATGATTTTAAGAGTTATGAAAGCTTCTGATTCCCGGAATATTTGGAGAGAGGATCATAATTATGATATTGACTCAACACTGCTGCAGACATCTGGAAACAAGTCTAAAAAAGCACAAGATATGGGGGAGTAGGGAGGGACCTGCATAAAACGTAGCTTTTTTGGGTATCATAGCAGTTGTCATATCCTCTAGTTTCAAGTTCCAGCTCATCTGGGTTCACATGCTGAGTAACTTCCAGTTTTACTTTTGAATAAATCTGAAAACTCCAAGCAAAACGTAACTTAACTCACCAAGTTTTACCTGTTTTAAGGTTGAAACTATTAATCTCTCCCCTGAAATGACATGGTAGAAAAGATGTGAAGTGAAACTTGCCCAATGCTCACTCAAAAGTTTTCTCAGGATCAAGAATCCCTTTTTGGTTTCCAATTAACAAGTTTCACTACATTCTGAAAATCTTTTCTAACTCTGCTAGTGACTGTCACAAAAGTTGTCTTTCTAACTAATAATGAAATCCCTGTATTATGCAAGTGATATTAACTCTCACTTTTGTGCTGTAAAACTGCTTTTCAGCCTGGCTTCCTTGACTACTTTTTGCACATGCTGTTTTACAGGTGGAAAGAATTGCAGATCCCATTCAGGTCACTCAGACATGTATATATCTGTCTGGCAGACAAAATTAGGTACCTAATCTAAATTACACATATTGTACCTTAAGTTGTTAGAATCCACAAACTAAGGATGGACACTGAAAGGGCAGGTATCATTCAATTATCTGGGCCATAATGTAGAGTGCTAGCTGACATTTTAGGTCCACTTCAGTAGTAACATATGACACGCTCAGGGTGAATTGCTCATAAAGGGTTTGATATTCTGTTTAGGCATAGACTATGAAAAGTGGAAGTGTGGAACTGGAGCACTGTAGGGGGAACATGGGACGGGATTGCCTCAGACAGAATACCTTCTGAATCATCTGCGGCTACACACCTACTACAGGAACTGTACAACTTACTTGATCAATGCATGTAGGAGAAGGAAGCCATGTCCTGACTCCTACCACCAACCCTCTTGCAAAGGGTGCAGCCAGGGGAAGCAGGGAGGGATCATTCCTTGTTCTCCTTTTTCTGCAGAAACCAGATCCCAACTCACTCATACATGGGCCACAAAAATAAGGAATGATCCTATGCCCTCCCTATGACCCATGCACATTTTCATAAAGTGCAACCAGGAAAAATCTGTCCCAAATGAATGTGACATTCACCAGTTGATTTACAAAATGAATGTTAATGACAAGCTGAGGATGTGGAAGGGGCAACTGTAGCAGAAAAAAGCAATCACAGCCCTTACAGATTACCAGCAATGTAAGGGACTGGCAGTGTCTATCAGAGCATATTATTAAATTGTTAGAAATCAATTTATACTCTAATTTATGAGTGGCCAGCAATTTCCAATGTTTTTAGCTCACACTTTAATATCCTTTTCTGTTTTGCTACAGGTTCTTCTAAGTCTCTTTTTGTCATCGGTCTATGCATGTTGCCTCACAACTTCAATGCCCAATTTTGCAAGCCTCTAGAGAAGAGGACCCAAATACAATCAGCATTTAAAATAAACAGCCCTTCAGCTACCAAAATATTTGTCC
The DNA here is from genome assembly GCF_003597395.2 of Chelonoidis abingdonii. NCBI lineage: Eukaryota > Metazoa > Chordata > Testudines > Testudinidae > Chelonoidis > Chelonoidis abingdonii. The sequence goes on along the minus strand of NC_133769.1, from coordinate 278,920,874 downwards.
CTCTGACAGTCTCCTGTGGTCAAGTCCTTTGTAGCTTTCAGGAATCAGGATCTGAGGTGCCAGAACCACTACACCAATGTAAGAATTGTTAGTGGGTCGATGGGGAAGAAGGTACAGATCTGGTTTGCCTTATTACTTGACTTACTCCTGTTCGGCTGAAAAGAGGTGCAAATCTTCCTCGGACTCATTTTTTTTTCTCTTTAGGAAAAAACCAAGTAATTTTTTTCTGCTACTTCTTCCCTCTGAGAAGAAAGGAGAGAGAGCCTTGGTAAATCTGGAGTTAAGTGACGCACCAAAGGTCATTTTGGGAAGTCTGAGAAAGGGTGGGAAATTGGATCTGGGTCCAGAGTCCTAAATTAGTATTCTAACCACTTACGCTTCCTTTTACTGCTGGCCAATGATTAAGCAAAATACCAAGTTTGATACTTGTTATATTTACACCTACAGACATTAGATAAAAAACATAATGGAGGGTTGCTAGATAACACTACTTAAGGTGCTGGATTTTAAGAAATAAAGACACAAGAACCAAAGCAGAAACAAATGCAGGCTGCTCCTTAAGGCAAAGAAGTACAACAATCCCACCTTGCTTTAGGCTGGTTCTTTGCAAATTGAGTGCACCTAGATTACACACTTCCCTACAGAGCTCCCTAGTCTGCAAGCAGGACCAAAGACACTAACTACATCTACACTATAAGTTAGGAGTGAGATTCCTGGCTCATGGAGACATATTTGTGCTAGCTTTCATCAAGTTAGCATGCTAAAAATAGTAGTGTAATCACAGTACCATGAGCAGTGGCAAGCAGTGGCATGTGCTAGCCACTCTGAGTACGTACCCATGGGATAAAAGTGATTTGTACTCAGAGCAGCTAGCCCATGGCAGCCATCACCACTGCCTATACTACCATGGTTATGCTATTATTTTTGTCACACTAGCTGGATGAGAGTTAGTGTGAGTATGTCTTCACCAACTGGGAATCCCATCCCAGCTCCAAGGATAGATGTAACCTTAATTTTATGTGGGGAGATTTGCAAACAGTCATATAAAGTCTCAATATCTTACTGATAAATACAAAAAATTAAATAATCAGTGTAAAAAAGTGCATGCAGTAGAGAGAAATGTATCTGTATCATTTCATTTAACTTCATATTAAAATGTTCTGGATAATTTCCTTCAACTGAATATATTCTTAGATTAAGTCCATATTATCAATTAACAAATTAAACCAAATATGTTATATCCTGACTTTTTAATATAAATCTAAGTCCTCCATTAAACATGGGAGTGGGAGGAGGGCAAAATATGGATAAATGGCAAAGTTGAGAAAGCATATTATTCCTAGCTTTCCATAGATTCATAGATTCATAGACTCTAGGACTGGAAGGGACCTCGAGAGGTCATCGAGTCCAGTCCCCTGCCCTCATGGCAGGACCAAATACTGTCTAGACCATCCCTGATAGACATTTATCTAACCTACTCTTAAATATCTCCAGAGATGGAGATTCCACAACCTCCCTAGGCAATTTATTCCAGTGTTTAACTACCCTGACAGTTAGGAACTTTTTCCTAATGTCCAACCTAAATCTCCCTTGCTGCAGTTTAAGCCCATTGCTTCTTGTTCTATCATTAGAGGCTAAGGTGAACAAGTTTTCTCCCTCCTCCTGATGACACCCTTTTAGATACCTGAAAACTGCTATCATGTCCCCTCTCAGTCTTCTCTTTTCCAAACTAAATAAACCCAGTTCTTTCAGCCTTCCTTTGTAGGTCATGTTCTCAAGACCTTTAATCATTCTTGTTGCTCTTGTCTGGACCCTCTCCAATTTCTCCACATCAAATTTCTTCCATTTCATTGTTTCATTTATTAATAGGAATTCTGCATTAAATACTAGGTGACCTTAGTTGAGACTTTTCCACTGAAATTGTTTTTCTAATTAAATGAATGTTTTCATGGAAAGCATCCGCTTTTTGGGAACAATTGTGACTTTGTCAGAACAAAAATCTGAAGTCTTCATTCTTCTGCTCCCAAAATAAATAAATAAAAATTGTTGGACCATACATTTTCAGTTTTCATGTTTTGGGGTTTTTTTCAGTTAAAATGATTTTTTATCAGTTTTGTTAATTTTCTGTAGAGGACACTCTTTTTCTAACCAGCTCCAATGATAATGCCTGGCTTAATGACCCTTGCTGTTCTGGAAGGATTGATAGGGATAAGAGGAAGTGACATGTAAAGCAGTAGGGTTTATAACTTTATTGAAATATAAACACTACACAACACCTTATAGGTCACATTTTTTCAAAAATCAAGTACACTTTTAGTATTTTCATTTGCATTGTCTGACCCCCAATATTATGAGAAATCAATTATATTATGGCTACCTATTTTGCACCTTTAGTTAATGTTCCCTCTGAGTCACTATCACTAAACGTATGATAGTGACTCAAATGCTTTTGAGATGCATTTAACAGCCATCTCAAATGCAGATTACTCAAATGCAAAGAGTAATCTGCATTTGAGATGGCTGTTAAATGCAGATTACTCTTTCTCACACACAGTAAATTAAGCATTTTTAAAATTTACATTTGTAATCCTTTCTCTGAGATGAGGATTGCAAATGAGCCAATCGGAATGCTGCATTGGACTTTTCAGTCTTAGACCCATCTTCTGAGATAAGTCAAAAGACGTTCTTATCCCCTAGCTAACTAATGGTTTTAGCCAATAACCCATTTGATTATTTATTATTAAACACCCATATATCCAGTTGTCTTAGTTACTTACATGGCTCCATTACCATAGTATCTGAGTGCCTTTATATTATTAGTTTGAGCATTGGCTTGCTAAACCCAGGGTTGTAAATTCAATCCTTGAGGGGGCCATTTAGAGAACTGGAGTAAAAATCTGTCTGGGGATTGGTCCTGCTTTGAGCAGAGGGTTGGACTAAATGACCTCCTGAGCTCCCTTCCAGCCCTGATAGTCTATGATTTCATTAAGTTATTTATCGTCCAACATGCCAATACATTAGAAAAATACTATTATCCCATTACACAGCTGGGAAACTGAGGCCCAGAGGCCCAAATCCTGAAAAGTATTTAGGCACCTAACTCTCACTGATTTTAAGAGGATAGATTTTAATGAGAGTGAGGTGTCTAAAAGTCTTTGAGGATCTAAGCTAAGTGATCCATGCTTACAAAGGACAAGCAGAGTAGGAGGTATGTTTACTGTGTAGGTTGTTTTTTTTTTTTTTTTTAACATGGCTCTGCAGCTTGCTTTTAACTGCAACTCTTGTCAGCATTCCACAAGTGCACTCCCTTCTGCAGAAAAAAAAAAATCTTCTCCGGCTATTTCCTTAATTCTGGATATTGTGGATACAATATATTGATATTGTAGTGAGGCAGAGTGGCCTCCCTTGGGAAGGAGCTGTCCCACACCCCGTGGTAGGTGGAACCATGCCTGCCTTGCCCCTGAGACAGAAGTGGAGGGATGGGATAAAAAGTTTAAGAGGGAGGCCTTCCAGCTCAGTTGGATTGGAGCCAGATGCTCTACCTCACTGAGGCACTCCGGACCAGAGACGGAGCTGGGTAGCACCTTGCCCTGGACGAGATGACTGTGGAGAGGAGTTGTTGGGACTGCCATCCACCATATACCCCGAGGAGTCTGAGGATCTATGGACTATGAGCCATGCCAAGGAAGGGCAATAGGAAGTAGCCCAGGGGAACCAGACATTAGTCCAGTTGTGTGGCCAGAAAATGAGTTAATGTGTTTTAGTGGCTTCCCCACTGACCCTGACCTGGATTCCCCTTCCCCTGCTGCCAACTCCACCCCCACGGAGATGGCCTATTCACTGGTAGGTCTGAGCCCTGTTTGTGGCTTGCCCCAGCCAGGAGGCAGCAAGGTCCTAGAATGTGATTGCTGTCTGCTCCAGCATGAAGGCTGAAGCTAAAGATTGCTCCTTGCTCTTCCCCACCCAAGGGTCAGAACCCCAGACTGTGTTTGCTCTCTGCTCCAACCCAAAGATACAGAAGGTCAGAGCCCCTAGACTGTATATTGCTGTCTGCCCCAGCCAGGAGCCTTTGGGCTAAAGACTGCCCCCTTGCTCTACCCTGCCCAGCCCAAAGGTCAGAGCCCCCTGCCAAGAGGTTTAGACTAAAGACTGCTCATTGAGCTGCTCCTCCCAGAGGCCCAGACCTATACACTGTAGATTACTGCCTGTGTAACCCACACACCTTTTGGGTGTGGTGTTCTGGCCCATCTAGTGGCACTGAGACCACTTAGAGAGAGAGATAAAATGAATCTCCTCTACAACCTTAGCTAACAGTCAGTTGGCTTTTAGCTCATGCAGTAAGCTCCAGAGAAACCTGGTTCAATCTCACCTGCGGATAACTGTAGTCTGTGTTACACATGCTTCAGCCAGGAGGTTGGGCAATATACTGTGTGCTGCTGTGCTCTGCCCTGACCAAGGAGCCAGAGTCCTAGCCTGTGTTACTTGACTGTTTACTGTGTGAGGCAGAGTGGCCTCCCTCAGACTCAGACAGGGAGGGATGACCATAGAATCATTACAGATATACAATATAATTAATACAAAGACTTTCTGTACATGTAACTACTCCATCTCCTTTAGCATCACGAAGATGTTAGTTACATTGTCTTAACCATTTTTGTAGTCACTGCAATCCCCATTTTCCAGGTATTTTTTTCATCAAGTTAAACCCTCTTAAATCTATTATCTGTTAATTTGTTATCTATGCTCTCTGTCTGTACTCTCTTTTGGCCCTTTATCCAGTGATCAAAGATTTTGTTAGGAAAATGGAACATTTGGCTGTGTTTAAAGGCTATAGTCAAACTGCATAGGAAAGAAATGAGGATAATCCTGAGAAAGAAAAGTGAAGTTTGTTTAATTATTTATTTTCGAAGTACACTGAATAATCGCAAATAAGGTTCTGGCCACAGGTCAATTTGGGACCACACAGTCATTTTATCATTTCTTTTCTAAATTCTTTTCCTGAATTTACTACACTTAGGCAGCCAAGGAAGACATTCCACACTCCACATCTATTTGTTTCTTTTATACTGTGCCTAACACCTACTGTCTTGAAGCTTGAGCACTCATGTAATGCAGGAATCAGTAACAGGCATCATTCTGCATGGTTGTATAGGCCTATGGGCAGGGCCGGCGCTATCATTTAGGCAGCCTAGGCAGTCGCCTAGGGAGCCAGGATTATTGAGGGGGCGGCATTTTGCTGGGGGGGCAGCAGGCGGCTCCAGCTGACCTGCCGCAGGCATGCCTGCGGAGAGTCCATTGGTCCGTGGCTCCGGTGGAGCTGCTGCAGTCATGCCTGCAGATGGTTGGCTGCTCCCGCGGCTCCGGTGGACCTCCCGCAGGCATGCCTGCGGCAGCTGCACCAAAGCCATGGACCAATGGACCGTCCGCAGGAATGCCTCCACCGGAGCCGCGGGATCAGCGCAGGGGGTGGCGAAATGGCCATGCGTTCAGGGTGCGAGAAACCCTGGTGCCGGTCCTGCCTATGGGACAAATTTGGTCTAACTAGAGCCTGGACATTGCACATATCTTTGGTCTTTGAGGGAAGCACCTTTGGATGTCCTCATTGCCCACCATCCCATAACCCTTGTCTAGGTGTCCTGTTTTTATTTTGCTCCAAAGCCTTAGAAATAATTTCCAATTCACTATGAGTATAGCCCAGTAATCTTGCCTTATCCAGGGTTCTTTTGAATCCTGGCACAGATAAGTGCTAAAACTGCTGCAGCCATCTGTCAATTTCCATTCCTGGAGTAAGGCTGGCAGAAGGGGATACCGCAATGAGCATTGGCTATCCCACTCCAAAGAGAAACACCAAATCAACAAACTGAAATGTCTCATTAGTATAAAACAAAAAAGGGCCATTGCCTGTATTCCCACCTGGCCCCTTTACGCCATTCCTATTGTGCCCAAGTGCCAGATCACTGCCTTAAGTCAACTGGGGATCCCCCAGCGATTTTAGTATCATGTCAAAAAAGTAAGGGACTAGGTCCAGAGCATCTTTTCCACGGCATATATTGAGGACTGTGTTGGAATTGCAAGCTATCATTTTAAGGGTACAATTACCCTGCAGCTGGGAGTGTGCCTCCCAGCTCAGGCAGAAGGACATGTAGCTGGGGGTCGCATGGGCCAGCTACCTGAGTAAAAACCTGCCTGGATAGTACTTATCCAGCAATGGATTTAGGAGACTAGCCTGAGCTGTTGCCTGTGTTAACACCAGCTACACTGCTACTTTTAGAGCTCCACATGAGCAAAGCAAGCACCTGTCTACCCACGCTGGGAAGCTCGCTCCCAGATGCAATGTAGATTAACTAGAAGACCTTGTCTATGCTGGAGGCAGCATATAGGGTACATGTAGCTACTTGGTGCAGTGAAAGGCTCTGGCAAGGCTCCAGCTCCTCCCTGTGGTTGTGACACTACACTGCCATTTTTAGCACTGTAGTCATGGGAGGCATTACTTGAGCATGTAGAGAGCTGTGTAGGATACATACCTTTTAAGGTTCTGCTGTGTCTTTACTCTTTACTAAGCAGTTCTTTACCGTATGCACTGCTATTTATATCCATGCTAAGGGAACGTGCAGTCAGGGGCGGCTCTAGACTTTTCACCACCCCAAGCAGGGCAGCATGCCGCAGGGGGTGCTCAGCTGGTTGCCTGGAGGGCAGCAGGTGGCTCTAGTGGACCTCCCGCAGGCATGCCTGCAAAGGATCCGCTGGTCCCACCGGTTTGGTGGACCACCAGAGCCGCGGGACCAGCAGACCCTCTGCAGGCACGCCTGCGGGAGTCCACCGGAGCCGCCTGCCGCCCTCCTGGCGACCAGCAGAGCACCCCCTGCGGCATGCAGCCCCAAGCAAGCACTTGGCATGATGGGGCCAGGAGCCGCCCCTGCGTGCAGTGTCTGTACTCTACATGCTGCCATAAGTGTAGCCTGAGAGTGGGAAGGAAATGGCCTGGTCATACTTCTAGTCTGGAGGGCTCTTCAGGAAAGCATGCAACCAGAATCAGTATGAAAAGGACCAGCTTAAAACAAGCAAGGCGGGGGTTTTGCTCTGAGTTTTCCGCGGCACCGAAGAACCCTCCCCCACCACCAAAATACCACCTAAGACCCCCGGAGCGGACCCCTCAACACTGAAATGCCGCTGAAGATCCCTGGAGTGGGGGCCACCTAGGCTCGGGCACGGGGCCCTCTTCAGCGCGGGGCCCAATTCCGGGGAATTGGGTGAATCAGCTTAAAGCCAGCCCTGAAAACAAGGTAGGCAGAATTGTGCTTCTGTGCCTTAGGGAGCAGCCTGTTTTCTCTCTGTATTTAGAGTTCTTCTGAATTCTAAGAAATAAAATAGTGTTACTTTGCAAACTTCCAGCAAGTGTATTTATTCTATCTAACTTCTCCATGTGTATGCTGTGAGCATAGCACTTCAGCAACTCCTGAACCTGGCAGCCATTTCCAGCAAAATGTTGCTTTAGGCTTGTTCTAAAAGTACACTCAGTCCCTCTAAAAATAAGATTTTAAGAAGAGGCTATTGTCTCATGTCTCCATAGAGTTTTTAGCAATTAATTTAAGAAAAAAGCTCTGTGAAAATATTGCCAGAATAAATGTAATTTTGGTAACCAAACAGCTGAAGCCAGATTCTTAGGCAATGTAAATTGCTGTTACTCAGGGGAGTTAAGCTGATAGATATCAACTGAGGATCTAGTTCCTGACATTGTATATAACTGCTACAGTAAAGCTGTATAATTGGAAAGATTGACATTCACTTGAGCTCTTGTTTTTAAATGATGCTGATGATTAACCAATTGCCACTCCCTTTGTTTTTGTAGCTATTTTCTAAAGTTATGTATTCATGTTTTAGACTTTTCATTGGGACTTCTTATCAAAGCATCTGAGCATGTCACCAACTTTAATTAATTCATCATCTCAATGTCCCCGTGAGGTAATGTTCTTGTGGAACCCAGCTTTAAAATATTATTTGTTCGCTTGTTGCCAAATATGCTTTTCAATCCTTTGCACTGACAGATACAAAATAAATAGGAAACAAGGCTCAATAAACTCAATATGCTTTGATCAATAGAAGCGCCAAATCTGAGAACTACCTAGCAGCCTTTCTTTTCTCCTACTTACTCTTCTCCAATGTTGCAAAGAAATGGTGAACAAAATCATCGTCATTAACAAAATGTTGTATTCCAACTCTGCTCAATACTTTGTCTGACTGATCATGCTATGTTGGCAACTTTCAAAGGGCAAGAATTTGTAAGTATCTTGTCAGAAAACATTTCAATCTATCAGATTATTAATTTTACAGTCTTCCTTGCCCTATTATACAGACACATCTATGGGTGAGGAACACTTTTCTGTAAAAAATTGAGTGATCCCATAAGAAAGTAGCAGTATTGTGTGTTTCCCCGTAGGGTAATTCTGATTAATGTTGCATAGGGGGCTGTTAATTTTAGCTTATATTAGTGACAAACAGAAAGCTAACATAGTCGAGCACTGTATTTTAATGTAGCTCCAATTGTCGATTCAATTCACTCAATAGGTTTTTAACTGAAACATTTGTTTCTTCCCATAGATAATGTATTAACATGTTCTTGGAAGCCAGTGATTTGACTTCCATGTAGCAACATTTTGAAGATGCATAGTCCAGATGAGTCCTGCAGGTCAACTGTGCTAGGGAAATCTCCTTTTAGTTAAACTACAGAACACTTGTCAAAACTGTAGGTCTATGATACTTGAAGAATATAAGCAGAATAACACACAGCTAGTGACCTTTGATAATAAAAATAAAGCAAACAGTACTATAATCAAAAATATTATCTTTATACCTGGTTTTGGCAGCATTTGCAGAAAGATGTACTGCTGTAATGGTATTGTAAGCATGGTCTGAATGAATGCTGCCCTGACAGCTAGCTGGGAGGGGAAAAGAGACCCTGGGTGTGTTTATGTAACTACAGTGTGCTCCTGCTTTGCTAAGATTTGCTAGATATTCAGCTGATGGGGTGGTGTTTTGCTCATTGTAATCAACTTGGCTAGTGTTGGGTCACAAATTATGTTAGTACTGAATCCAGGGGTAGTGAAATATGGTCACCAATATTTGTAATTATTGTGGGAATACATAAAGACCATGCTTAACCTGTCCCAAAGAAGGGAGCCACTCAAATCTGACATCAGAAATCATAACATTCAAAAACCAGTGGGAGAACACTTCAACCTCTCTAACCACTCAGTGACAGACTTGAAGGTGGCAATTTTGCAACCAAAAAACTTCAAAAACAGACTCCAAAGAGAGACTGCTGAACTCGAATTAATATGCAAATTAGATACAATTAACTCAGGCCTAAACAGAGACTGGGAATGGTTGGGTCATTACACTAATTGAATCTATTTCCCTATGTTAAGTTCTCCTCACACCTTCTATGGGTCATCTTAATTATCACTTCAAATTTTTTTTTTCTCCTGCTGATGATAGCTCATCTCAATTGATTAGACTCTTCCTGTTGGTATGCATACTTCCACCTTTTCATGTTCTCTGTATGTATAAATATCTCCTGTCTGTGTGTTCCATTCTATGCATCCGAAGAAGTGAGCTGTAGCCCACGAAAGCTTATGCTGAAATAAATTTGTTAGTCTCTAAAATGCTACAAGTGTTCCTGTTCTTTTCACTCTCAGAGTTAAACGCCTCAGATTAACAAGGGCTCAAATGTCAGAGCCCTGTGAAAGTAAAAGAGGAAAACAGAACTTTCAGCTAGTAGGTTGTAGTCCTCAGTGGTCTGCTGTAAGATTGATTGAACCTGTTTCTTCCCCCCTGTTCAAAAAATAAAGCTAAATGGGCTTTGTTAGGTACTTTTTTGTTATTTTTAAATTGCAGAGCACAAGGTGGTGTTTGTGCTTCCTCCCAACACTAATAATAAGAGGAGAATTCATACATATGTATCTATGCTCTCTGGGTCTGTGCTGACCAGACACAACTGTGACTGGGATGTTAAGGTATGTTTATGGATACTGCCTGTGCTGTTTTTTCTTAGATTAATGCTAGGTTACTTTTATTAAACAAACTCTTTCTACCTCAGGTTCTGTGCTTGTGAGAGAGGAAGAATTGTCATTTAGAGGCGCCCAGTGGCTAGAGTGAAATTTTCTCAGGTTACTGGGTGGGGGCTCAAGCCAGTTTTGGTTATATTGCTGAAAAGAAACCCCTAGGTATTGAGCCTGGCCCTTCTTGCTGTCCACTGCTACTGGCAGAAGGGTTACAGTATTACTGTCACATTAATATATTTGATATTTTAAGTTGTAATAGGTTTCATGAAAAAACTGATAATTATCATTTATCATGAAGATATTTAGACCTCCTTGAAAAATAAGGAATTCACATTTCTGACACTTTTTCACTCTCCGCACATATACAGAGAAATGCTTGAGAGATGTGATCAACCAGTGGATTTCACTGATATATTTTCATGCTGTGCAGGGTCCTTATGAATTGCAATTGCCTGCTTTCAGTCCAGCTGTGAATAACCATCTAACCTGCAGATGAAATGTGGAGATCACAAAATTGGGGTTTGAAGCAGCTCATGCTCCATTGTGAGTTAGAATGTACATAAATGAATGGGAAGCAGTGGGCACAGACTGGTACAGATACATTCCTAGTTTGGTAATTATTTTATGGTTTCCTGAAAAGTGTAAGAACCACTGTTTAGTTGTGCTTCAAAGATGGAACATGAGAATAGAAGTAGAAAACCTAAAGAGAGTTGGAGAAGCAGGAACCTCTGGGGATCTTATGTGAAATGAAAACTCATCACTGGCAATCACTAAATAATAGCCAATCACTAAATAATTGCAAAGAGTCCTGAGGCACCTTATAGAGCAGGGGTCGGCAACCTCTGGCATGTGGCTAGCACATCCCTCGCCCGCTGCACTTCCAGCTGCCCACATTGGCCTGGGAAGGCAAACTGTGGCCAGTGGGAGATGCGATCGACCAAACGTGCCAACGCGGCAGGTAAATAAACTGGCACGGCCTGCCAGGGTGCTTACCCTGGTGAGCCACATGCCAGAGGTTGCTGACCCCTGTTATAGACTAACAGATGTTTTGGAGCATAAACTTTCATGGGTGGGTGAATACTCACTTTGTCAGATGCAAGTGAGTATTCACCCACAAAAGCTTATGCTCCAAAACGTTTGTTAGTCTATAAGGTGCCACAGGACTCTTTGTTGCTTTTTACAGATCCAGAGTAACACGGCTACCCCTCTGATACTTAAAATAATTACACTTCTGCATAATAATCAACAAACATAAGAGAAAACAATCCATACCAAAGCCCCTTGAAGAGTTAGAATCTACTGTAAATATAGAACCTAGCAAGGCTGCAAGCCATGCAGCTAGAGAAGGAGAGGAAGAATGGGCCTGTCAGAAAACTTGCTGAAGAACTCGGACTCCAGATGATAGGCCTCACATTCATTTCCTCCCATGGGCTATAAACACACTTTCATCCCTGCAAAACTCCTAGGAAGCACCCAGTTTATAGCTCTCATGGATTCGATCCACTGAGATCAACAATAATCCTTCCATTGACTTCAATGGATTAGTCTTGCAGAGAACTGGCTAATTCTAAAAGCAATTACACTGAACTCAATTTGTGCATGCATGCAGGGAATTTTTTAAAGACCTTTCTATACTGCCATGTATTTGAAAAAGCAATCAGAGGCAGCTCACTGGGGCTCAGTTCCCATATATCAGTGTTTCTTGTGCCTACAAAGAGGGCATCACTGTATGAAGGGGTAATATTCCACTCTTGGATGCAAAATGCTATGGCAGGGGTCAGCAACCTCTGGCACACAGCTCGCCAGGGTAAGCACCCTGGCGGGCCAGGCCAGTTTATCTACCTACCATGTCGGCATGTTCGGGATGTGCTGGCCATGGCTTCCCACCACCCCCATTGGCCTGGAACAGTGAACCATGACCAGCAGGAGCTGGGATCAGCCGAACTTGCTGACATGGCAGGTAAACAAACTGGCCTGGCCCACCAAGGTGCTTACCCTGGCGAGCCATTTGCCAGATGTTGCCAGCTCCTGTGCTATGATAACTGTTAGATTTGTTAAAATAATCACTGCTTCATATATTTTTCCTAAGAGTGCAATCCCATTTTCAATCTTCTCTTCCCTTCTGGATCACCCTAGAGCAGGTATATGTTCACCTGTTGCCCGGGTGCCTGATGTTCTTGAGGATAATAGAGAGCTTAGAGTGGTCCCAGAAGTGATGTTGGATAGGTGGGAATCTTTTATCCACATATCTGCAACACTTCTCTGTTCATAGGAAGAATAATGCTTGGCAGTACTTCCACCTGTGTATGCAATCTACACCGCTCTTAAGGTAGCTTTCAGGAAAAAAAAAACTCCAGCCTAAATCATGCAATAGACCGACCTAGCAAATAAGGGCAAATGATACTTATTGCTCTAAAGAAAACATTGAACATCCCAGTGGAAGCAAGGAAAGCTTTATATAGAAATAATATAGTAGGGGTGGCCAAATTGCAGCTTGTAAGCCACTTGTAGCTCTTTTACAGTTAAAATGTGGCTCACGGAACCCCCCATGTTTCCCCATTTTCCACCCAGCAGAATGGTGGGGGAGAGCTAGGGGCTTCTGACTTGGGGAGAGGTGGTCAGGCTAGGGGATTCTGCCCAGTAGGGAGGGGGTCTAGGGGCTTCAGTCCCACTCTTGATAAAGCCCAAGGCACCAGCAAGGGTCTACCATGGGGCTGAAGCTTCGAGCCGCACCACCCTGACTCAGGGCAGAAACCACAAGCAGGTGCACCTGCCTCTTGAACTTCTGAAGATTATCATATGCGGCTGGGAGGATTGTAGGTTTGGCCACCCCTGTAATATAGCAAAATACAAAGAGAATACAGTAGGATAAAAGAGTAACTACTATAATGACTGGGATTAGTCAATAGGTGGCATTGCAACAGTTCAGCTAAGAGTGGTGAATTACAAATATTAAAAGCAATTTAACCACTACTCACTGAAATCGAGGTGCATGTTAAAAATTATTAATGGTGAACGTTCTTGTGTAAGTTCAACATTATTCAAATTCAACCTCTCCTGTAGTGTGCACTCCCTTGTAGTTTTAAAATTCCAGGCACTTTCTTGTGATTGTGTTTGATGAATGAGACAGTCCAAATAAAACTTATGTATATGGCAGGTTAAGATTGACACAGCAGTAGTTGGTAATAATCTCGGCTATAAAACAATATCCACCAACCCTACACAGACAATTATTATTTTTTTTTTTTACAAGCTGTGTGGTCTTCACGTTGGCTGGCCTGCAATGACACACCCTGGCTAGCTCAAAGACTTTCACAGCAGGCCACCAAGGGGACTGACAGAGTCTCCCCAAATGAGGATAACCTCTGGACATTCACACTTTCTACAATGGCCTGTGGGCACATCTCAGGATCTGCTGGTACAATCAGTCCTTTCTGGCTACAGTTTTCAGTGGCCATTTGCTGAGAAGGAGTCAATGAGCTGAAGCTTGCAGTATGGCCTTAAAACCAGTCATGTGTTCTCAGCAACGATGGCTTGACAATGGAGCTTCGCAAATTTCCAGATCCAAACACAGCCAACTGCCACTGGCTTCTTTCCTGCTGGACACCCGAATCTGGAAAGGCAGCACCAGAGCCCAGTTCAAGGCCCAGCTTTCTCTCTCTCTGCTACCCTAACCTAGATGCAATCCCTGTAGGATCTCCTGATTTACTACTTCTGCCCACATACAGGATTAGAGAACAAACTTCAAAGTGTATCCCTTGGAGGACAACAAACACTGCATCACGGTGTAGTCCTTGCAGTGTCAAGCCCACCCAATTCAAGTGTAGGTAGTTGTAGTCCTGAGGAGCCAATAAACAGTACATATGGCCTAACCAGAGTACCTTGGCAAGGTTCAGAGCCCCTCATAAAGGGAGGACCTAAGCATTTTTTTGCTTCTGAGGTCTTCTCTTGAATGTAATTTATGTAGTAAAATCAAACAAGATATAATCCTCTTATGCACAGAGCTCATGGCACATAAAATGCCTTTGTGTATTTTTTTCTCTCCCTGCTTTTAATTGTAACATGCTTAATGGTACTTAATTTAACACACAACTTTCTTTTGATGTAATTTAATTCTCTTAGTATGTGCTGGAATTTTAAAATAATAAATACATATATCATTCAAACCCTCAGAATAGCTTTAGACTGCTCATTATCAGATTAGAATGCTGAAATACAAGGCATAAAATGAATTATTTATTTATAATTTCATAATTATTATAGCATCCTAGAGATGTGCTCATACATGTATTGTTTGTATTCTTACTACAGTCACCTCAAGAAACATACCTTTCACTTAGTGGTCAGTTTTAATCAAGGTTTATTTATTGTCCAGGACAACTTCCTGAGGCACCTAATAGAGTGTGAAATGACCTCTAAATACCTTCAGGCCAGTTTGAAAATGCATCTATGTGCATTGAAAATATAATAAGCTCCCTGTTTGATAAAATCAAAGTTCAGCTGTTACAAAGGGGATTCTGGTGAGTGACAAGTTTATCTAGGAGCCTGGGGGCCATAATGGAAAAACAAAATAAAGGGTGAAAATTAGTTAGCCATTGTCTTACTGTGAGATCACTGCTGTTGGGCCACTGCATATGAATAATGTCAGTCTTGTCATGTATTACATCTAAGTGCGTGTAGTGGAGTTCTTTAATAGCTGATGCCTTAGGTATTGGGGATACCAGTAACTCATACTACCAGAGTAGAAAGGCCATTTCAATAAATACTGGTCTCTTTTAGCATGGAAACATTGGTAAATGTATGACTTCTTCCATGTAAACATAAGTCTATTACAGGAGTTGGCAACCTCTGGCACGCAGCTCACCAGGGTAAGCACCCTGTGGACCGGGCCAGTTTGTTTACCTGTCGCATCAGCAGGATCAGCCGATTGCAGCTCCCACTGCCCATGGTTTGCCATCCCCCTAATGGGGGAGGGATAGCTCAGCAGTTTGAGCATTGGCCTGCTAAATCCAGGGTTGTGAGCCCAATCCTTGGGGGGGCCCACTTAAGGATCTGGGGCAAAAATCAGTACTTGGTTCTGCTAGTGAAGGCAGGGGGCTGGAATCAATCACCTTTCAACATCCCTTCCAGTTCTAGGAGATAAGTATATCTCCTATTTTTTATATATATTCAAAGCCTTTCTGTCTCCCCTCTGACCTCTTTGGCCAGCCAGTTATCCATAGCTCCCTCCTCTTCACGCCATGTCTCATCCTTATTTATAGTTTGTGATCATTTTGATCCTAAAGGACATACTGAAATGTGTGATCATGTCAGGTAAGTTTTCATCAGCATTTCAACAATGTAATATTTGATGTGGTGCACCCTCCAGCAGGGAGAAGGTAGTAAGATTTGTACAATGGTTATTGTCCCCTAGATCATTCAACATCCTCCTGTCTAGCACAGGAAGCAAATTTACTATCTTGCCATTTTAAAATCATTTTTGATCTTGTCTGCACCGTGGTTAGCCAAAAAAAGCAAGTTGTCTGGATACTAGTTTGCGGGTCAATTAACCTTGGCTGAAGGTATTCCTCTTACCAGTATTTCTATTCCATATCAAATGGAAACCACTGACAGCTTGAAATCCACATGTCATAAGAGAGTAAGGAGATTGACAGGTAACAGTTTGAATTCTACCTGGAAACTTACTATCCATTAATATAGATCCTTGGACTTCTTTGACCATGGGCTTTGGCTTCCTTGAGCATGTTGTTCTGGCAAGAAGGATTGATAAGAAGAGGTAGTGTCTACCTACCAAGGAAGAGGAAAAGAATATTTACATACAGACTGGCTACACTAGTGAGAAGGGCTTTAAACTAGGTTTGATGGAGTCAGTAGACAAAAGCCCACAGATAAGGCAAAAACATGGACACCCGGGAGAAGAGTCGGAATCTGGGAGGAGCACGGGCCATTATAGCAAGGATAAGGTGGGAGACGAGAGAATATAGAGGAGAAATCAAATCAGTAACTTAGATGTCTGTGTACTAATGTGAGAAGTTTGGGGAATAATCAGGAAGAACTAAAAATGCTTATTAACAAACAGAATTATGATACAGTTGACATCACAGAGACTTGGTAGGATAAGAAATATGGCTGGAATATTGGTTATAGCTTGCTCAGGAAGGACAGGCAGGGGAAAAAGAGAGGAGATGTTGTCTTATATATCAAAAATGTATACACTTGGACAGAGATTGAGATGCAAATAGGAGACAGACTTGTTGAAAGTCTCATGCTAAGGATAAAATGAGTAAAAAACAAGAGCAATGTCATTGTAGTGATTACTACAGACCAGCTAATCAGGGATAAGAGGTGGATGATGCTTTTTTTAAACAGCTAACAAAATCATCCAAAGCACAGGGCTTGATGGGGGATTTCAACTACCCAGGTAAAATAACACAGCAGAGCATAGATTATCCAACAAGTTCTTGGAATGTATCGCAGATAGTTTTTTTGTTATTTCAGGAGGTGAAGAAAGCTACTAGGGAAAGGCTATTCTAGATTTTATTTTGACAAATAGGGAGGTACTGGTTGAGAATTTGAAAGTGGAAGGCAGCTTAGGTGAAGGTGATCATGAAATGATAGAGTTCATGATTCTAGGGAATGGTAGGAGGGAAAACAGCAAAATAAAGTTACTGGATTTCAAGAAGATGGACTTTAGCAAACTCAGGGAGTTGGTAGGTAAGATCACATGGAAAGCATCTCTAAGGGGAAAAACAGTTCAAGACAGTTAACAGTTTTTTCAAAGAGACATTATTAAGGATACAAGAGCAAACAATCCCACTACATAGGAAAGATAGGAAGCATGGCAAGAGACCATCAGGAGCTCTTCAGGGATCTGAAACTCAAAAAAGAGTCCTACAAAAACGTGGAAACTAGGTCAAATTACAAAGGATGTGGTCGCCCTTGAGGATGAGCTTACCAGTTCCAAGCCATCACCTCTCTTGAAGCAGAGCCCCACATCTCTCTCCTTCCAGACTAAAGGGTTTGGTATGTAGTCCCTCTGCATCTCTATATGATTTCCCAGCAGGTTTGACTGAGATCCAGCACCTATGGTTACTATCTCTCCAGGGCTATAAAAGTTCATGGCAGTTACATACCAACCTTCAAAAAGCAAAATGCATTTTTTCTTAGGGCAAAAGTTTACAGAGAAAACCTAAAAAATACAAAAACCTCCATGCATGCTTAAAGCTTACCAACAGTCAAACCCAACTCCAGCATAAGCCTTTGGTAGCTGTCAATCTTTCAAACCTCACAAAAGGATTTACCACCTTAATTATAAGCTCATGTCAGTTTTTTTTATTTAGGAACCAAACCCCAACAGGACAGTTCAGCTTTTTCTTTATTCACCTTGGGCTTTTGATCTTCAGTTTCCTGGAAGAGGTTGTGACGGTACCTCCCATAAGGCTCTATGGAAATGTGCTTAGAATGTGTTTTATGCTACATATCTTATGTAACATATCTCCATAAAAGTTATGATCTACTGAAAGTATTAATCCTATTTCTGTGCATATATCATTTTTGTATTCTTCTTCATGCAGCGCGCAGTCAGCTTGTGGAGCTCCTTGCCTGAGGAGGTTGTGAAGGCTGGGACTATAGCAGCGTTTAGAGGAGAACTGGATAAATTCATGGTGGTTAAGTCCATAAATGGCTATTAACCAGGATGGGTAAAGAATGGTGTCCCTAGCCTCTGTTCATCAGGGGATGGAGATGGATGGCAGGAGAGAGATCACTTGATCATTGCCTGTTAGGTTAATTCCCTCTGGGGTACTTGGCATTGGCCACTGTCGGGAGACAGATACTGGGCTAGATGGACCTTTGGTCTGACCCAGTATGATCGTTCTTATGTTCTTATGACTTTATGAATGTTGGCTGTGTACTGGCTTGATTTCTAAATAACCTTAGTAGAACATTTGGTCAGTTCCTGGAGAAAGGAATGTTGAAATTAAGTACCCAATCAAGAAACACTTAAAGGACAATGGATCTTGCAATGCTCCAATCCACATAAGAACTCTACTTGAGGACATTCAAGGTAGCATGTAAACAATGGATGCCACCTCTAAAAACTGTGAGTCATGCATGGAGATGTGACTTGCCCAGGTGACTCCTAAACTCCATCTTGGAGCTGGACTTTGCATAGGAGTGAGGAGGGGTTCTCCACCCACAAGAGAAAATCTATTTAAACCCCTGGGAGACCCCTCAATTTTGTCTTCAGCTGGCTAAAGAGAGAGCATCTCCACCCCCACCCAGAATACTTGGAAGAAACTGGAACAAAGGTCAGTGACTGCAAGGTGTGTGAGTGATTGCTGGACCCAGGCTAAAAGGAGATTAGCCTGTAACAGGGAGCATTCTGGAACTGGTGAGGATCTTATCTGTATTCAGTTTGATTAGACATAGATTTGCACATTTTATTTCATTTTGCTTGGTGACTTACTTTGTTCTGTCTGTTACTACTTGGAATCACTTAAATCCTACTTTCTGTATTTAATAAAATCACTTTTTACTTATTAATTAACTCAGAGTATGTATTAATACCTGGGGGAGCAAACAACTGTGCATGTCTCTCTATCAGAGTTATAGAGAGCGAACAATTGATGAGATTACCCTGTATAAGCTTTATAGAGGGTAAAACGGATTTATTTGGGTTTAGACCCCATTGGGAGTTGGGCATCTGAGTGTTAAACAGAGGAACACTTCTGTGAACTGCTTTCAGGTAAACCTGCAGCTTTGAGGCAAGTAATTCAGACCCTGGGTCTGTGTTGGAGCAGACGGGAGTGTCTGGCTCAGCCAGACAGTGTTCTGGGGTCCCAAGCTGGCAGGGAAAGCAGAGGTAGAAGTAGTCTTGGCACATCGTGTGGCAGCTCCCAAGGGGGCTTCTGTGATCCAATCCATCACAGAGGTAATGGTTCAGAGGGGCTGGGATTTGGAAAACGGGACTGTGGAAAGTGCGTTAACCACTCCCACACGGATTCCCCACGAAACCCATTTATTGTACCAAAAGTCCATTCGTGTCTGACACATTTCAATGCCGGTTCAACTCCTACTCTTCCTTGATCTCACATCTGTCACACAGCCCAGCACACAGACTGGACTGTGAAAACAGCCACGCAAGTCTGGCATAGGTAAGGCTTTTCCATAGGGATGCTCCACATATGTTAGCCTAGTCTGGGCTAACTCCACAGGAAAGACACACAAACCTGCAGTTCTGGAACCAGTGCTAACACGGACGAAGAAAAGTAACAAGTTGGAAAACTTATTGCAAGAGGAAAACCAACGAAGGGATGGGGAAATAAAAGGATCAGAGGCAATATTCCAAAAAATATTTTATTTCAAAACACTATAGTGTCCACTCAAATCATTTTGATAATGCCCATTAAATTAAAGAAAAAACCAAACAACCCTTACTTTGAAACACAGAAATTCAAACAAGCTTTGAACTGGAAAACACTGATTGTGTTTTCACTTTGATTTAAGAACAGACAAATTTAAGCTAAATTTGGCATAAAATTAAACCTGATACTCTTTGTGCCAAATTTCAGCTAAGAGCAGAGATTTACAGCCAAGTTATAAACCCCTTAAATATTGTATTATAATTGAACTGCTGGGGTATCCTTAATTATAGCAGTGCTAGGGGCACTTCTATGGTAAGCTTAAAAATGCATTCTAAACTGATGTGAATTCACTCCTCTAGCATCTATCTCAACTACAGCTGTGTGAAGTGACTAGCTTTTGCTCTGCGCAACACCTATTCACTTAGATTTCAAAAACATTATGATGCATTCCTACAAAAAGATCTAGGCACCTTACCAATTAATTAAACATAATTATGACTTCCCAGCAGCATTACAGGTAGCCAATTAACTCAGCCAACCAGCATCATTAAAAACTCAGATACTGATACCACAACCAGTCAATAAATCACAGCAACAGGAAAGTTCCCTGTCAGCTCACCCCCAGACATACCTGCAACCTTCTCAAACTGTCCAATAGGTGGGTTTTGCTGCAGGTTCCAGAAGGTATTAAGTTCAGGCTATTATGAACCAATAACTCAACTCTGCACTTTGACCCCTATCAAGCAAAGCACTTAAGCACATGTATCACTTTAAGAATGTGGATTTAGTGGGCTTAATCACATACTTAAAATTAAGTGCCTGTATAAGTGGTTTGCTGGTTTGGTGAGAGAGGGCTCCTCATCATGAATAATTGAGCCATAAATGGGGAGCAAGTTCTAGAGCCACCAAAAATGCTCTGCCATCAGCACTCCTCTCTTTTATATGGCTGTGTGCTAATATGAAAAACCAGTGACTTTCTACCTGGGAAAACAATTATTTTTGCCAAAATGATGTAATGAGAGGATTTTTCACTGGATTTGCAAGGAATTTTGTATCCTCTCATTAACTGCCCTCAATGATACTGGGGCAAGGAAAAGTCTTTCAAGGTTTATTTATCTCTGCTGCTTCAGTCATCAAATAGCTTGTTATTCACAAATGAAAAAGCTGTTTCAATTCTGATGCAAGCCTGGTAAAAATGAGTACAAAATGGACAGGCAATAACGTGATATGACTGAACTTTTCCTATCTATATTGAGGTGCCAAGAAAACAGATGAGCAACTTAAGCTCCATAATGGAGAGCTTCAAACAGACCAGCATTTTAGCAAATGCTGATGCTTACAGGAGAGAGAGGGCTCTGGAATTTAGAAACACAGCTTTTACTGGAATCCTCTGGCTGTACAAATTTGAAAAAAACATTCCTCTAACAATCCTCACCATTTCTGCTATTTTTTCTTGTTAACTGATTTTGTTGTAAATTTACAGTGTGTCCCCTCTGTGCTCTATAAGCTCATAAGATGTACAGTGAAACCTGCTCAAGCTGTCAACTACAAATCATAATCACCTGTCTTAAAGGCTATAATATCTCAGTCTTTGCTAGACTACTGTCTCCACTACATTTCCTCCATAAAAATTACACTACCAGTTATGGCCAGAAAAAACAGCAAGTCTGATCATTAGCAGGTTTCACATAGATTTCTTCATTATTTTATGAAGTTTGATTTATTAGTTTCAGGAGTTCAGTGGGCTGCCAGACAATCCATTTCCACACAAAAAACCCACTAACTTTCAGTTAAGATTACTTAAATGCCTTTCCTATCAACACAATCATTAAAAAATCCAGGAAAATACCAGTTGAGACAACATCCATATGCTCAGCAACATCAATTCACATGCTTCAACCAGCCATCTTCATAGTACTAAAACACACTTGTAGACTCTCTTTTCATTCTGATAGATGACCAACCACAATGCATACATCCAATACTTCACAAATACTCCAACACAGTTCCTGAACTCTGACCTCATACAGTTTCACATACAAGTAACTCACTCAAAGATTACTAATATGGCAAAATTTTATAATATAGGCTTATCTTGTGCCTTTTCCCAGGACTTGTCTATTTCCTATATACAATGTGACTAAAAACTAAGGGCCTGAACCTCCTCTCGTGTGAACCAATGTTAATTCCATTGGCTTTAATGGAATTGCTACTACTTTGCACCAATGCGAATGAGAAGATAATCAGGCCTTATCTGTTTTACTGCTCCAGCGTCACAGGTCACATTTTCTTTCTATCCCTAATGTTTTACATTTTTAAACTTTTTCAGTCTGCTGTCATCTGCAGTGTTTTTTCCTGTTGGCTGTCTGTCACAGCATGTTGCTGTGTTCAGCAAAGACATTTTCATCACCATATCCATGCTTTAAATCCTGAAGTGATAGGAGAGTGAAGGAAATGTTGAGGAGTAATTGCTTTGGCCTGTTTATGACAGTATCATATCATTAGCATTCTTTTGGAACATTGCTGTTGGCAGGATTAAATAAGAAAACATAAATGCATGCATTATAGTTGGAAAGCCTAGAAAAGAAAACATTTGAATTGCAAGGAAGTAACATTTATTCATACAAGTGAAGTTTCACTTTGAATATAGCCCATACAGACTGCCTAAATGTAACCAAAGTCTGTTCTGTTTCGGACATTTCATTAGGTATGGTATTACGCTTTTGCTAAATATTTTTGGGCCTCAGAATTGAGATGTAACGAAGCTTAAAATTCTGAACACTTCAGTCTTTTCCTAGAGGTTGGTTAAGTTGCTGCAAAACCATGTGCAGTACTTGCAAAGAGTCTGATGTGATAGATATTAAAACCTTAAAGCAACCAGTATCATTGGGATTCTGCTTTTTTATGTATTTGATATTATTTATTAAAACAGTTTACATATAAGATAAATAGGTATCTTCACATTTAAAATTTACTTACATTTTAACCAGAGTTAACTAGGCCAGGGCTCCATTGCACTAGGTTTTGTACAAATATATTCTAAATGAGAATCCCTGACCCAAATAGCTTGTATTCTAAAGAGAAAGAAACAAAGGCAAAGGAGCCTACATTTCTATAAAGTAATGGAGTTTTAGTTATTCTTTATTCCATAATGCTGTATCTCCATAATTAACTATGACGTAAAGGAATAAGAAAAAAAGCATTAGTATCGTAAAGAACTTATCAATGGGCAGGGCTTGCTATGACAGAAACTGATATCAAAACAATATAAAACAAAGTGCTATCTGGTAAATCACAAGATGGGGTACTGGTGTAGGTCTGCTACTGACCACTAAATTAGACAAGGGAACTGGATAAGTAGACCCTTAAACATCAATCTATAATGTGTAGTGAGAAAAATTGTGTATTCATGGGAGATTTCATTCTATTGGACTTATGCTAGAGGTCTCATGGTGACACTAGTCAAATATCTTTGGGGTTTCTAAAATTTATGTATGATAACTTTCTAACAAAATATTGAAATCAACTTAGTGTAATGTTATATTAAACCTCAATCTGCTGGGTAAATTGATCAATGAACTAAAAATTAATGATTGCCTAGGTGCAAGTGATCATGATCTAATTTCATTTGCTATGTGCAAACAGAATACCAGCCCAGTCAACAATATATATGTTTTTTGCTTTAAATAGGACTAATTCCCAAAGCTGAAAATAATCATAAGCAAAATTTAATAGGAGAAAATATTTAAATATAAAAATATGATTAAGAATGTTTTATTGTATGCCTCAAAAACAAGAGTTCTGCAGTCATGGAAGAAGGCTTTGTTGTCTAAATAAAATCCAGGCTAAAGGGGATCTTAAGGCAACAACAACAACAAACAAACAAGCAAACAAATAGAAAAAATAGTGAAGCTGTTAAGAAAGAGTACAACTCAGCAATGAGAAAATGAAGACAAATGATAGGGGACGATAAAGGTATCAACAAAATATACTGCCATTAGGATTAAGGCAATAATAATGAATTCTTTAAATATACTAGGATCAAATAAAATCCTAATACTGGTATAAACAAGAATGGAAACATTATTATCAATAATGGTGTAGAAAAGGCAAAAGTATTCAATAAATATTTCTGTCCTATATTCAGAAAACAGAAAATTGATTTAGTCGTATCTTATATTGACAATGAAATACTTTCTATTCTATCAGTAATTAAGGGAGGATGTTAAATAGTAACTATTGAAGTTAAATATTTTTAAATCTTCAAAAACTGATATCTTGCAGTGTAGAGTATTACAATAATTGACCTAGTGCTCTCAGAACCATTAAAGTTGATTTTAAACAAATTTTGGAATATTAGGGAAGTTCCAGAGGACTGGAAAATAGCTAATGCTGTGTTGTTATTTAAAAAGGATAAACAAGATTACCCAGGAAACTATAGGCAGGTTAGTCTGATCTA
>NC_133769.1:278886148-278895852 GCF_003597395.2 Chelonoidis abingdonii | reverse complement strand
ACTATATCCTGGAGCAAGATATCATGGAAAGGCAAATTGGGACAAAAATCTACTAAATAATTAATGTAGACAAGATAAATGGCAAATAAAAATGAAGTTTTTGGAAAGTAGTTTTTGTTAAAATAATTATCATATCTGTATGATGAGCTAACAAATTCGGGTTGATAAAATGTAGCTGGAGTTGGCAATTAAACTACTTTAGACTCTGTAGGGCGATTCAGTCCTCATAATCTACTTTTTTTTTAGTGTATACACTATATTAGTAAGGATCAATTTAACCCTTATTAAATTGATTTAGCACACTGGGTTACTGAGATTGTCATAAACAAGATGGTTAAGGCTTATGCCTCCTTTTTAACTGTAAAGGGTTAAAAAAGTTCACTTAGCCTAGCTAGACACCTACCAGAGGAACAATGGGGGAACAAGAATGTTTCAAAGGAAGAGGAATTTTTTCTTTGTTATAGAATTTCAGTTTCAGCCAGAGAGGAAAGATCAAATTAGGTATTTGGGTATTTTTCTGTGTAACTAAATTTCTGCCCAGGGGAACATCCTCTGTGTTTTGAATCTGTTGTCTGTGAGAGTAGCTGGTATGCTAATCTCTCCCAGAGGGTTTTCTTTTACCTTTTTTCCTTTAATTAAAAGCCTTTTTTCTTAATACCTGATTGATTTTTCCTTGTTTTTAGATCCAAGGGGATTGGATCTGGACTCATCAGGGATTGGTGGGGGAAAGGAGGGGGGATGGTTTATTTCTTCTTGTTTTAAGATCCAAGGAGTTTGGATCTGTTTTCACCAGGGAATTGCTGAAGTCCCTGAAAACTACTCAGGGAAAAAAGTAGTGCTTGGGGGATGCTGGCAGCGATACCAGATCTAATTAAGCTTAGAAGTGTCCATGCAGGTCCCCACATCTTTACCCTAAAGTTCAGAGTGGGAAAGGAACCTTGACACTGATAAATGGAAAAAGTAATTGTAAATGGGGAATTGTCATGTTTCTAGAGGGATTGCACAGGGATCTGTTATTGGTGTCATTTTATGCAATATCTTTATCAATGATCTGGAAGAAATATTAAAAATGGTAAAATGATAAATAATGATGGGGACAGGTCAGTTATACACACCAGTGTGGTTCATTTGAACAACATGCATTTTAATACAGCCAAACATAAGGTCATATATCTGGGAACAAGGAATGTAAACTATATTTGTAAGATGGGGATCGAATCCTGGAAAGTTGTGACTCTGAATAGGAGTTTGGAATCATAATAGACAATCAACTTAGTGATTGTAGTGCAATGCAGCAGTTAAGCAGGAAAATGTGATCCTTGGATGAATAAGGAAAAGAATATCAAGCAGGAGTAGAGAGCTAGTATATTTCAGTACGGTATGCAAGGTAAACATAACTGTAATACTTTGTCCAGTTCTGACGTCCATACTTCAAAATAGATGTTGAAAAATTGGAAAGAGTTCAGAAAAACTCTATAAGAATGATCCCAGGTCTAGAAAACATGCTTTATAGCGAGTCTAAAGAAGCTGAATCTATATAGTTTATGCAAGAGAAAGTTGAATGATGACTTGATCATTATCTACACAAGGAATAGATTTCTGATGGTAGACAGCTCTTTAACCTAGCTTAAGAAAAACAGAACAAGATCCAGTGGTTGAAAGTTGAAGTTACACACATTCACATTAGAAATAAGATGCAAACTTTGAAGAGGGCAATTGTCCAGTAGAACCTAGAGAGGTTCTCCATTACTTGAAGTCTTTAAATCAAGTCTGGATATATTTTTAGAAGACATGCTATAGTTCAAATAGACATTTTTGGCTTGATGCAGAAATTATTGGGTGAGTTTCTTTGGCATCTTATATGCAGGAGGTCATACTAGATGATAATGACTCCTTCTGACCTGAATCTATGAATTTACGAACATAAAATATTACTCAGTAAAAGGAACTGCTAATTTTTACAAACTGCTCATCATTACAAAATGTATGTAACTAAGGCTATGGATGTATTGGACATTCCTGAAGGACCATTAGATGGTCTTAAAATTATAGGATATAGTTTTATATTTTATAGGATAGGATGTTCACAAGCACTCAGTTTTGGTAAATTTCTGCTCCGATTGAAATCAATGGAAGTTTTACCATTGATTTCAATGGGAGAAAAGTAAGTGCTTTTGAATCCCACAATATCCATACCGTTTTACTTTGTCTTTGTTGATCAGATATTTTTTTCACCTGTACTCTGTTGTAATTTAGAATGTTATCACTTGTGTGTGTTAACCTAATTTAAAATAACTAAATATGCTTTTTGAAAACATACATGAAGAAGGCACTTTTCAGCTGCCAGACAGCTTTATACTGTATGCACTGATACAGCAGAAAGCACACAATCCAGGTGGTATAAGATAGCACCATATTTTGACAAATGCTAAAAGCTAAGGTGCTTACAATTCCTAAAAGTTGTTTCTATTCTACTGGCGAATTGGATGTAATTGTGAGACCACATGGGACCCTGCACCAGGAAACTTCAGAAGAGAAAGGCTCTTCTTACCACTTCCCACCCTCCCTCAGAGAAAAAAGTGGGGAGAAGGAGAGCAGTCAGACATTCCAGTAATTGCAAGGGGCAGGTGAGTGTATGTGGTTCCCTGCCACATAGCCTCCAGACTCTTTAGACATGTACCTAACATCACCTATAACAATTTGCTTTAAGGCTGGTTGGTCTCTTTAAACCTAGATTTTTCCAGCCCCTTAGATATGTGCCTATTGGCAGATAGATCTCAAAGAGTCTTGTGCAGTCCATAAAAAGGCCAGGCAGAATTGCAGTCCCTTAGCTCAATGAAGTGCAGGTTCTTATCCCTCTCTATCTTCCAGTGGGCAAACTGGGCCCCCCAAATTCTGCCCATTGAAAGTTGTTTTTTTCAAATGTAAGCCCAAAAGTTAATAGGCATTATAAAAGAACTTCACTCAGATACCAGCTATTCTTGACTCCAATACAGGTAAAAATACAGTACTCTGTGAACATCCAGGTAACAAATGACTGATGATCATTCCTTTCTGGACTGAAGTCTGCATCATGAATCAGCAATGATTAGTTGATAGAACATAAAGTTACTGAGTTACTGCTCGGGGGAGACAGAATAAAACAGAAAAGGCTACCTTCCACCATCACTCTAGTATAATGACAATCGTGCAGAGCTATCAGTGCTAAGTGTGCTTTCACATTTCTTGCATGTTTTATTAGCAGAAACAAACATGTAATCCAGTTATGATGCTAGCTTTAAACTTAGAACAGAAAAAAAATCTTAAAAAATATACAACTAAAAATAGCTCTGTACTTTCAGATCTTAATTATACAGTTCCCTTTTTTATTGTTTGCATCAGCTACAGTATGTGAGTAATATTTTCAGTTAATTTCAATGCAAGATATTGAAGTGGAAAGATGTATAGTAAACTTTGCATACCATAAAAAAATAACAGGCTGTTAAGTTACTAGCTATAAAACATGACATTAAGGTTCTTTTACACCGCTGTGTGCTCAGCAAGTCAGTTTGTTGCAAATGCTTTCAAAGTTATCTTCTAGCATGACAAATTTGGCTCATTGAGTTTAAGACTCAGGAAATGGCATGTCTGTCTGAAGCATGACTGAATGGAAACTACCAGAAGCACCCATTGTTAGAGATACAAAAACTGCATTCCTGAGGAAAGGCACTACACAGTATGCCAAAATGAATTACCACCCTTTAAAGGGGCAATTTCACAAACAGATTTTCATTAACAGGAGGCAGTAACAACCTGAACAGCTTGATTACTATCTGTGCTTCTTTGGTTGGATGATAACTTTAATGGTCCCAAGACTCCTCTGATTTAAACACATTAATAAAAAAAGGTTGCTGAACAAAGCTGAGATGTAAACTTACAATACAGAGTATTCTCACAGTCTCCAATTCCAATGAAAAATAAGCATTAGATTCAATTAGGTTAACCCTGATTTATTTTTGGTCATACCTGAAGTAAAATAACAATTTTATTGAGAATAGATTTGTTAATTACATATCTATTGTAAAGTTCACTGTATACTCATGCTATTCTAATACTTACTTCAAGAATCATCACATTAATCGGGATCTAAAATTTGTTTTCCAACTGCTGGATTTTCTGGGCCAATAATTTGCTGGGGATTTTTGTCAATTATACACTTAACAAACCACATTTAAAATTATGACTATCAGATTATTCACTTCTACTAATCAGTGACTAATTTTCCAAACCATTGTTTGGTAATTATAATCTCCTGGGAAGAACAGCATAACTACTTGGACACACAGTATATTTTCCTTGTATATAAACAATCTCTGAAAGTCCTGAGATAGTGTATCTAATAAATACACTCTGTAAGAATATGAATTTCTCTTGACTTTGCTTCCAGACGATCAGAAGAATCTCTTTAGTGTCAAATCATAATTCATTCCTCCAATATTTTATTTCTAGATCTCAAGATATCTTCTATATGGAGCTAAGTAATTTCCTCTCAAAGCAAGCAAAGAACTGATAAAGACGCACTGATAAAAGAAAGACATTTTCCCATGTCTAGGATTTATCTGAATCTTGCAAAACAATAGGAAGAAAATACAGGGTGATTGGTTCTGAAACTGCAATCCATGAACCATCAATGGTCTACAGAGTCTTTCCTGGTAGTCCACAAGATGAAACATTGTGAAACATAAAAGATAGATAGGGACATTAAAAGGAGGTTGTCCTACCAACTAGCCACAGTAAAAATGACTGTGCTATAACATCTTAATGAAAGGGCATTTTTTTTTTTTACTCTGAAGACTTATTTGTGACAAGGGGCCTAGGGTCTATCAGTAATTTATATTTCATCATAATTGAATACCAATAAGGCAGATTTTTTAAAAAGGCAAATCCATGCTCTCTTTGACTTGATAAGACAGATGCTGAGTATATCAGGCATATGAATGTGATCTAACATTGATAGCCAAAACCATGGACATGCAAACCAAGAATCAACCTTGACAGGTGAGCAGTGTTTAAGAAAGTGGCAAGCAAAGTGGCTTTTGAAATGCTGAACTTGGAGACAGGAAGCCTGAAGAACTTCCCAGAGACAAAAAGGTAATGAAGGTCAATAGTCCTTGTCTGGGGAACAACACATTAGCATTTCATCCTGGCAATATTCTAAATTTCCTTTTTGTTATTGCCGATTGACACTAACTCTTGGGACTAGATAATCAGGTTGGATGGGGACTAGAGGGGAGCTTTCTCTGGGGACTGTAGTGGGATGCTGTGCCAGGGATGATTAGGAAATTATCAGAGATCACTGATTTCTAGAAGTGTTAGATATAGAGGTGTGAAGCGTATCTCACTGGACATTACAAAGTATTGAGATGTGATATGTTATGCAAAGTCTTTATTTTGTTTTACTACCATTTTCCCACTTTTTAAATAAATATTGTTCTTAAGAAGGCTCCTGTTGTAGGGATAATTTCATAAAGTTGATCCCAGAGAGACTAAAATCCATCAACCTCTGAAGACTGATGCCAAAAGGAAAGCGTTTCTGTAGCCTTACTCACTCAACTCTTGATCTTGGTCATACAGGATATGGACAAAGGTGCCCTCTTTCACCAGGTTCTTACATCTCTGCAGAAGACAGAACTTTCTTGGAGCTTGGCCTATGACTGTCCCTAAGGGCCATCACAAATCTCACTTTCTGCTCTAAGTGCAAGGTGTGTTTCTTTGACCTTCCCTCCTTTAACATAAACATAGCACACACTCACTTTCTCCCTGCGTGTGTGTATATATACATCCCTACACCATATTCCACTACATAAACTTCTCCTACTGGTGAAAGAATGAGAGAAAAAAACATGAGAAATATTAGTCCTGTTGCTTAATGCATTACTGGCAGGTGCTCAGATATGATAGTTGTAAGGAAAATATAAGAACTTATATACAATAGAATGTGTACTGCATTTCCTGGGACAGTTTTCTATTTTTTGTACATTTTAGTGACAACAATTAAAATGTAATTATGCATGAAATGATGTTTGATTTACTTATAAACTGAAATGAAGAACCCCTTATATAATATATTTTCCTATTTTAGCAATGAATTCCACAGTTGCATTGCAGATATAGTTCATCAACAAGATCTCATCAGAAATATATCAGATATGAAAAAGACCCCACTGACTAGAAGAGGGAGGTAAGAGGAGAACTGTTTTCTCTTAGAAACATGTGTGCAATTCCTATTAATCAGAAGCAAAAAAAAAAAAAAAAAGATTTTCCCTAGCAGCTTAGCTATGCATATATTTCCATTGCAGGCAAAGTGCAGAATGCAACCTATAGTTAAGGCTGCAAGAAGGTTTCCATTTTAAAAGGTTATTTTCAGATACTTAGAACTTCGACAATCTAATTTATGATGAAAAAGATGGAATTTATTGAGTTTACAATTCAACCAAGAGCAAATTATTTCCTTGAAAACTTGAGTTAAAGTGGTTTTGCTGTTTTTTGAAAATGAAGGAAGTAGAAAAAATACATTTTGACAATTTATCGTAAGTGCTTGCATCCTATTTTTGAACAGCAGTTGAACTTGAATGATACAATACCTGCTACAATTTTTTACATTTAGCAGAGACATTTGGTGATTTGTGAAAATTTTTTTTTTTCATTTGGCTGATTTAAAAGGTTTTTAAAAATCCTTTGTGCATGAGGATTACAGATAGATGACAACAATCAGTGGTCCGCCTAAACTTCATTCACATCACACATATGTGTGCCTAGAAATTCAGAGATTTCCATTTAAATGCTGACATCTAACAATCACATTAGAATGATGTGTATGTGCAAAAGGAAAAGAATTAAGAAATTGATTTTAAGATGAAGTGTATCAAATATGTTCTGTTATGGGAAGTGTGCGTAAGGAGATATGTTGTGATTTTCTGTGACAACAAATGCAGGGGTTCGGTGTGGAGGAGGACTATGACCAGTGGGTGGTAGAGGGAAAAGAATGGCAAGTCAGATATCAGTAAGAACATCTGTGCAGTGGGAGGGGCATTGGCTATGGGAGTATGGTGTGTGAAGGACTAGTGCTCCAGGCCTGCAAAGTTGCTGAGCTTTGTACAGTGGGATTGCAGATCCAGCTCTGCATGATTCCTGCATTAGGGAGAAGCAGGGAGCAAGATCTATGGAGGACACATTACCGTAGTTACCAGATGGTGTTGAGTGAGTATTAATGGACTCGGGGAGGGTGGAAGCAAATGCAAGCTGTGCAATTATGAATGGAACTTGAGATTGTAGAAAAAATAGTACTTTCTGATAATATATTGTATAATTTCTGAAATTACACAGTATGTGACTGTTTTCTATTTGTACCATAATCTTTCTTACAATATGCCACAAATGTATATATACATTTATGACATTCTGCTGAATTATCTGAGAAATAATCTGACCACAAAATAAAACACAAAATCATAATTCATGAATAAAAGAGATAGAAGATTATTCCACTGTTTCTTGATTTATAAATGCTTTGATTGGCAAACACAACATTCACATCATGTTATTTTTCATACAGAATTCTATCCTATTCTGTCCTATTTATGAAGTGCCAATCTCTGTAGTATTTAGGAGTCAAAACACAGTATTTGAGAATCATATATATATATTAGAAATAGCATTTAGCCACTTCCATTTGGAGTTTGTCTGTCTCTTGTCTTTTCCCCTCATTTTCATACTTTTTTCATTCTTCCCCTCTCTTCTTTGTTATTATGGGAAAGCTTCTGCCAAAAGATGAGTTTTGCTATAATCAAAACATTTTAAAACAAAGCAGTAGTTTAAACTGATGATGTAACACAATGCAATCTAAGGTCAAAGGTTTTCCCATCAAGAAAAAGTTAATTTGTTTGTTTGTTTTCTAGTTCAGAGCATGGATCTTTAATTTTGAACTCCATATGCAATTTGCATTGTCTGTTATGGATGAGCTTTCAATTGAATCCTAGTGCAGGGTTCCTGTTAAACTCCACATCAATTAGATCTGTCTTGTCTTTCATTCTAGTCCATATTTAAATGATTATGAGAGACCTAAGCACTTGAATACGGGCCACACAGGTGACTTTTAATCTCTGACCATCATAATATACTTCTTTATAGTCCAATTCACTCAACATCCAATCATCTTTATGTTTGGTGGAAAGGGGATTTTAATAATTCAAAACACTTCAGCATCAGACCTTCACCATTATAATTCAGTCATGCACTAAACAAAAGGGAGGAAAACAGTGCTAACAAGTGATATACCTGCTTCTCACTAGCAGCAGACTCCTATCATAGAAAGCAAACTTTCAAAATGTATGAGAAAAAATTAGATTTCTTTTAAAACATTAACTTTTATTATATCCTTATCCCATGTGGATGATTATTCTCTGCTCAGTTTAACAGTAAAGTAGTCTTACTTTTCTAACATACTAGTGCTTTGTGAAAGTTAATATGCCAAGTTATTGTTAATTTTATTATTGGAGATGAAGCTGAACCAAATGAACAGATCCAAATTAAAAAAAAAGTCTAACCACTTTTGAGTTATGATATGTTTAATATATAATTCCAGATATCTAGAACAAATAGGCACTATTTTTATGAGGGTAATTAATCATTGGAACAATTTACCTAGAGATGCAGTGGAATCTCCATCATTTGAAATCTTCAAATCAAGATTGAATAACTTCCTAAAAGGTAGAGACTTGGACTCTATATCTGTATCTTGTATCACCCCTCCCTTCTCCCCCACATTTACATGGACAACTTCAAACACTCACAACAGCCTATAAAGACTTATGACAATGAATGAGTGAAAACTGGTGTGAGGGGTGTGAAGGAATTGTCAAATATGGGGTTGAATATTTCTAATCAACTTAGACAGTACGATTTTTACAAACCAAAAGGAAGATGATTATTCTTTTGAGATGCCTTTCTGCCTGTAGTATGATGAATAGAATGGGGGAAAAAAGATTGGATTACAGGATAAACCCATGTTTGTAAGGGACCAGAGGCTCAGAAATGCAAGCATGGTGCTGGGACACATACAGCAGAGCTTCATTCTGAAACACTGGCCTCTCGGCAGGTTTAATAAAGTTCTCTTTCTGCCTGCTCATCACAGCACTCATAAACAGTCTCTGGCACACCTGAGGGAATCCTGTCCTATGAATAAGTGAAATTAACAGAACTTCCTCCCCCCAACTATAGAATAAATAATCTCTGAAAGTTACAAAAGAAATACGGAACTTGATTCTGTTACCCTTATTCACTCTTGGTGTGATAACTAAAAGGAGGCAGGGGAAAGCTCCCTTTTATGGACACCCAGCCAGCCAGTAGCTATAAAATCCCTCTTAGGTTATGTCTACACTACCTGCTGGATTGGTGGGCAGTGATCGATCCAGTGGGGATCAATTTATTGCGTCTAGTTTGAGTACCCCTCTGCCTCTAGTCTCGCTCATTTCTGCTTTAGGGCATCTTTGGTAGTCATGGTTCCTGTTTTCTTGTGTTGGGGTGCCCTCTGGTGTTTGTTGTTTGAACTGCTGTCTCTCTGTTGTCTCCTGGGGTCTTCCCAGCAACAGTGCTTTGTTCTTCTTCTTGCTACTCTTTTACATGCAAATTAACTAGAAAAACCAGTTTATTTACCTGTGTGTGTT
>NC_133769.1:278850491-278885183 GCF_003597395.2 Chelonoidis abingdonii | reverse complement strand
CAAACATTCCCTCCCTCAGCTTTGAAAAAATCCAGTTTCCTGATTGGTCCTCTGGTCAGGTGTTTGGTTCTCTTTGTTTACCCTTTACAGGTGAAAGAAACATTAACCCTCAGCTATCTATTTATGACAACTCTACTTTCAACTCCTGTACCCCGATGCAGTGAGAGGCGCAGGTGGAATCGACAGGGAGCGACAGCAGTCAACTGACCACAGTGAAGAGACCATGGTAAGTCGATCTAAGTGTGTCGATTTCAGCTATGTTATTCATGTAGCTGAAGTTGCATAACTTAGATCGATCCCCCCCACAATGTAGACCAGGCCTTAGTAGCTGTTCTCTAATTGCTCTATCTGCAAAGGTTAACAAGTCTCACTGCTATGCATAGGTAAAAGGAAGTGAGTGGGCACCTGGCCAAAAGAGCAAATGGAAAGGCTAGAACTTTTTAAAATTGAAAAAAGACTCCCCTTTTATCTGTCTGTGGTTGTTCTCCTCGGGAGAGGCAGACAGGGCAGTAGCTATGCTGTAAGAAGCTTGGGCCAGGTATGAAAAAATCATCCGTATCATACCTAGCAACTACTCATTTAAAACCCCAGATATGTAAGTAGATCAGGAAATGTCTAGGAAGACGTGATATGGTTTATCCATTTTATTTCATTATGGCTTGTGGATTCCTCTGTGCTAACCCCAGGTGTTTTTGTTTTGTTTGCAACCTTTAGCTGGACTTCATGAAAGCTATTCTTGGTGCTTAATTCTTGTAGTTGCTCTTTTAAAATCTAGCAACAGCCTGAGTTCCCAGATGTATTTTGTTTCTTTTTTAAAATAAAATTTACCTTTTTAAGAACAGAATTGGATTTTTGTGTCTTAAGAGGTTTGTGCACATTGTTTAATTAGCTGGGGGCACCAGCTGATTTCTTTTTTTCTTTTTCTTTCTCAGCTCTTCTCCAGAGTGGGTGTGAAAGGGCTTGAGGGTATCCCACAGGAAGGAATTCTCAAGTGCACCTTCCTGGGCTCTCAGAGGGATTCTGCACATGGGTGTTGGCAGCATCTACCAATCCAAAGTCAGAGTGAAGCTGTAACCTTGGGAGTTTAATAGAAGCCTGGAGAGGCCAGTTTTAATTTTTAGAATCCTTGCGGGCCCCCGCCTTCTGCGCTTGAAGTGCCAGAGTGGGGAATTAGCCTTGACACTTAGACATATAGAATGCTATATAAATGCAATAAATAACTAAATGAATATGTTTATGATTTATGGACATTTCTCACCTTAGGATGAGCCTTAGTTGACAAGCACTGTCAATGATTTTGCTATGTACTGGAATAATATTTTTGCGCTGCATCATATTCATATAAGCCAGATCCTCAGTTGATTTAAATCAGTGTATCCCCATGGTCTTAATGGAGGTATGCTGTTTGCATTGTATGTACTATATATCAGTGGAATAAAGATAAATTATTAGTCCATTGACTTCCTCCAGATCAGGAACTGAACATCAGAGCAAGTCAGTCACTAGCTCTGCACCTATGAATGACCTCTGCCTCAGGCATGAATATGAAAAGATTAATCTGTTTTAAGAAAAAACTAACCTGAACTCAGTCTGCCCTAAGAGAAAAACTCCACTATTATAATACAGTATTAAGGTCTTTCATGATAAGTTTGATACATTTTGTGGTGAAGGCAACTCTAAAAGCATAGAGAAGAGAAAAAGACAATGATTAAAGTTGAGATATAATATACAGGATTTTTTTTAATTCTCAGTCTTTCATTTCATCACTATCTTCAGTAAGTGAATTTATTCTGTATTGCCGAAGTGTGGTACTTTTGCATGAAGGACACGGAGATATAGTAAATGGAACTCATTGCTCTGTTGGGCTAAACCACAGTGCAGCTTTCTAACCTCAGGATGTGTTCTCCATCTAATGGATGAAAACTATGTACAGTCTACTAGGAGAGATGGTTCCTCTTGTCCATTTGTTTATTTCAGTTGAAAAGGGGATCTGGAAAGAATCTTGCCACTTAAAACAAACTTAAAATACTAATAGGATGGGGATTGCTGCTTTTAGAATCCTGGCTTGACAGGAACACAGCTTTCAGTACGTGTTCCATTAATGCAGCCATGACTTCTATGTTATATTAGAACATTCTATTTTCTAAGTAAGGTGACCAGATGTTAAGGGGAAAATATTGGGACTAGGGGAGGTGGGGGGCATTTTTTTTTTTGTTTTGGGTTTTTTTTTGGTTTGAGGGTTTTTTTTACACTCACCCATCCGGGAGTTTGGCGGCAATTCAGCAGAGAGCCCTTCAGTCGTGGATGGTCTTCAGCGGCAGGTAATAAACTTTGCCACCAAAGAGAGAAGGATCCCCCACTGAAATACCTCTGAAGACCATCTGCGACTGAAGGATTCTCCTCCGAATTGCCGCCGAAGACCAGGAAACAAAATATCAGGACAAATGGCACCCCGACCGTACTCTGGTCGGGACACAGGACAAACGCCTCAAAATTGGGGCAGTCCTGATTTTCTCGGGCCATCTGGTCACCCTGTTTCTAAGGGTGAGGCTGAGCCTTCAGGTTCAGCCTTGTATATGTGGGTGGCACACAGTTGTCTGGACCTAAGAGTAGCAGCTGGAAAGGATTTTGGCTTAGCCTCTCTTTCCCTGCAGTTATGGGAGAGTAAATTAATTACCTTATCCTTTTGCAGGGTGCAGCTTTCCGCACTTGTGCCTGGCCAGCATATATGGGTAAAGGGGAATACAACTGTCTCAACTACCACTCTTCCCACTCCCACTCCTTGCTCTAGTTTGCATGGAACACATCCAGAATGGTCTCCTCTCTAGACTTCAATCTGCAATCTGAGCAACCCTAATGCAGCTGCATGAGGTGAGGAGGCCTCACTCCCCTGTTGGCCCTACATGGCTGCATTAGGGGTTTAGGATAATCCAGTCCAAATATAAATGAAACCTCTGCCTGACACAACATAATGTTTAGGGTCTAACTCACTGGCCCTCTCTTTACAAATAAATGCCACTTGAATTATACCCTTGCTCCATCTTATTTTTTCCTTTATTTTTCTATTGCACATCAGTCCATACTGAACAAGAAACTTTTTTAGCTCATCATTATTTTAATTTAAAACAGTAATGTAATGAGCAGGGTATGGTCAGAAATAGGGGGTTAATTGAGTGTATCAAATATTACAGTGTGTCAGATAGTTGTTTTTGGGTTTTTTTTTGGTTGGATTACATTTTATTCAACCTTCTAGGTCGCAATTTGGAAACCTGATGCCTACAGCTAGGCTCCTAAAACCCTTATTTAGACATTCAAAGAGAAGCAGTCAGTTAACATACCCAGAGCAGATAGGCAAGCCTATCCTTTTTTCGAGCATTCTAATTTGATGTTCTGTTTAGAACGTTAGTCTAGAAAAGAGAAAGCTTGTTAAAGAATTCATGCCCATAATTCAAGGACCATATTCTCTTCACATTGATTGGTAGTACCATCTTCAAGAAAGGAGTCCTACTGATTTCAAGATGCTATTCTACAATACAATGGACCAGTGGCTCTTAACCTTTTCCATGCAGTGACTCCATGTTACAATACAAAAAGAAAACTGGAAGCCCCATCCCATCTAGTCATAGAGAAAGAGCATAGTTATGTGACTCTCTGAAATCTGTTTATATCCCCTAGGTTGTAAACCCATGATACAATATATTGAGTTCTTATTTCTGGGAACATCATGATTTATTATCCCTCAAGGTCAATACTTCACTCTCAGCTCCATTAATCATGATGTTCACTTCAGCTTAAGTGGCCATACTGCAGGAGTATGGAGACTTTGTTTAGAGAAACCAGCTAAAGGCTTCCTGAGAGCAACTCAAAAAGAAAGGTATTCAGGAAGTAAGTGTGTCTGTGACCTCCACTTCCAACACATTGGCCAGAAAATTTGGCCATCCCCAATGGTGGGAGTATATGCAGCAGCCTTTAAAGGGGTTGTAGCAAACTACTGTCCTACCCCAACTCCAGCAGAACAAGGAATGCTTCCTGATAGTCCACACCACATCCAGCACAGGACCATCCTGTTCTAGTCTATAATATATATTTAGCTACTACCAGGGCTAGTGCAAGGATGTTTCGCACCCTAGGTGAAACTTCCACCTTGCACCCTCCGCCCCGCGCCCTACTCTGAGTCGCAGCATCCCCGTAGCAGCTCCCCCCTCCATCCTGAGCCCACCCCGCGGCAACTCCGCACTCCCCACCCTCTGCCCTGAGACACCCCCTTCGCCTCAGCTCACCCCTGCTCCACGCATGAGCACCCCAAACACGCCATCGCTGTTTCACTTCTCCCGCCTCCCAGGCTTGCGGCACCTAAGCTGATTGGTGCCGCAAGCCTGGGAGACGGGAGAAGTGAAGCAGCTACGGTGTGCTCGGGGAAGAGGCGGGGCAGAAGTGAGCTGCGGCAAGGAGTTCCTCCGCGTGCTGCGCCCCCCCACACTTGCTACAGGCAGCCCTCCCCACGCCCATCTGTCCCAGCTCCCTCCGACTAAATACCCATGGTGACTGAGGCAGCCAAAGATCTGGCCGCCGTGGTCTCTGCCAAAGAAAATGGCGCCCCCCAAATCTAGCGCCCTAGGTGACTGCCTAGGTCACCTAAATGGTTGCACTGGCTCTGGCTACTACTTCCATTAGATGAGGAACAAATCTTCTTGTAGGAGACAAAATTTATTTTGCTGTCACCAGCATGGATAGAACAATATGAAATGCACATTCAATATAATTATTATCTTGAAATCTATTATATCTATTACACAGCTGAAATCATTTTTTTGTCTACGCTGTACATGTCTACACTGTATCTACCAAGCTTGAACTGGAGTTAAAAACCCAAGGGGAAATAGGGTCTTCTAAAAATTCTATTCAGAGGGTAGGATTGTCGGGTTCTAATTTGTAATTCTCCTTTTGAGAATGTCAGAGGCCTTTATTGCATCTGAAAGGTTTAATTACTACTATCGCCAGGGTCATCACTAACTCACTGCAGGGAAAATGAAAAGTACGCAGCTGCTAAATAAATGATAGCTGTTGGAATTATTTTTAAAAGGAGAATTATGACAAAAAGTACTACTGTTCTCTACGGTGAAATCTTCATGTCTCATCTGAATCTCTCCTCTCATTCAGAATGAAATGCTCTATCTATTTTCTGTACTTAATGTCTTTTGAAATAATCCCATAAGTCAGAGTCTTTGTTACCTGCAGCTCAACTCTAGCTGCACTTTCTGAACTAAGAGCCAGTAAATGGGGAAATTCTATTTTTTTTTTTAAATTAGAGCTGAATAAATAGTGGGAAAAGTTTCCACAAATATTTAATCGTATTCACACATGAATTTCAGCTTGGCCTGGTTCACAACCTTTTCTTATTTCATTTCTATGAACATCTGGATACACAAGAATTACTAGCACATATGCTCATAAAAATTAATACAATTTTTGCCAAAATTTTCACCAACAGTAAATTTAGGCTAGTATATTCAGTTGGAGAACTCACAGTTCATGCTATGCTGGTTATTTACATGAGTTGTCTATTCAAGGAACTGCCACAACACGACTTATGTAACTAACACAAACAGTGCAAATTGTAAGCAAATCTATAATCTGAAATTTTTATAGTGTGGATTAGTTACAGGAGTCAAGTTCAAATAGTTTATGCAAATAGCAAACAGTGGACATTTCAAAATGTATATTTGTAACTGGAGCTGTAAGAATAATGCATTTTTTGATTTGTCTGCAATTCCAAAAAATCTAAAAAAACCATTTTGGGTTTAACATATTTTCCTTTAGATAATTTTTAAACATTTTTAAATTGTTTTTAATAAAATGGAAGGACATTTCAAAGTGATAAACTGAAAAATCAAAACTTTTAGTTTTGAAAATGTTGAAACAATTTGATGAAATTGACACAAGCCCACAAAACATTTTGCAGATGTCAAATCTACATTTTTCACCTGAAAAAAGTTTCACGTAAAAACTTTTACTCCAATCTGTGTGTAATATTCCAGGCTGCACTATGTCTTTTAGCTAAGGTAGCAACTATCCAGTTGGACATCTATGCCTAGGATAATGCTACTTAGTTTGTGCACCCGTTTTCGTGCACGATCACTTCTGGAATGTAGGTGGTTGGGCCTAACAATCAGAGCCATAGGTGTGATCTGGCCTGGAGGTTAGAACAGAGCTGAGTCAGGATACAAAATCATGGCCATTGGACAATCAGGGGGCATAGTCAAGAGCACAACTGATGGTCAGAGCCAGGGACTGGAAGCAGAATGCTAGAGTCAATTCATGAGCCAGAGATGTATCCAGGAAGCAAAGCTGGGGGTCAGAACTAGGGGTGTCAAAAATGAAAATGGGAAGGAACTGGAACAGGCACAAGCACAGTCTGGGCAGGAGCAGTCATGGGTTGAATGGAAGCAGGGGCAGGATCAAACACAGCTGCAGTGTGAAACACAGTGAGCTGCCAGTGAGCTCTGGCTGCTGCTGTGTCAAGTAGAAGCTGAGTGCTGCCCCTTCACTAATCAGGAAGTTTGATAATAAGGACTAAACATGTAGATTACCAAACATAGGATACACGTTACTGTGGATATAGCAAGTTAGCAGCAAGTGCATAAGAGTTCATGACTGTTCATAAGAATGAATTAAATAGATCACCTGATGTACAATCAATGCTCCAGTACAATTCAATGTTTGATGTACCTTCCAATCAAGCAATTCAAATAATTAGCATTAAAGGATAAATGGCTGAAGTTATTATATATAGCATCAAGCATACATCAAATCACAGTTGTCAAAGCAATAATCTCAAATGTGATCCAAACTAACAAGCTTTCTTTTTTCCAGGCTAACAAGTCCTCCCTGCTGGTACATATTGTCTCTACGTGCATGACTCTTGCAGTACCTCCTGAGTGGTACCAATTGGTAACTGGATATTTGCATGCCCAGGAAAATTCTTCAAGGGATTTTGGAGTAGCTTGGGGCCACAGAGATGTACTGAACAGGACCAGCAGTATGTGGAACATTCCCAGACACCCACTAACACATACCCTTAGCTACCAGGTCAGTAATAAAGACCTCAGCAGTTTCTGCAGCAGCCAAGAGTGTTTCATGTCATAACAGCATAGAGAGTGGATTCAGGCATAGCATTTATGTGCTACTATAGAGGGCCTACAGAATGATTCCACATTGATGGCCAGAATCTGCACCCTAACCCTTATCAGTTGTCTTGTGAATTTGTGCCACGGAGCACAGGTGAACAAGCAAGAGAGTGTGGATGGTTCGACACAAGCCATCACCACTGAAAAAAAATATTGTGTGTGTTCTAATGATAGAGGGAAATTTAACAGTGATGGGTGAGTGGCAAAGAGACAGATGTGGTGACTGTGACAGGCTGGATCACAGAAAGCCCCCTGGGAGCTGCCAACTGATGTGTCAGGACTACCTCTGCTCCTGATTTTCCTGCCAGCTCAGGACTCCAGCACCCTGTTTTGCTGAGCCAGACACTCCCATCTGCTCTAACAAAGATCCAAGGTCTGAATTACTTGCCTCAAAGCTGCAGGTTTACCTGAAAACAGCTCACAGAAGTGTGCTTGTCTTTAGTACTCAGAGGCCCAACTCCCAATGGGGTCTAAACCCAAATAAATCTGTTTTCCCCTGTATAAAGGCAGTGGGAAGGCTAGCTTAGTGGTTTGAGCATTGGCTTAGTAAACAGAGGTTTATGAGTTCAGCCCTTGAGGGGCCACTTAGGGATCTGGGACAAAAATCAGTACTTGGCCCTACTGGTGAAGGCAGGGGGCTAGACTCAATGATATTTCAAGGTCCCTTCCCATTCTAGGAGATGGGAATATCTCCAATGATTTTTTTTTTTATTCAAGGTAAACTCATCAATTGTTCGTCCTCTGTAACACTGATAGAGAGATGCACAGTAGTTTGTTCCCACAGGTATTAATACATACTCTGAGTTAATTAATAAGTAAAAAAGTGATTTTATTAAATACAGAAAGTAGGATTTAAGTGATTCCAAGTAGTAACAGACAGAACAAAGTAAGTCACAAGCAGAATAAAACAAAATGCACAAATCTATGTCTAATCAAACTGAATACAGATAATCGCACCCTCAGAGATGGTTCAGTAAGTTTTTTCCTCAGACTGGACACCTTCCAGGTCTGGGTACAATTCTTTCCCTGGTACAGCTCTTGTTCCAGCTCAGGTGGTCTCTAGGGGATTCACCATGATGGCTCTCCCCTCTTTGTTCTCTTTCCCTCCTTTA
Source organism: Chelonoidis abingdonii (assembly GCF_003597395.2). Taxonomy (NCBI): domain Eukaryota; kingdom Metazoa; phylum Chordata; order Testudines; family Testudinidae; genus Chelonoidis; species Chelonoidis abingdonii. Next base: position 278,876,884 of record NC_133769.1, on the reverse strand, counting down.
TATATCTTTTGCATAAGGTGGGAATCCTTTGTCTCTCTCTGGGTTTCCATCCCCCCCTCACTGGAAAAGCACCAGGTTAAAGATGGATTCCAGTTCAGGTGACATGATCACATGTCACTGTAAGACCCCAAGCCTTCATTCCTCCCAGCCTGACTCACAGGAAGGCTTGCTTGCAAACAGAGCCCTAGTCATTTGTCCTCGATGATGGGAGCCATTAAGATTCCAAACCACCATTAATGGCCCACACTTCGCAGAGTTATATTTCATATTTCTAGTCCCAGATACAAGAGTGGTACATTTATACAAAGAGGGTGATCACACTCAGTAGACCGTAAGCTTTGTAATGATACCTTACAAGAGACCTTTTGCATGAAGCATATTCCAGTTACATTATATTCACTCATTACCATATTTTTATAAAACCATAAAGACTGCACAACGTCACAGTGACACTGGTGGTAAGAGTCACAGATGTGCATGTAAGCAGCTCACAAGACCAATTATAACAGTTTCATGGAATGTTAGGACACCAGCTGACCTGAGAAAGACACAGCACTTGTTGCAAGAGAACTGGCCTTTTATAAGGTTGACATTTCTCCAGTCAGTGAAACCAGACTCTCTGACAAAGGGCAATGTGCAGAGATTAGTGCAGGGTGTACATTCTTCTGGCAAGGTCACCCATCCTAATTGGATTTTGACTTTGCCACAGCTCTTCATTGCTTCCAAACTCAAAAGTCTAGCTAAAGGCAGATATTATTCTCATATAGTTCTACAATTGCCTTTGAAACATATGTGGTATGTTACCATCGTCATCACTTATGCTCCTACCATGCTGCGGGAGGGGGAAAAGGGAGAGTTGGGTTGACCATTTAAAATGGATTGGCCATTTAAAAGGAGGGGCTTCAGTTTTCGGGTTAAAGTGCAGCACAAACGCAACTAACCCCCCAACACACCCAGTTCTCTGGGATGATCGCGTCACCCCTCCCTCCACCACATGGTTAACAGCGGGGATGATTTCTTTTCAGCCACAGGCACACATCCCAGCAAGAACGGCCACCTCTGAATGACCCCTTAGTAGAATTCGCCTATTTCAGCCAGATGACCATGAGTGATATCACTCTCCTGAGGATACCACAGAGAGATAAAGAACGGATGTTGCTTGACTGGATTCTAGTAGCTTTACTGGCCACAAATAAGTCCCAAATCTTCAGGGTAAATTAATCATTAAACATGCTTGCTTTTAAACCATGTATTATATTTACAAAGGTACACTCACCAGAGGTGCCTTCTCTGCCTTCAAGGTCTGGGAGCCTGGGTTGGGAAGGTTGGGACAGTAATGTCTCCAGGGTGATAAACAGTTGCTGGCTGTTGGGGAGAACAGTTTCTCCACTTGCCTACTGTGTGCTATCTTCAATCTCCTCCTCCTCGTCATCATCTTCCTCGTCCCCAAAATCCGCATGGTTGTTGCATGAGACTCCCTTGCAGGAGTCAATGTACAGGGGTGGGGTAGTTGTAGGGTCACCCCCTAGAATTGGATGCAACTAATTATAGAAGCAGCATGTCTGGGAGTCTAACCCGAAGCAGCCGTTTGCCTCTTTGTTTTTCTGGTAGGCTTGCCTCAGCTCCTTAAATTTCATGAGGCACTGCTGCAGATCCCTGCTATAGCCTCTGTCCTTCATACCCTTGGAGATTTTTTCAAATATTTTGGCATTTCATCTTTTGGAATGGAGTTCTGATAGCACGGATTAGTCTCCCCATACAGTGATCAGCTCCAGTACCTCCCGTTTGGTCCATGCTGGAGCTCTTTTGTGATTCAGGGACTCCATGGTCACCTCTGCTGATGAGCTCTGCCTGGCCACCTGTGCTGATCAGCTTGCCATGCTGGCCAAACAGGAAATAAAATTCAAAAGTTCACGGGGCTTTTCCTGTCTATGTGGCCAGCGGATCTAAGTAGAGAGTGCTGTCCAGAGTGGTCACAATGGAGCACTCTGGGATAGCTCCCAGAGGCCAATACCATCAAATTGCATCCACATTACTCCCAAATTTGACCCGGTGGTGTGGCTCTCAGCACTAATCCCCTAGTCGGGGAGGAGTACAGAAATCGATTTTAAGAGCCTTTTAAGTCAACAAAAATGTCTTGCATGGATGGGTACAGGATTAAATCGATCTAAAGCTGCTAAATTCGACCTAAACTTGTAGTGTAGACCAGGGCTTAGTGAGTATGTCAAGCAGTAAATAGTGATCACAAATACCGTTTTTTCCACCTATCAGACAAAACATCATGGATGCACCTAAGATCCAACAATGACATCTTATCAACTACACTTATCAATGGCTCAACATAAAGGGATTACAAGTTAAAGCTGCGAGAAAACAGCTGTGTAATAACATTATAGCTGGCTTGACTGCTAGTGCTAATGTAAACAGCAAGTGGGCAACTCTTCATGACATGGTATATCAAGTTACTCTTGACACTTTGGGTATAGCAAAATGATGTCATTAAGACTGGTTTGGTAAGAATGATCTAGAAATTCTACAGCTACTCACTAAAAACATGGCATGCATTGTCAAATACTTGTATCCAGTGTCCCTGTAGGCACAGTTATAACATACAGGAATCTCTAATGACATCTAATCTATGGTTGGAGACATGCAAGATCAATGGTGGAAAGCAAAAGCAAGTGAAACCCAGGGCTTTGCTGACTGTCATGAGAGCAAATATTTCTGTGCTGGTTTGAAAAACATATGTTGTCCTACACATACCACTACAATGCTTTTGAAGGGTGCTGATAGCCGAAAACTGATAACAGACCAACAAGCAATCCTTCAGAGGTGGCGACATTTCAATGATCTTTTGAACACACTATCCAACATCACAGACAAGGCAGTAATAAAAGTAGTGGATCAGTCAGTATGTAATGACAACATGGATGCAGCCTCGTTCCTTGACACAGTCAGAAATGCAAATACTGCCAGGAAGAACTTCAGGGCACCCAGGTTTGATGGCTTTCCTGCAGAAATATTCAAGCATGGAGGTGATATTCTGCAGAGGCAATTGCATGGATTATTTCTCAATGTATGGCGTACTGAAGACGTACTGCAAGATTTCAAAAACACCACTATTGCCACCATATACAAGAGGAAAGAAAAGTCCAGTTGTGGTTACTATTGCAATATCTCATTTCTCTCCATCACCAGAAAGGTTCTCATTACAGTACTCTTTGATCATTTGCTACACAAGATTGGTAATTGTGTGCTACTTGAGTTGCAATGTGGGTTTAGGCCAATGTGAAGAATAGCAGACATGATATTTGTAGCCTGATAGATGCAGGAGAAATGCAAAGAACAGCAACAGAACCTTTACACAGTCATTATTGCCCTGGACTTTGGCAATTATTATGTATATTTGGTTGTCCAGAAAAATCCACTAACATTTTGAGGATATTTCATGATGGATTGCTTGGACTAATCTGCATAGGTGATGTTTTGTCTGATCAGTTTCCTATTACTAATGGTATTAAGCATGGCTGTGTAATTGGTTCACTCTTGTTTAATCTCTTCTATGCAGCAGTTCTCAATTCTACAAGAGACCTGCATGCTGATATCAGCATATGTTTCTGATCCTCTGGAAAATTATTTGATCTGAATAAGCTGTGATCTTCCAAGAAGGATTTTTGAAGCAATTGTTTATGAGCTGTTTTATGCTGATGACTGTGCTCTAGAGGCACATACTCTAGAAGTCATACAATTGATTACAGACAGATTTTCAGAGTCTGCAGAAACATATGGGCTGGCAATCAATCTAAAGAAGACAGATTTCCCTATGTCAGAGAAACCCTTCACAAAACCAAAAGTCACCATCAGCAACACACAGCTGAGTGCTGACACTGACTTCTGCTCTCTTGGCAGTATATTATCAACTGATGTTACCATAAATAAGGAGCTGACAAGTTGTATCAACCAAACCAGTTTATCATTTGGCAGACTATCAGGCAGAGTCTGGCAGCAACATGATATTAAACTTCAAACCAAGTCTTGTCTATAAAAGTCTACAAAGCAGTTGTTCTGTCCAACTTGTATGTGTGTGAGAGTAGGACCTGCTACAAGGAGGGCTGGCGCTACCATTTAGGAAGCCAAGGCAATCGCCTAGGGTGCCAGGATTATTGAAGGGGCTGCATTTTGCCGGGGAGGCGGCAGGCGGCTCCGGTTGACCTGCTGCAGGCATGCCTGCGGAGGGTCCATTGGTCCGCGGCTCCGGTGGAACTGCCAAAGTCATGCCTGCGGATGGTCGGCTGCTCCCGTGGCGCTGATGGACCTCCCGCAGGCATGCCTGCAGCAGCTCCACCGGAGCCATGGACTAACGGACCCTCCGCAGGAATGCCTGCGGCAACTCCACCGGAGCCACGGGATCAGCATGGGGGGGCGGTGAAATGGCCGTGCGCCTAGGACTCAAGAAACCCTGGCACCAGTCCTGGCTACAAGCATTACATTAAGCTTCTAGAAAAGGTCCATTTGCAACATCTGCATGCCATACTCTCTATCAAATGGCAGGATAAAATTACCAACAATGAGGTTCTGGAACATAATCACTCCACAAGGATCAAAGCCATGCTTATCACATCACAGTTATGCTGGGCTTCTCATGTGTTGAGTATGGAAAACACTAGAATGCCAAAGCAGTTGCTATATGGTGAACTGAAAGTGGGCAACTGCGTATGAGGCAGCCAGAAGAAATGCTTCAAGGACACACTGAAGCAGAACTAGAAACAGTGTAACATTGACAGCTGGGAGTTGTGAGCAACAGGTAGATCATGCTGGCAAGCAGTAATCAATGTTCGGGTTATCCAGTTCAAGATTCATTGTTATATGGCTCTTGAGGCACAAAGTCTGAGTCATAAACAGTGGCAGACTCAGCAGGCGCAGACTGTAATCCCTTCTTTGGCTTCAAGCTACCTATGCACTTTATGAGGAAAGGACTGCCATTCATGCAAGAGTCTTTTTAGCTACAACTGTACTCACAAGATGAAAAACCATCATCAGTGTCATCTTCAATCACAAGGGACAACAACCACCATAAGCACAAAGGGTTCTTCCGGGTAGCATGGGCCATAGAATGACTTTATACCATTACCAAGCCCCTGTGTATCCAGCAAAAACATGTGCTACAGTATGCTGTAGGGAGGAAGTGATATATAGGCCAAATATTAGAAATAGCTGACCTGAAATAACCCAGTTGTCTCTCTGAAGCAAACTATTGCATTTGCTTAACTAGCAAATTAGAATTGTATTTCTCCCGGTCGTGTTCCTAGGGACAGATGTAGGTAGTTAATTTTAAGCATATTGGACATTCTCCCTTATTTAATGTTAATAAATTGGCACTAATTCCTTAATTCTTGTAATGAGATTGAAAAGGGTAAGAGATTTCAACAAGCAGGTAAGAGTAATTATGGATAATGGTTAAACTAAAAAGGCCGAATATTTCAATCTGTAATTTTTCAATTTTGTAAGTCTAAATGGAAGTATACAAAAGTTCCATTCAGAAATAGTTTATTACTAAAATACTTTGATGTATTGTTATTCATATTAGCAGGTACTAATTACCCTAAGGTTTTTCTCTTGGCCCAGTAAAAATGGGCAAGTGCAAGCACCTTAGTGGCATAGCTATAAACTTATTTGAATAAATAAATTTATCATTGTTGTTTATTATGAAATCTGCTATGTATGGTGATGCAGAAACACATTTACTTTCATTAAACATTAGCCCATTAGGAAAATGCTTTCTTTAAGACTGTTATATATATATATTTTTTTTTTAAATCAAGCCTTGAAATGTAGAGGTATGGACTTAATACATAAAGGAATAGATTGTGTCTGTTCAGGACAGCCCTTGTTTGATGGGACTGCAGGGCACATGCGCACATTCTCTCTCTCTCTCTCTCTCTCTCTCTGCTGGAGCCTTCCACCTGAGAGATACAGAATGCAAATTGGAATATCTTGTGGGCAGCCCAGGCTTTAAGGGGTACAGAAACATCCCCTTTCCCCCCTTGATGGAACACACCTCAGTATTCATACCCAACACACTATTGTAATAATCTTTGTACAAGGTATGCCTTGTGTAGTATCGTTTGAAAATTTGCTGGTCAGTGTTGTCCTGATAAAATATTGTTGGTGAAGTTATAAGATTTCCCTGTAGGATGTTATTAACATGTGCCAAACCCCAAGTTGGCAACTAAGTCTGACCTAAATACAGGAATGTGTGCTTGACTTAATTTGGATTTAAGCAGTAAACAGAGTCATCAAGCAGGAAAGGAAACAAAGAAATCTCAAAGAGGTAAAAAAAGCCAGCAGGAAGTGTTCTTCCTCACAGACTTTTTGTATCTAAGTCCTCTGTTGGAAATGTTTTTTTCAAGAAGAGTCTTGAACTATGAAAAGCAGGGTCAAACACCCAAAGACACCTAACTGTCTCTCCCTGACCATTGCATTTGCTTCACCCAAGAAGGCAAAATGAAACAGCTGTTAGTCTTCAGGGGCAGGGTCCTCACCTGAAAGTTTGGTCAGTAATCTTCTGGAGCATGTGGTGACAAAATGTCCTTTGCAACTAAGATAGTTTCTTAAGTAGGTTCAAGAAAGCATTTTATCTTTATTTTGCAATCATTTCTGATTTGTACGCCTCATTACTTGTACTCACTTAAAATCTATCTCTTTGTAACTAATAACCTGGTTTTACTGTTTATCTAATCCAAGGTGTTTAAATGGAAGTGTCTGGGTAACTCTGAGATAACAAATTGGCATAATATTCCATTAAAGGAATAACAGACTTAACATGTTTGTCCTGTCCAAGAGAGGGCTGGGTAGTACAGGACATAAATTTGTGGAAGAAAATCTGGGATTAGGATGTGTTGGGACACCCAGCAGTATAACCCAGACTGCTGAGAGCCAGGTGTAACTGGCAGCCTGCAGTTACACTTAGAGTGTGGCTTGCATGCTGGAGGGCTGTTTTGAGTGGCCCCCATGGAAGCTACTTCAGCAAGACATTATAAGGCACCCAAGATTGCAGGGCAAGGGTGACACAGCCGCCTCCCACACACATGCACTCAAACACACACTGATCTGAATTGTACCCCAGTATGTCACTCCCATGCTGGTTCATCTTGTAATCTCTGCTGGCCTGCACATAAAGGGGAAAAATCCATGTGTCTTCTTATACCCCACTCACTTCAGGACACCATATGCTCACAGAAAAAAAATCTCGGTAGAAACATTGCTCTCCTAGGAGTACAAGGGCTAGAGTTCCATCAAGCCTTTATAGAAGTTGTGTAAGAGGAAAAGAGCTCCTTGCTTGATCCTTCCACATTCCTGTGGCCCCAGTGGCCTAAAAGATAAGCCAGAGATTGTGGGTTCAAGTTCCACCTGGAGTGAAGAACTATTCCCACTATTGCACATCTGTATAAAAGGCAGCAGAATTTAGTCCATGTTGAACAATGACACTAACCATCAAACCACACCTTTTGTGGCACAAGGGAGTCATCACTGTAGAGCTGGCCACAACTACACACAATTTAGAGGCAGAAATTGATTAAGAGTATTTTACTGAATAAAAGCTACTGAGACTGAAAGCAATCCACTTATGCACGCGCTCTCTTGCTCACTCTCTCACTCTCTTGCTCTCTCTTGGCAAATATTTAAAACTTTCATACAGAGTGGAACAACTTCAAAAGGAACACCTGAAAAAGACCCATTACAGAATATCCCACAGCCCAGTAGTTAAAGCATTCACATAAGATGTTGGAGACCTGGTTTACATGCATTCTCAACATCAGGCAGTGGGGGAGGTGTTTGAATGTGGTCTTGTCATAGGTCTCACCCCCACTCTGAACTTCAGGGTACAGATGGGGGACCTACATGGACACTTCTAAGCTTAATTACCAGCTTAATTACCACAATCCAGAATTCTGAGTGTCTGGATCACTCTCTTTCCCCCAAAAACCTTCCCCTCCCTGGGTAGCTTTGGGAGACTCCTTCACCAATTCCCTGGTGAGTGCAGATCCAATCCCTTGGATTTTAACACAAGGAGAATTTAACCTTCCCCCTTTTTTCCCCCACCAATTCCTGGTGAGTCCAGATCCAATCCCCTTGGACCTTAAAACAAGGAAAAATCAATCAGGTTCTTAAAAAGAAGGCTTTTAATTAAAGAAAAGAAAGGCAAAAGAAAGAAAAAAAAACAAACTCTGAGAGACAGCATATCAGCTAATCTCACAGAAAATAACTTGAAAACACAGGATGTTCCCCTGGGCAAAAATCTTAATACACACAAAAATACCCAAATTTGATAATTCCCTTAATTTGCACCAAGACAAGTACAAAAGAAAATAAACATAAACCTATTTACTCCTGTCTAAAACTTACTACTCTGATAAGGCTGGTTCCTTGATCTTTTTCACTCCGGCTGAAACTGAAAACTGACTAAACAAAGGAAACTTCCCTCCTTACTTTTGAAACATCTTGTTCCCCCATTGGTTCCTCTGGTCAGTTGTCAGCTAGGCTAGGTGAACTTCTTAACCCTTTACAGGTAAAAGAGGCATTAACCCTTAGCTATCTGTTTATGACAGGTCTCCTCTAACTTCTGGGCAATGATTGTAAGGGTTATGCCTCCTTTTGTTTTTTTTCTTTCAAAAAATGGCTTAGGTGCTATAATGGGGGTGTATTTGGCCTTTGTAGGCATCTAAGGTGGGCCCATGGCCCTACTGCATCTTTCACCGAGAAACAGCAAGCTGAGAGGGAAAAAAGCAGCAAAGGTGAGTCCTCCAACTTCCCTAGAGAGGACTCTCAAGAGCAGCTATTTTGGAAACCATGAATATGGTTCTTCAACTGCTATAGGGGCCAGTAACAGACAATCAGGGCCTAACAGACTGATATAAATGGAACTGGAGAGGATTAGGAAGTCTAGAATTGGAGAAGGGTGTTCTTCTTTGGCCCAAGGAGTCTGACATGTAGCTAGAGTTTAAGGCTGGCTGAACTTATAGTGCTGACACTGCAGAGGAAGAAGGACCTAAGGATGTTGGACCTGAGATAGGGCTAGTGATAAAAGGAACTGGTAGGAAGAATCCTGGGGAAATAGCAGCAGAGGACTGGAGTTGAGCAGTATGTGGCTGTTTATAGGGTTCCTGGGTTAGAACCTGGAGTAGTGGGCAAGCCCAAGTTCCCCTACTGGCCACAGATAAAATGGTGTAAACTCAAAATGGAGCAGGTCTTATTTGGGAACATGAACAAAGGGATGAATTTAAAGGGTCCAGAGCTGGACTGAAGACCCTAAGAAGGGTAAAGAGACAATTTTATTAGCTGGACTCCATAATACCCTGGAAAGGGTTCATTCGGATGTTGCAACTTGACTGGATGGCCAAACTACCGAAGACCCAGGAAGGATAGGTGGCAGCCTGGAGAGGGAGCTGGGGACAAGAAAAGGATTGCAATACCATACCCAGCCACTAGGAGGTGCTTAACAGGTGCCTAGAAGAATATCCACAGCTGTGAGTGCTGAGTGGAGGAAAGTACCTCCTTCTGTCACAGAGTTAGGTGCCTGATTCCCTTTGAAGGGCAGGACTTAGGTCTCCCCTCTTCTCAGCATTTCCTGCTGGCTAGCTTGGGAGCTCCTCACTAAGACTGGTAGCTTTTGTGACTCTCAGTCTTAGGCACCTAACTTCTCCCATGCATTGATTAAGGAGCCTGAGCGCCTAACTGTGGATGATGGAGTCCACTAGATGGCAGAGTGACTAAACTTGAGGTATTGCAACACTGAAACTTAATCCCCTTTGTTGTCCTACCCCCTCATTAGGTTCTTTTGAAAATCCCACTAAGTGCATATCTCTATCTTTAAGTACCTACATATCTTTAAAAATGTGGCCTATAGTGCTTAGGCCCTTTAGGAATGATCCAGAGAAAACTCGAGCCAGTGCAATAAGTCACTACATGCTGCAGCCCTCAAACATTTGTAGTGCCAAATAATTATGTGCCAGAAAGATTTCATCCTTCCAGGCTACCCTAGTCCAGGGGTTCTTTGTTCAGTGCATGTTAATGTAGTTATGCACCCAAGACCAGCCTCCCTGAAGGACTCCAAAAGACATAATATTTCCATTTTAGATTTAAATAGCTTGTCTCTTAAGAAATGTATTTCCAGTGGAGTATACATGGCAAAATTGCATGAAAATAATAGATCCTCTAAGCTGCCCGTGGGAAATGAATGGAAAATGTGAGAGTTCCAACAACTGCCGACTACTTTTCACTGACAGCCCTGTACAGGTGGATATATTTTCTAATAATTCCTGACATTTTGCATATACCGTGTTTCAAAAACATAAGGCAGTTTGTCTTCTGGAAAGGGACAATCATGCTGGATAAAACCCACCTATTGTATTAAGTGAAGGACAGCTGGTGAGCTTCAGAAAGTTCCATATTAAATCATCATTTTTATTGTATCTAAAAATGTATTTTAACTGGCATAAACTTGTTTTTTTTCTCCTTACTTAATATCAATGAGAAACCCTTGAAAGAATATTTTATAATATGTATTATTTACCAAAGCAAAACTCTGATGTAAATGAAATGCAGGTCTATGCATGTAAGGTATTATCTCGAGCAATCTTTTATTCTTGCCTTTTTTAAAAAAGGGCTATGGAGGGGGTGTTGTTTTTTTGTTGTTTGTTTGTGTGTTTTGACATTAATGTGCTCATTGTACTGGATAGAGGAACTAGAAAAGTTCTGTGATACAGGGTACAAAGTGTACAGAGTGCAGGAAATTGAACTATGTATTAGATTACCTACTCATCATTTTGTTGGGGACCCCGGCGCCCCAATAATGGCAAGGTTCGTTGTCTGACCACGAGAGTGACAGGCAACACCAGCAAGGTCCGATCAAAAGCTCTTTATTGACAAGTGCACGCATCAATAGAGAGCAGCTCGTCTCCACAGAGAACCAGCTTGCTTCTTCACAACTAGCATATGATTTTATAGACAGTTCCGTCGCGTCACAAATTATTCATATAGCAGTTCAATCCCCTTTTACTAATTACTAAACCCAAAACCTTTATATATTTTTCTTGTTAAGACTGATTGATTAATATGAATAATAATGCCTTAACAATTACTACAAACAAGAATGATTTATGTGAGTAATAGTGCCTTAACAATCACAAGTAAGCAAGAATGTAAGGGAGTCAGAAAGAAACAGAGAACAGAAACATGGAGTTTTGCCATTGTTCCTAACACAGTACATCTGGTACCATGCCAGGAAAGCCGTTCCTTTCTTGTCTTATGGTTGCCTAACTCTGTGAAAGACAGGCAACTTCCAGGCGTTTTACACTTATGAATTACCCAGAAGCCTCTGTTAGCTTGGCTTTGTTCAGGCTGGCATAGCTGGCTTTATGCTATATTTTTAGCTAGGCCTAACAATTTATTGACAGATATAACATTATTTTTCTGTCACTTTAGCCAGCCTGCCAGATTAATTTTTTAATTTATTAAATGCAAGTTGTTTCAAGAGGGGCATCCAAAAGTTTGGCATCAAAATTCACTAATGACACTGACGAAGTGGGTATTCACCCACGAAAGCTCACGCTCCAAAACGTCTGTTAGTCTATTAGGTGCCACAGGATTCTCTGTTGCTTTTACAGATCCAGACTAACACGGCTACCCCTCTGATATAATGATACTTGAATATCTTGGCAAGTTTTACGTTTCAAGAGAGCCCATTCTTTTCCCCACCTCTTGTCCTGTTCTCTCTGTCTCTTTATGCAGCCATTTGTTTCATATGTCTGGTGCCATACTTTCTAGCTGCCTCCCAGTAGTGGTATACTTTTCAGGTTTCATAAAGACTGGTATTAAGTAAAGGTGAGACCTATGTTTAATGAAGATAATAGCAACTCCTCTACTGGCATGATGCCATCCAGCAAATCTGCATTGCTTAAAGTAATGAAATACTAGGACTGTGCACAACTTCCTTAAGAAGAGTTTACTAATACTACAAGTGCAACTATCATTTCACTGACAGAAGTTAGTAGTTTGGCCTATATACATACACAGAGAAATAGTATCTACATGTATTTTAAATGTGCTTCTGTGATTCGTGTCACTAGTTACAATCTAGCATAACTCTTTCCCAGTTAATCTATTGCTAAAAAAGCTGCAGAGATTTGTTTTACAAGAGTTGCTTTAACACTTTGCTGTAAAGTTTATTTATATCCATAATGTTATACTTTATTCATTGATTGCTGCAGACTAACATAACATCTCTAAATACATAGCAAAATTCATCATAACTATATTGAAATCTGATTAGCTCAGTCATTAACACTATAGTATTGCATCAAAGGTTTTCTTTGTTGCTAAAACTCAGCTTCATTTACACTCTCTGTGGAAGGTGACAAATCTGGTGCAACCCTAATCAGGAAGATGGAAATCTACTTTGTTTTAGATTAAAAATAATGGAAGTAATAGGAATCCATAAACCCCTCATTAATGGTCTGATCCAAATAGAAAGACACCCCTTGACTTCAGTGGGAAATGGACCAGGCCCTGTATGTTAGAAAGAGGTCCAAAACTGAGATTGTAATTCATGTGGAAAAAAACTGGTCTGATAATAGAGCCAGGCACCTGTGAAGGGGCATAACTAGCAACTTTCATAACTAGCAACAGGAAGTATGAGAGTTAAAGGCATTAGAGGCTGTTTGCTTATTATGGCTTGAACTTGTATCAGACATAAACAGGTGATAGTGGTAGTGACATGACTATTTCACTCCTCTTACTAAACTTTATTGTTTCCCATGGTTAGAGCCCAGGAAGCATTTAATGATCTGTCACCAGTAGCAAGCCCCAGGAGACTGAGCTGATTTCCAAAAGCACCATACCTGTTCTAGAAAGAATGGAAGGAAAATGTAGTAATTGAAATGAAATTGCTGCTGCAGTTGCTTTTATTTAGCTTTTCTTTGTTTGAGAGCTGCCTGGAGAAGCTGGAGGGACTGCTTAAGGATCTTTGTGCAAGTTAACATGTTTCCTGAACTGTGTAAAGGAGATAAGTACTGAAAAGATAAACAGCAGCAGGCTTTCAGAGTTTATTTTGCAAATAGCCTTGGTGATCAGCTCCAAAGAGGTGAAAAAATTTAGCATACACAGAGTTACCTAGAGACAAAAAAACTTCCCAGAATACCTTGCCTTTTCACACATTATCTAAGAAAGTCTTTTTGGCTCTCCCCAGAGTGAGACCTTTGGAAAAGACATATCAGCTGCTAATTAATTGCTATTTACTAGCACGGCAGCATCCCTAGGAACAGCAATCAGTGTGGCATGAGAGCTGCTAGCACATAGATGGGGATGAATATACAATCACAGATAGCAAAGTTACTCCCACAGGACATTTTTTGGATTGTCACATAAATACTGTGATCTTCAATATCAGACTGTAGTTTTCTTTTATATCTTCATTTTCCCCTGCCTCTGGCTGGTGAGTCTTACTCATACGCTCAGGGTTTGCTGATCGCCATATTTGGGGTTGGGAAGGAATTTTCCTCCAGGGAAGATTGGCAGAGGCCCTGGAGGTTTTTCACCTTCTTCTGCAGCGTGGGGCACGGGTCAATTGCTGGAGCATTCTCTGTACCTTGGAATCTTTAAACCATGATTTGAGGACTTCAATGGCTCAGGCATAGGTTAGGGGTTTATTACAGGAGTGTGTGGGTGAGATTCTGTGGCCTGGGTTGTGCAGGAGCTTAGAATAGATGATCATAATGGTCCCTTCTGACCTTGAAGTCTATGAGTCTATAAAGCTGGTTTCTCTTTCTCCTTGGGTTTGGGGACATTTGGTGTAATATAATCAGAGAGTGTTTGAACATGAGGGCTGCAAATACTAAAGAACAAGCTGAGCTATAGTGTAAAGATAGTGTTATTAAGGACAAACAGTTTTGTATATCCATACAGCCCCAGTTAGAAGCTATGCAAGTGAGCCCAGCCAACATTGCAGCGATAGAGCATGCAGGGGAAAGTTTCCAGAGGCAGTTTCTTGTGTGGGAAAGAAAAGATAATTACTGTAGTAAGTGTGTTTCTTCGTTGATCATTCCTGTCTGGTTAGTGAAGGCTAGACACACAGAACATCAACAATGGTTGTGTACTTCCTACTCAGAAAAATCATAAGTGTTTTCATCTGCTGTAGGGATGACACCATCACAGGAGTGACATGTGGTCTCAGCCATTGCAAAAATTCCCATATTGGAATCAGAGCTCCAAAAATATCAAAGATGCAATAGTGCCAGAAAACTGACAAAAAACTGCTCACTGGCTACACTAATGAACACAGAATGCTGTCCATAAATTACATAAAGCATTGGGGGGGAGGGAAGTCCTTCATTTTGTATGTTTGTTTTAGTTTTTCAAGGGGGGGCCTGAATAATCACAAAAATGCATTATGTAATTTATGGACAGCCCCTAAGTGTTCTCTGGGTTTTGATCACAGTTCTTTCTGGGGTCCAGGTCTCCCCTGTAGTGTGGACTCCTCTAGCCTGTGCTCATCTTCCAGGTCTGGTCGGTGAAGCAGCTGTTCCAGGCAGATCTGCTCATTTTATCACCTTCGGTCTCTCTTTGCCAGCGACTCTCTGGTCATCCTCAAACCCCCTGTTGGGGTTTGACAGGCTACCATGTCCCCAGAGACCAAATTGAAAAACTGGTTTGCCTGGCTCAGTTGCAAACTCATTGTCCAAGTTGCTTTTCCGTGGATCAGAGGACCATCAAGGTTTTACCACCCTCCACTGTGAGTTCTGTGTGAAAACCCCTTGAAATTGCATTCTAAGATGCTATTAAAAAAGACAGCTGTCAGGCAAAGGTCAGCCTTACATTCAACATGGAGGATTGCAACTTGAGCAAGATATATATAGACTAGGGTTTATAATCTCAAAGAGAATTCATAAATTGTATATAGACGTCCCAAATCATCACATGCAATGATGCTATCATTACAAAGGCCACAATAACCTGGGGAGTTGTTCCTAAAAACTGATGGCACAATATAACCACAGTTACAGTGAAGTTATACACAGAATTTGTTTTGTTTGATGTGCAGCTGAGTTAAGGAAGAGGGTTACACAAGCTGTCAAATCATCCCGATGTCTGAAAATTACTTTAACTTTTAAAATTTATTTTACATCTTTTATTCAAAATAACTGTAGATGCCAATTTTGATCTCAGATATACAAATGAATCATGCATCTTGTAAAACCTTGTATGAATGCAGAGTCAGGTGTAACATCCAGAAATATCCTTTAAATACCCAATCTTGAACACCGTACTGAGCTATGTGGTACATGGACATCAGTGGGTCTACTCAGATCACTAACTGCTGCAAAATGGGGCTCTAAATCTTAGTCTTTCTCTAATACATACTTCAGCAATTGCATCCAACATGTTAAATATGTCTTGCATTCAAAGTGGAGGATTTTGTACTTCAGAATGGTCTGTGACAAAGCTATGAAATGTTAAAGCATTCAAAATACCCTGAACAGTCTGGGAAAGGTCAGAACAACACTCATTTCATCTATAGTATTATTGTATATATTTTACATATGACTGAAAAAAATCACATAGAAATCAACTAGGAACCTTTTCCCCCTTATTTTTTACATCATTCAGCACTACGATAATGCTGTCTCTCCTATCAAGCTAAACAATCCTGAAAAATAAATGGTTTCTCAGGTTCTACAGTTTAAAGAACAGTGAATCTAATAAATCTTGTTTGTCAGTCAGTATATACTGCATGAATAGAATCTATTTGCCAATGCATCAGATAAGATAATCCTAGTCTTTCATACAAATATGAGGTTGGGAAATTGTAAAGATAAAAAGAAGTAATATGGTACACAAATTTCCAGAGTCTTATTTATTTATTTAATGAAACTTGCCAATGCAACATGACGAAGATGTTTGTATTAAGCATCTAACTTGATTTCTAATTCCCACACCATGTCCAATGTAAATGTAAATTCATGCAACAACTGTCTGAAGAGCATAATGAACAGAAGTGGAAAGGAGTCTTTTGTTTATTTTTTACTTATCAATTGCCTATCATATTTGTAATTGTGAGTGGTGTATGTCCAAGAAAACCCATTGTTCTTTAGACGAGAAAAATCCAGCAATTCTTTTGGAAAGATGGGAACTGGTAAATGATCGATCTGGTTTTTTCTCTTTCTAGCTTTGGTAATCTACAAATAAAGACGAAGGCATGAACAACTCTCCCAGATACCTAACATTTTTATAAGATTGAATAAGATATCTGAATAGAAACAAGCAATTAATGCATGATTAAGTGTTTATATATACTAGTAAAGATTCTTAATTAACTATATAAAACTGTATACATTGTTTAACCTAGGGCAGATGTTTTTTAACTTTAAAGGTTTAAAGTAATGTTTTAAAAATCCAGGGTTTTTTCCCTCATCTTTGAATTCATTGCACCATCCAAGATATTGTCGTGTGTGACATAGGTAGGTCATTTAAAATTGATTTTACAGAGCATGCTTCTTCTACTTTTGTGCATATTGAGTGTACTTACACACAGAGACACTGAAGTTAATGAGAGTACTTGCATGAATAAGTACTACTTATCAGATGTAAGAGCTGCAGAATTAGTTTACGGTTCATAGTTCTTCTGTATGTGTACATGGTTAATAACTCCAATTCGCTGGTAATATATAACTACTGAGCCTTTCAGTGGATTGGAATTACACATTTTCCATTATATGATTCATTTCAGATACCTTCTCCACTTTATACTTCGAGTGTCACTCACCACCTCTGTTAGTTACATAAAATGAATTGTCCTGGGTTTTTTTTTTGACTGCAAGCTGTAAAATGGTGAAGATTTGGGTAGCCAACGTTGTCTTGAAAATGATAGCACTTCTAATAGCAGGTGTGACACTATGCCCCATATATTTCATAGAAATATTGTTATAATATGATTATAGCATATCTAAGGTGTATTTTATGCAACATGTTCAATTGAGATATAATTGGAAAGGTTATGATTTACTGATTATGATTATCCTATTTGTATGCATGTATCATTTCTGTATAAGAAGTTAGGGATATTTACATATCAATTACAAAGTGAGTTTACACCGGGGGAATTCCCACCAAACAGAATGCAATCAGTCTGGATGGGCCATTAGGAAGAACAATAGGTCTTTGAAGATGCTAATCTCCCATCTTCCTGAGAAGCTTCCTGGAATACTACAAATAGCCTTTGACTTATGGCTGCTTTGATTCTTCAGGGTCATGTGATCATGTCACCTGATATTGGACTCAATCAAAGAATACCAGTATTTTTCCACTGAGGGTGGTGGGAAACACATTGAAAAACAAAGGATTCCCACCATATGTAAATCCTATTTAAAGCAGGGAAATGAGTTAATCAGGGTCCATTCTTCACTGAATCCCCACCCAGGATGACTGCTGGAAACATCTAAGAACCAAAGACAAGAGGTCAGGGGAGAGAAGGACTGAGCCCAGGCTGGAAAACAGATCTGGCCTGTGAAAGAAATACCTGGGGTTGTAAGCTGCAAGCAAGAGCAGCTTGTCTTCAAGAAACCTTGCAATCTGCCATAAAACAACACTTAGGGTGAGAAATTACTACTTCTAACCAGTTTCTTTAGTGTATTAAGCTTAGTTTGCAAGTTTGATTTATTTGCTCAGTAATCTGCTTTGATCTGTTCGCTATCCTTTATAATCATAATCATTTACAATCTAGTTTTGTAGTTAATAAACTTGTTTTTGTTTTCTCTAAACCCAGTTTGTGGAATTCCTAACAGGGGGAAGGGGCAAAAAACTGTGCATATCTTCCTCCACATTGAGGGAGGAGGCAAGTTTCAATAAGCTCCCTCCTCCCATAATAATGAGGTCAACACTGTACAGTTCTCTGTGCAGTACTAGATGATACAATTTTGGGTTTCCACACCAGATGGAGATTACACTTGAATGCTGGGTAATACCCTAGCTGAGTCTTCCCATACAGAACTGATTTCAGTGTCTGTGTCTTTCTGAAGCGGGGTATGTCCCTACCTTTGCTGGAGAAGGATTGAGGGCCTGACTCAGTAGGACAGTGTAAGGGAGCCCAGGCTGGTTGAATAGGCAGGCTCAGAGGTACTTCAGTACATCTGTGACACACAGGGGAGGGGGAGAAGGTAACCTGTCAGAGCAGGAAATGATGAAGAAGCCCTTACGTTTTTTGAAGTGAGTCTTTCTCATCACATATACCAGCACATCCCTCTGCTGGCGTCACTTCCAGCAGCTCCCATTCACCAGTGGGAGCCACGATCGGCCGGACCTGTGAACGCGGCAGGTAAACAAGCCGACCCGGCCCGACAGGGGCTTTCCCTAAACAAGCAGCATCCCAAATTTGGGAAACACTGACATATACAATTCTGCAACCCAATATAGTTTGAAGTGTAGCAGTACATACTATAGCTATAAATGCCATCCTTCTTTTTCCAGATTTCACACCTGATAAAAAAACATGAAAACAAAATAGTGCTTCAGCTGATCATCACTTCAATTTACTTAAATCTCAAAATGAGGCAGACTAGAAAGTCCACACTCTAGTGAATTATTGTCAAATGTATTGCTTTTCTGGCACACCCAACTGTTTCGCTAAGAGGTTGTGTGCAGCATCTGGGGTGTAAATCCAGTGCACAGCAGCGTGTCATGCACTAACTGGCATTATGAACCCTGCTGGTGTGCACCAAAAGTTTCCTTGTGCATTTTAATGTGGTCTGGTTTCAAACAGCACTATTGTGATTTCTGGGGATCTGAACTACGAGAGGAGAGAATGGCTATTTTCTTTCAGAGGGCTAAATTACAAGAAGTATGTGGGAATATTGAGTTTTAGTTTGAGCTGTTGACTCAGCCAGATCCAAAAGAGCAGAACCTGCTCTCACTAAAGTGTCTAATGACCTATCCTTTGGCAAATCTCAGTACCAGGACTCCATCCTAGTCCACTTTGACATGTCACCTTTGACACAGTTGACCAGGCTCTTTTTGTAACGTTGTCCTCCTTTAGCTCTGTGAGTCCGTCTTTTCCTAGTTCTCCTCCTACTTCCCTAATCTCTCCTGCAGCCTGTCCTCTTCCAGTCTTCATGTTTCTGTGGGAGTTCCTCACACATTTATGTTTGATCCCCTTATCTTCTCCCTCTACATCTTATCTACAAACGCAAATTAAATTACTATATGTGGACAACTTGGAGGTCTATCTTTCTATTCCTGACCTGTCTCCTTCTGTCCAGACTAAAATCTCAGCCTCTCTTTCTGACCTCTCCTTGTGAATATTTTGCTGTCAATGCAAGCTCAACATGGCTAAAAAAGTTCTTAATATTCTCCCCTAAGCTTTCCCCACAACCTCCTTTCTCACTCCTGCTAGACAAAATCACCATCCTGTCTGTCGTAAAGGCCCACAACCTGGGTATCATCTTAGCCTGAATGTGAGGTACAAGTTGATGTCCATGTCTTTAAGATTCTTTCTGCATGATACCTCTACAGTGCAGCCTTTCCAATTCATCCACACAGTGAAAACCCTTGTCCAGTCATCTCACATTTCAGTTACTGCAACATCCTTTTCTCTGGCCACTGCAGTCTTGTCCTGCTTGTATCCATTCAGAAGGCTGCTGCAAAGATTATTTGTCTACACTGTTGTTTTGACAATGTCACTCTCTCTTTCAGTCCCTCTACTGGCTCCCTCTTCTGTATTATAGCAAACAAGCTGCTGGTCTTCATTTTCAAGACCCCTCATGGCCTACCCTTCACTATACCTATCCCCTCTCATTCAGTATTAAAAGGTCAGTTCCCACCTCCGATTAGGACATGATGACAACCTCAATTGCCCGCTTGTTAAATTTTCAAGCAGCATCTTTGTGCCTTCTTCTATACTGACACTCATGCTGCGGAGGTACTCCCCATAAACATCTATGAATTGATTTTCCCCCTTCAAGAGTCACCTTAAAACTCTCCATTCCCATGATGCCTACCAAAAAGCTTGACAATGGCTAAGTTGTTGGTGTGCTGAGATGACAGCCCATCATTTTGACCAGTGCTGCTTCCTTCTCCTCCCTCAGCTATCTCCTTATACTTAAGCTATAAGTTTTATGGGAAAAGGACCATAATTTTGTTCTGTTTTAAGGTGCCTGACACAATGAGGTCCTGGTCTGTGACTGGGATACCCAGGCCTTACAATAATAGGAATAATAAATAGGGGCCCAATGCAGTCACTTGATGCTTGTGCCTGAGGTCAGCATCGTGTTAAGTGCTAAAGGCTGGAATGTTGTTGCCATGCTAACAGTATCCAGGGGCTGCTTTGAACTGTTACACCTGTTCAGTGTTTCTGTTCCTTCAACTCGTATGTTATTAACACAAGCGTACAATGTGGCATGCTAATTCAGCAAACCTCGCTGCTATTCATCAAGAATGACCACAGGTACAGTTCAATGACAAAGGCACACAGCCAGGTTTATTGCACTCAAGGCAAAGTACCAGCGGCCTGGATCCATGGTTACAGGTGCACAAACACAGGAGTGCCCAGTGGCAAGGAGTGGCTCAGTTAGCAGCAGAAGTCTCTGCTATCCCCTAGCCACACAAAGGATTAAGGTGAGGGACCTCAACATTTATAGGTGGAGACAAACAATTTATGTACCACCCTGCGTGTTTCATGACCTCTGGCTGTTACCTCCCCTTGTACCTTGCTCCAGGTGTCTCAAGCAAAACATCCCTATTCATTAGTTCTGTCAAACACTCTTACCTTGTATTGGGTCAGCAGGTACCATGCTTATATTTTGGTATAGTGTGTTCACACACATACTCCATATCTGCTGCTTCATAAGAATGCCTGTGTTCTAGCAACACTAGCAATACTGTTGCAGAGGTCATGTATCAGACAGTAAACTTCTAAGCATCTGCTTTAATACATGGCCTGACTTTGGTTCATGGCCTAACTTTACTGACTATGTTTCAGGCCTCAGACTTTATTCCAGACCCAGTGCTCCAGGCTCTCTCTTTCTTCTACACTTTGATATGCCTTGTCCCATTTGGATCAATGCTTCTTAGCTACAGCTCTGCTGTTTACGTAATTCTCTGTGTTGATGACCATCTCCTCTGTGGAAAATAAAATGAAGTGTTCCTCTTTCCAGGCATGTACTCTTTGTTAGCTATAACTCAGTATGTGATATGAATCACTGTTATCATTGTAAAACAAGATTTCTTGTCTACTGATTCATACTTATAAATAAGTTTTGGCATCAGGCAGATTTGTATGCCGTGAAACTTTCATTATGTTTAAGTCTTTTTCATCCATAGGTTCCTTAGAGTGCTGTTACCTTTTGTTGTGTTCTCTTTAAAGTCCACTGAAGACATATGGGATCCAAGAAGGCCTGTTGGCTTTGATATAAGATCAAAGATTTCTTCAATACATTTCTTTTTGTGGGGAGTGGCACTGAAGTAAAAACCAAAAGCAAGAAACAAAGAGTGTCTTATGGTATTCTGAATGATATAAGAAAAAAAAATTCTGCCATATTTTTCAATAGGATAAGTATTATTCAAAGACAAACAAAGGCATTTATTGTTAAGAATCCAACTGCAAAGGAGGGGATCAAAGCATTGTTTCATACATCCATATTGAATTCACATAATAGGCCAAATACTCAAAAGGGGCCTCCACTTAGCCTCTATTTGTAAATGTGCAAACTTTTCATCCAATAGTCCTGGAAGAACAAATTAGAGCAGCCCCAAGGCTACTCTATCTATGCCAGCAGTAGAAAGCCTTTTACAGACTGTTCTGACAATCCAGCCAAATCTCCAGCACAGGCTATACACCAAGGGTTGGCAGGACCAGGTAGAATATAGGTGACTATTCTGGCTTTATGCCCCTAGGAGCTTTGACTATAGACGAGGAATGCACAGCTGTTTAAGACAACTATTCAGCCCCTTGTTCTGCAAAAAGGAAAGCACATGGAGTGGAGCAGAGTGCGCACGTGGTTGTATACACGAAATTGCAAGGGAACAAACAGCAACCACAAGTTGCAGATATGGACCATATATTTTATAATTCCCTTCTGCAAGGATAGCATGCACAAATTCATATATATGATTTCACATACAAATTTTCATTTACGAAAATAAAGAACATGGAAATTTTGGCCCTGTTCCACCTATCCCTTCGAAAGCCCCTCCCATTCTGATTATTTTTATTTATCTTGCAACAACTAATAATGGCATCAAACAGCTCACAACCCTGTACAAACATATACTAAATTACAGTCCTTGCCTGAAAGAGCTTATATAAAAGAGATGAATAGACATTTCTGAATTATCTAATTAAAGTGAAAAACTCTGCATGGGAGGACATAGAGTTGGAAAATATTTCAATGCATATTTGTGTAAAGCAAAATTAGAGAAGGATTGGAACAAGATGTGATGAGTTTTATAACCATAGCTCCAAACTATTATTCTGAAGTGGATTGTAACATTCTGATGCAGATTGTAGCATGCTGATGCAGATTGTAGCATACATCTTTTTAGTATCCTTATTGAGCTAGTACTTCAGATGATATAAATCAGTGTAGATACAAGAAATAACTGGATCCATACTGAGTCACACCATCTAGTTAATCTGGACCATTTTCTTCATTCATGTAGATCTGAATTTTCAAAGAA
Organism: Chelonoidis abingdonii; assembly: GCF_003597395.2. Taxonomy (NCBI): domain Eukaryota; kingdom Metazoa; phylum Chordata; order Testudines; family Testudinidae; genus Chelonoidis; species Chelonoidis abingdonii. Next base: position 278,854,162 of record NC_133769.1, on the reverse strand, counting down.
ACCTAAGGGAGATGAGTGCCAAGCTCCTGTTGAAATTGTATGGGATTTAAGTACCTAATTTCCTTAGGCTCCTTTAAAAATTCCAGCCATAATCACTCCAGGTATAAAAACTTCTCAATGTCCTTATCACAAGGTACTGTGTGAGTTGTTTCTGAAGTATACTGCATCTGAGACATGTAATTAAAATTATTAAAACATTTCAATGAAATCTATATATTGACTAGTCAGTGCTTGGAAATCTTGTAAATTAATTCTTCACTATGATCTATATTTATTTCAAGCTTTTTCATTTTTAATTCCAGCAAGATGTCTTCAACATAATATAATCAGTATTCTCTTTGCTGCTGTCTTTTCAAATTTAACATCATCTGGGCAGGTCTTTACGAAACGTTTTTGAAGTTCTTGATTAAATCCTTACTTGATAAGTTCAAAGAAACAAAGCATATGAAAAAGAAATGTAAATAATGCTCAATCAACCATTTTTTTCACTCCCCAATGATGGCTATGAAATGAAATTTCTGTTACATATTTCAGCTAAGATCTAGGTTGTATATTTAGGAATTCCAAAAGACTGAAGCAAGCACATGCTTTACATTGTATGCATGATAAGCATTTTGCCTCAAAAACTTCAAAAACAGTCTCCAAAGAGAGATTGCTGAACTCAAATTAATATGCAAATTAGATACAATTAACTCAGGCTTAAACAGAGACTGGGAATGGTTGGGTCATTACACTAATTGAATCTATTTCCCTATGTTAAGTTCTCCTCACACCTTCTATGGGTCATCTTAATTATCACTTCAAAAGTTTTTTTTTTCCTCCTGCTAATGATAGCTCATCTCAATTGATTAGACTCTTCCTGTTGGTATGCATACTTCCACCTTTTCATGTTCTCTGTATGTATAAATATCTCCTGTCTGTGTGTGTTCCATTCTATGCATCTGAAGAAGTGAGCTGTAGCTCATGAAAGCTCATGCTGAAATAAATTTGTTAGTCTCTAAGGTGCCACAAGTACTCCTGTTCTTTTTGTGATAATTAAAGTTTCTACCACATTTTTCGCAAGAGAAGTCATATTAATTCTATGTCTTAGCTAAATTTCAATCTGGATAATTACATTCTGCCTGCCTGACTTCTCCTGGCGTTTTCACTTCCTTTACTTTCTACTGACTGTTCACTTCCTGTCCTAAATTACTGGGTGGTGTTGAACTCTAAACAGTATTTCCATTCTATCCCAGCAGTAACAATGTTTCAGTGATGGACTACGTGATTCCTGAATATTTGTAAGACGCTTTGGTATATTTTGATGTGCCACCTCCTTGATAACAAGACGAAACATAACATTAATACTTAACAGGAAGGAAGCAATAGGAAGGAAGCATAAAAGCATGCTGGAGAAGGATCCCAGAAAAGGATTCCCTACATTAAGGAGTTTCAGTGGACCCTGAGAAACTGAAAAGAAAGGTTTCAGAGTAGCAATCGTGTTTGTCTGTATCCAAAAAAGAACAGGAGTACTTGTGGCACTTTAGAGACTAAAAAATGTATTTGAGCATAAGCTTTCGTGGACTACAGTTCTTTTTAATGAAGAGTCTGAATTACCACTTTTTTTTTTGAGAGCAAGATATTTGTTTGAAAAATAAACTCAGATTTTCCAGATTGGAGTCAGGAATTTGAAAAAGCTTTCCATTTTGTTTTGGTTTTGGTTCCCTCCATCCTAATCCTCATCCCCTACAACAGTGGTAGGCAACCTATGGCACCCGTGCCGAAGGCAGCACAAAAGCTGATTTTCAGTGACACTCACACTGCCCAGGTCCTGGCCATTGGTCCGAGGGGCTCTGCATTTTATTTTAATTTTAAATGAAGCTTCTTAAACATTTTAAAAACTGTATTTACTTTACATACAAAAATAGTTTAGTTATATATTGAGCTTATAGAAAGAGACCTTCTAAAAACATTAAAATGTATTGCTGGCACGCAAAACCTTAAGTTGGAGTAAATAAGTGAAGACTTGGCAAGCCACTTCTGAAAGGTTGCCGACCCCTGCCCTATAATAATGAGGGCAATGCAATTCTGGCAGCTTGCTGCATTTAGTCCACTACCTTCACTTTCCATTATAGTGATGAAAGGCTCTATAGAAATAAATTCTAGATTATTTATAATTGATAACAAAATGGTTTGGTGAGATGTGTCAGGAATGGAGGAATGCAATCTAACCTATTATCCTAGTAAAATAGGTATATAATAAAATAAAAAGGTATTGAACAACCGAAAGTGGGCAATGCAAGATGACACAATAAATGAGAGAATGGGAATTAATTATAAAAGCATGTAAAGTACTGAAAATTTCCTCAGGATCTGGAGGAACCATGTTTAGAAGTAAATCCAATTTGAATGGAGAGCAGTCAGCAGCTTAGCAGATGACCTATAACAACCAGCTTTGTCTATATTTCACATTTTGATCTAAGCCCCAATCTTTCAATGAATTGTGTACAGACAGACCTGTGCATGCACACAGAGCTCCTCTGACTTCAGTTCAGGCTCTGAGTGATTGCAAGGGTCTGCCTGCTTCCACATAGTATGTGGCAGGATCAGGACTCTAGAGATTGAGGACTTCACAGTCAATTACCTGTTCCATGATCCATCTAGTTCCACGTTCACTATTTAAGTGAATTTACATTAAAGAAAAGGGTATCTTACCCCAATAATAATTTCACTTTCTTGTAACCATGATTTCCCACAACATCCATATGTGATATGAAATGCATCTTCACGAATTGCAAAATACTAAATGTCAACCTCAGGCTCCAATATGAGACTAAAACTAATGTATTTTGTTATTGTAGTGGATCCATTCTTAAACAATTCTCTGCAAAATGATGTTTTGATGGCTTTCTCAGCAACCACTGAGGTGGTGAGAAAAGAAATTCATCATTCAATAACTTTTTACAATGGATTAAATATTTTATTAGCTTCATAATATTTCTTAAGGTATGTTTATTCAGTAAACTGTAACCCAGAAGCTGATGCATTTATAAGATCCTTTAACTGCAATATGGTCATTTCAAAGAGGATAGAAAATCTATTAAAAACCACAGAAAGAAAGACTGATGTACCACATTGAAGCCACAGGCATGGTATTGAAAGTGTCTATGTATTTTGCATATACTTCTTAGCTTCAACTTAGCTTGCTAGTTATGCAAGGTACCTGCTACTATCCCAGAAATGAATGCAGTATAGTTTAGGTTAGAAGATGCAACTCTACACATGTAAGGAAACTGTTAGCATTGCTGTTTTGAAATCCCTACTTTTAGGAGTATAAAACTCAGCAATAAATATCAGGTCTTAAATTACACTTGGCATTAGAATTCTCATTCTGCTCTCATTTGAAAAATATCTCAACTCTTTTGGCTTAATATTAGAGGAAAGCATCCTGGTAACTAAGCCCATTTAAGTCACATAGGTGACAGTTTCAGAAAGTTAATGGTGACTGAAAATAGGGGGTTAGATGGAGCTGATATTAGGCAATTTCGAAAATAGTTCTCACTAAAATTAGAGCTTCAGTAAGATAACAACATTATTATTCAAGTATCAGAGGGGTAGCCGTGTTAGTCTGGATCTGTAAAAGCAGCAGAGAATCCTGTGGCACCTTATAGACTAACAGACATTTTGGAGCA
>NC_133769.1:278833999-278850391 GCF_003597395.2 Chelonoidis abingdonii | reverse complement strand
CTCTGACCTCACTCCTGATCCTGTTTTTTTCATTCGTTGTCCCCCGGAATCACTTGGTGTTCTAGCCCTGTGGATCCTCCCCTTAGGCTGGGGGGAGGTCCTTTAGAAGTGGGCGGGCTTTGCCCGCCCACCCCTGGGATGCCAATAGGCTAACATACCTGTTTCTCAATATTTTACTGTAGCCATCTGGCCTCGCCCGATCACAGTACAAAAACATTAACACCTTCTGATCTTATCTGGGAATTACTCGGCATCTTAAAAATGAGAAAGAGAGCACTTGCAATTTATTCAAGTATTGAAAAATTAGCATTCTTATAATAATAGTATATTTAAATATATTTTCATAATTATTTTACTTATTGTTTTTTTAAGTGGTAATATTGGAATTTATATTAGTAATCTAGATGACTTAAGACAGTGAATGTTTTCTAAACCTATTATCTATTATTCCAGTTTTGTACAGATTAACTCGAAACATGCTTGGTGGGATATGATATTCTCACAAGGCATATGTATAACTTCATTCATTAAGAGGAAAATATACCCCAAAGATTCTACAATTTCCACTGAAACACTCAAAGTAGACTCTAATTATGTTGTCCAAAGTCTTCAATTAAAACTCCACAAATTTACATATTCCTCGTTTATATTAATGGGAAACAAACTCATATTCCTTAAGTGCAAAAGCTGTTTGCATACAATAAACTTTTAACAGAACAAACTTATTTCTCAGTAGACTTTTGAGTAGAGAATTTCCAGAATAGATTTTCATATCCACTAAATCCTCTGGGGACACACACAGACTTGGGTCTCTGTTCACCTCCCATTAAAATCAGTGTCAGTGTTTAGTCCAGTTGTACATTGAACAACTTTTTCATCTTTCTGGATGAAAAAGAAATAATGGATATCTGCTGTAGTGTACAGTGTTAATGTCTTCATTATGGTTCTTATAATGCATCTGGAGCTTTGGCACTGGCTTTTCTAATCAGTAGGGATTCACCGAACAGGGAAACACTGCTGAGAACAGAACGGACCAGACCATGCATAAGAAAAACTACACACTGGATTGTAGTTTAAGGGCATTAAATTCTGTATTAGGTCTGATCTTACAACACCTGTGTGCATAGAACTCCCACTGATTTAATGGCATAGTTATTGTGTTTTTGAAAGCACTTGCAGATTTTTCAGGAAGAAATTTCCTATATAAACTTCAGCTATTATCAAGAACATCTGACTTGCCACACTGGATCAGAGCAGTGATCCATGGTATCCATCTCCAATAACAGCTAGCGCCAAATACTTCAGTGGAAGAAATCACACAATAGGCATTAAGTTTGAAGGATGGTTTGGATGAATGGATGGAATGGATGAAAGAACATTCTGGTGGTTATTCAGTCCAAACAGTTTTCCTTATCCCTTAACTTTAAAATAGTAAACAGTGATTGCCCCATCTTGGCTCTTTCTTATCCCTGAGCAGGAGATATTCCTGATTTACCTCTATGAAACTGAGAAGACAATCAGGCCCTTTATTTATATTTATATCTATATATCTCATATATGTCATTAATATCAGTGTTTGCTGCTAAGAGAGATTCATTTTTGATCATTACAAAACAAAATGCATATTGTTTCAGTTACAAATGTACATAGATGGCAACGGCGAGGTCTATGAAAAGGCACAGAGCACCAGGGAGCACTTAGAAACATAAGACGTGGTATTCTTCAGGAAACATGAAAAATCACAACGATTCTAATTGAAGTGTCTTTAACACAGAATGACCAGTTTGTGTTAACCTGTCTGACTTTGCACAGAAGGATTGGATGGGGAGGATATAAGGTAAATGAAAATTGGATTTGCAGCAGATATTTAGAAGAAGAAATGTGGTATGTGAAGTATATGAAGTAAAGTGTATATGGAATGAGAAAGACACAGTAAAAAGATAGGGTCAGATTCATTCCTGTTGTACGCTCAGTGCAGCCCTGCTAAGGTGTGCAACCAAACTCGGCTCTCAGATGTATGAGTGTAAATCTGGAGTAACTACTTTAAGGTAAATGAAGTTACTCTGGGTTGACACTGGTGTAACAGAGCAGAATTAAGCCTATAGGCCCAGATCTTCGGGTGGTGTAAATTGGCACAATTATACTGATTTCAGTGGCACAATGCCAGTGTACACCAGGAAAGGATCTGGGGGCTGGGGGTAGAAAGACAGGGGCGCTATTAGAATTGGTCAGAAACTTTTCAATAAAAATGTTTTTTCATCAGAAAATATCAATTCATCTAAACCAAATGTTTTTCCAGTAACATATCAGTTTCAACAAAACTTTCTAAAGTCCAAGGTGGAATTTCTATGCTAATCACACCACCCTCAAACAGTCAATAGCAGGTTGATTAGGATGCTGACCCCGGACACAAAGTAGGGACTCAGCCCTGGGTCTTTTATGTGATAACTCTATGCCCTCTCCAAAATATTCTGATTAAAAGATAGGAAACAAAGGGTAGGAATAAATGGTTTTCAGAATGGAGAGTGGTGTCTCCCAGGGGTCTGTACTGGGCCCAGTCCTTTTCAGTATATTCATAAATGAGCTGGAAAAAGGGATAAACAGTGAGGTGGTGAAATTTGCAGATGATACACAATTGCTCAAGATAGTTAAGTCTCAGGCAGACTATGAAAAGCTACAAAAGGATCTTTCAAAACTGGGTAACTGGGCAACAAAATGACAGAAGAAATTCAATGTTGATAAATGCAAAGTAATGCACATTGGAAAACATAATCCCAATGATACATATAAAATGATGGAGTCTAAATTGGCTGTTACCATTTAAGAAAGAGATCTTGGAGTCATTTTGGATAGTTCTCTGAAGACATCCACTCAGTGTGCAGTGGCAGTCAAAAAAGCAAAAAAGCAAACAGAACTGTTGGGAATCATTAAGAAAGGGATAGATAATAAGACAGAAAATATCATATTGCCTCCATATAAATCCATGGTGGGCCCACATCTTGAATACTGCTAGCAGATGTGGTTGCCCCATCTCAAAAAAGATATATTGGAATTGGAAAAGGTTCAGAAAAGGGCAACAAAAATAATTTGGGGTATAGAACGACTGCTATATGAAGGAAGATTAATAAGACTGGGACTTTTCAGCTTGGAAGCGAGATGAGGAAGGGGGGATATGATAGAGTTCTATAAAATCATGACTGGCGTGGAGAAAGTAAAGAAGGAAGTGTTATTTACTCCTTCTCATAACACAAGAACTAGGGGTCATCAAATGAAATTAATAGGCAGCAGGTTTAAAACAAACAAAAAAATATTTTTTCACACACAAATAGTCAACCTGTGGAACTCCTTGAGAGAGGATGTTGTGAAGGACAAGACTATAACAGGGATCAAAAAAAGAACTAGATAAGTTCATGGAGGATAGGTCCATCAATGGCTATTAGCCAAGATGGACAGGGATGGTATCCCTAGCCTCTGTTTGCCAGAAGCTGGGAATGGGTGACAGGGGATGGATCACTTGATGATTATCTGTTGTGTTCATTCCCTCTGGGACACCTGGCATTGGGCACTGTCAGAAGACAGGATACTGGGCTAGCTGGACCTTTGGTCTGACCCAGTATGGCCGTTCTTATGTTCTTATGTCTCTCTCGTGTTCTTGATTTTCAAGGAAAATTTTGAAAGGCCTCAGTTTCATCCCAATGTGGAACAAGACCTCTATTTAAAAAAATAAAAAAATAAAAAAACAATGTTTTCCATCCAGTCCTAGGTAATACATACATTCATTTCCCAACCCATATATATTCCTTGGAATCCAGTGGGGAACTGTCATAAAATTTAATACAGTTTTATTTTGTATTGACTTTAAATGTCTCTGAGAACATTCCAGGGATAGTTTACAGAAAGGGAAAACTTTTCAGCAGAGCTGCCCCACTACCAAGCACTAGAAGGAGAAAAAAGATGTGGTAGGGGTCATCTAGACTGAGTCACAAAACTTGTTAATGACCCTTATTAGCTACCATATAGTTATTCATTTTTTGTTTAAATACATTTTACTGCTTGACTCCATTTCTGTTAGAAAAAGAAAAAGTTCTCATTAAGTTATTATTCAATATATTATGTCTATTTTATTTAAATCTATGTCCCTCTTGTTTTTCCAACAACCTCAAGAGGATTACCTAATTTAATTTGTCACTGGGAATTACAGAATTATTTCTGCTAAAATAAATTTAAATTCAGAAATGCTCGTATTGGTGCTTCTAAGTGCTAAATGTATAGCCTTATATTTTACAGACTTGTGTGGATATTAGCTGGCTGGTGAGGATCAGAGTCAAAATGCCTGTTATTCAAGGCTGATTTGCAAATATTTCCAGGTAAGTGAGTAACCCAAGCTGCATTCTTCTGTACTTGAGAAGGATGAGTTGGGATTTTGCGACTTCATCTCTTTATATGATATGACTACTTGGTGTGTGACCATTACGTTGTTGCAGAATCAATCCTCTAACCTGTCACGACAGAATAGTCATTACAAAAATGCACTTCCATAATAGAATGCCCATCACTGTTTAGATTAAAGGCACAGTTCTAGGAAGGACAAGCCTTTGTTACTGTAGTCCTTAAAAGCTAAAGCTAAAACAAATCTGGTTCCTCTGGCTGTCAATATCTATTTCTTTTTTAAGTAATCACTTGATTTGCTACATATTTCTAAAGTAACTGAGGAGCTCTCTCTAAAGGATGTGGAGGTTATGAGATTGTTTCATCTTTATGCCTTGCTGGTAGTATGCTGTTTTCGTAATAAAGGTTATATTCCATGGGAAGAACAGATGTTTCATATATTTCAAAGAATAAGTATATAAATGAAAGTGACCTTCAAAGATACATTTCAAACACAACCTTAGTGCTGTAGTTACTATATAAATAAACATATGAAAAGAAGTGAAACTTGCCCAACTGCTGTTTGTGTTGATGTGTCTGGCAGGAAACATAACTAATAAAAAATATCAAAAACAATAGTTGAAGCCAAAAATTTTCCATTAAAATAAAATTATGCTGGATTTTTTCTCTTGCAACATTTTCTTTTTTCTGAAAACTCCCTATTTCCCTGTATACCAATACATGTCCTACCTGTACTCTCCAAATCTTTTATAGAGTGCTGATGAATTTGTGTCCTGTATGGCATTTTTCCCTGCAAGTAACTCATAGATGTCTGCAAGACCTGTGCAAGAAGTCACCTGTCATAATTCTTATCTCCATCAACAGAACACCTGGAGTGTGGCCAGCCAGTGATGCAGTTAATCAGATGATAGAGACGAAGATAGGTGATCACGACTTTTGCAAGTAGGACTGATGATGTCCATGTGATTACTAAAAGCAGCAAAGAGTCCTGTGGCACCTATAGACTAACAGATGTATTGGAGCATAAGCTTTCGTGAGTGAATACCCACTTCGTCAGATGCATGGGTATTCACTCACGAAAGCTTATGCTCCAGTACATCTGTTAGTCTATAGATGCCACAGGACTCTGTTTCTTTTTACAGATCCGGACTAATAAGGCTACCCCTCCGATACTTGACACCATGTGATTACTCAATCCTTTGTGATGAAACAGAGACTGGGGTGAATGGTGGTGATAACTGATGGGAAATTGAGACTACTGAAGTCAGTCAATGCACTTTACAGGCATGTGAAATATTGTTGTATGTGGAATGGAGACAGGACAGAACCCAGATCATGCAGTAATTATTCAGATGAGAAAGGGACATCCCCTCCTCCCAAATAACTGTCCAATAGAGCTCCATATGTGCATTTAAATTCAATTGCTTTGTATGAACATGACCAGAGAAAACTGTATGTAAACATTGCTATATAATAAATCTTGTTTCCAGTGGTTTGCATCTTTCTTTTTCAGGCAGGAAGGAGTCAGATATTTTAAATTTTGGGATCCATGGAAGTAACTAAATGTAATCTTCTTGTGTAATGCTCTGGCCTGCTTTCTGTTTATAATGGTTAAGTCAGAATAAAGATAACATAATGGGACCCAGGAAACCAATCAATCAGCTTGAATATTGTACTGGGAATCTAAAATAATAGAAGGAATGCTCACAGTGAGCTGCATATGAGCAGTCTGCTGACTGAAATGTATGTATTAATCTTGAGATGAATGGCCTGCAATGACTACTAGTGAAAAGTAGGTCAGTTTCAGGTTTCTTTCACTTGCACAGAACAGGTACAATTAACTATACAAACTGTAATTCAACCTTGCATGAATACTAACTCAATTAACAGGGAAAATTAAACACATACAATTACTTCCAGCGCATTGGAACAGATGGATTATTTTCACCCCTTCTCTCTCTCTCACTCTCTCTCATTTGCTTTTGGGTTTTCTTTTAATAGAATTTAAGAACATTTTCTAAAAGTGGAGACGACTGCCATCTATTGGCTTTTTCCTCTTTTTTCTCTAATTTGCTGGTACTGTTGTAAAGCCAAATTCTCATCTCTATTTTAGAGTTTTGTGTTTCCTCCCATCACCATTGTTTCTGAGCAACTTTCAAGTAAAATTGATAACCATAGTGAAGTCTGTAGTACACTTCATGGAGTCTTTTATATTCCACCCTTTTCGGGGTAAAGCTGTGGTTGTTTGTATTTTGGTGGGAGTTTATTGGTTAGAAATCGTGTAAGTGTTCTGAATGTCATGTGACTATACCAATTTACGCTATCTGAGGATCTTCCCCCAAATCTGGATGTCCATGTCATGGCCACGGGAAAAAGAGTTCTTACTCAAGGGGGGAAAATGTGAAGTTCTGTATTTCTAGTGCTGAATGTGGTGACTATGCTTATACTTAATACTGGGGAAGTTTGTCTAAGGACAGTTTATCCACATAAAAATATAATATCCATTACCCTACTTTGAAAATACTTATTGAAAAGCAGGAGATGACTTCAATGGGAGGTTTGACTGATTGGAAAGTATGTGACAGAGCTGCTAAGCTATATTTTGGAAAAATAGAATCAGTGCAATTAATGTCCATAAGGCAGTTCCTTCCCATCTTCCATCCTCTCTATTACATCATGATTGACACCATTCTTTGTACCTGGAAAACTTCCCCAAATATTCATCAAATTCTGAAGTGAGGGGAAAATATATTGACACTTCAGAAATTAAAAAATATGGTATGCATTTTTCATTGGAATTATGGTGAAATTGTTTGAGGCATGAGATGCAAGAATGAGGGATATACTCCCTCCTAAGCCCTCTTGAATCCTTGTGCTTATGTGTGTGTTCATTGAATAAACTTTAGGGGATACATATTCAAGTGTAGGGAATTGTCTGCTTGTGTCCATTAGCACTAATAGGAGTTATATATCTAAACCCTTGGGGTTGAACTTCATATAAAATACACTTCAAAAGGTGTTTAGGCTGCATGAACACTTGGCTTCTTAAAAAAATCTGATCCTTCAATTGTACAGACACTCACATAAATAGAAAATACAGTAACTGTACTGGGTTTTAATACATTTCATAGAGATAGAGGTGGGGAGAGAGAGAGAGAGTGAGTGTAAAAGGACAACCAGTTACTAAAGTTTTCAGTAGTAATCGTTTTTTAGAAGAAGTCTTTCTATGTGGATTAAATAATTTCTGTTATAAATAAGGTAGCTCTCCTTTAATGTTATGACAATGATTCTTACTAATCCAGTTTATTAAATTTAAAAAGGGGGTGGTTACTACTTAACTCCAAAGTTTGCCATTAGTCATCATGGGCCAGAATGCTGAAAGGCAGAGAAATCCAATTATATTATATTTAACCTAAGCAGTGAGTAAGCTTCTTACTGGCTCTTCTTCAAACGTCCACTTTTCTTCCCAAGGAATACATGGCTGGATCAGAATGATTATAATTCTTTTTTCAATTATTTTTAATTGTGTTTTTATGGAAATTGTCACGCTATTTTAATAGTCTCTCTTCCATAATCCTCCTTTAGTGCCGGTCACATGCACATATGTACATGCTTGTGATTGTGTGGTTTCTTTATCTTTATTTTATATAAGTATAAATTAATTTCTAAAAGAAGAAAAAAATAGAAACCAGTTAATGCAGATGTATATTATATTATATTATATTATATTATTCAATAGTCACTTTTGAAATATCGATGGAAGCCATAGAAGTGAAAGATAAAGTAATCACGGAAAGCAAGTGCCCTGAATACATTAATGCTATTGATTAAAAAACTCTGCTACTCCTACATAGCTGATCTTAGTTCAACCCAGAAAAATAAGTAGTTCCATATGGTACCAGTATTTGTCTTAGACAAATTGATCAAAAGCTAAAGGAAAATCCTTGGCAAAAGTGATATGAAGCAGCAGGTAGGATTGTTAATAGCTATCAGTTTAGAGGAAAACAAAATGTTAAAATAACATTCAGATGTTTAGAAAAATGGAAAATCAGGAAATGTTACTTTAAGGAAAAACTTCTAAAAAAATAAATGGAAAATATGAAATTGAACAATCAAACACAACACCCTTTACTCTGCCCTCAATCTTCTGTTTTCTAACTTAACTACTTTCTCTGAAATACAAGTTATTAAATTTGTAGTGACTTATAAAACTTATAAAACTACCAGCTTCTTAAATTGAATAAGATAGTACACTTTTATAGTTTGAGAACGTGCAACATGGAGCAGTGAAAAGGGACTTAAGAACCTGGTTCATGGTCAAAATGAAGGAGTACATGAAAACGTTATTTTCAGGATTCATTTGTACCAGTGTATGATCTTTTGCATGACTATTTCCTGAGAAAAACTTATCTGATCATTATCTGATCCTTACTGAAAAGAGGTCTAAAGACAAGAAGAGACAAATGTCTTGTTTCTTGCTGCTCCCTGCAAACTTTTCAGGATATAATATAATTTTCCGTATGCTAACACAACTTTGCCCACTGATTTTTCTGAAATGACACCCCTGCATATGACTAAGATGAGTAACTATGTGATCTTATGATTCTAACTGCTGGTCTAACTCACTCTGTATCTCCCTCTCTGTATTTTACTCTCACTTTACTTATGTTTAAATTCTTGATTGCAAGATCTTTGAGGCAGTGACCTATCTTATTGCTCTTACTGAGTACAGTAGCACATTTTAAAATAATAATCAATTAATAATTCACCAACTAATTCATCTTTCAGGTCACCTTCTTCTGGATGAACTCCTAACCCTATTTAAGTTAATATGAGTTTTGCCATTTACTTCAAGGAGCCAGGATTTCATGCTCTGTATCTGAGGAACTTTTGAAGTAATATTAAAGGTGAAATCCTGGCATTGTTGAAGTTAATGGTAAAACTGCTATTGACTTCAATGCTGTTAGGACTTTAACCTGATCAATGCTGGCCTTATGGATTGACGATGTGGGTGACTGCTGAGGGTACCATGGTCACAGGAGCACTTTCTGTGTGCCACAAGCTGGCCGGCCTGGGCTGCCGCATCAGGGGTGAGTGTGGGTGAGCCGAGGGCTGAAGCCCTAGACAGTTGGGCCAAGGGCAAGTGTTGCTGCCTGGACCTGCCAGCCTGGCAGGGAGGCTCAAAGAGCAGCGCTTTCCTCTGTGGAACCAGTGGGACCACCCCTGAGTCGTGTCTTCCTATGGGCAGTTTGGCCAGGGCACCATTTTCCCTAAGGCCATTTTTCCCTGACCTTGATCTATAAGTACAAAGTAATGTGTGCAGCCCAACTGCTGCTACGTAATTCAGATAAAATACAATAATAAAGAAACAATGCAGGGATATGAAAACTCATTCCTCTACTTAACACTCCAAAGGTCTGGAACCAAAGCCACTTGACAAACTGCCTTTTTCATTATAATCTGTTGCAGTTATAGGCTTCTTAAATTAGAAATGCAACTGCTGTAAATGTAGCAAGTAAATTAAGTCCATGTTAACTTAGGAAAGGTCTTCAGCTACGCCAAGTGATAGAAGCATATCTGAAGTAAGCAAATAAATAAATAAAAAGCACATTAATGGAGTTCTTCATTTTCTTTTCTTCTTCAGGAAAAATGAATGTAATACAAAAACATATGAATATAACATTTTTAATATTCCGAGAATGTCAGGAAAGTCTGTTTTCTTCCATTTCAAATGATTTTTCTTGCTGTTCAGTAAAAAAAAAAAAAAGATTCTGTTAATAATTAGAGTTAGCATAAGGCATTGATGTCTAAACTGACAACTTATATAAAAGTCAAAATTTGTAGAGACATCTTATAAACCAAGGATAGACATGGATTTCAGCAAAAATGAAAATGTCTATAGATGCTATAACACTGTCCTCAGAATGTCCAAGAAAAATGCTAAAAATAATGTGATTCAGAACAGGAAAAGTAGGGTTTGGGTTCTGTCTTTAAGATGAATTCTTGGTGCTGATAGGATGTTGATTAGCTGAATGCTTCTTTTCTGCTCTGGCAAAATGGAAAAAGCTCTAAAACCAATTGATAGGGTAATGACATGCTTTTGCTTGCAATTTGTTGTTGCAGCTGAGGAAACTTACAGCATCAATACGTTTAATAAAAACAAAACCCATTTTGTTGCTATTTCTGAAGACACAGTCAGTGTCTGCATTTGAGTTTCCAAACAAGAGCTCCACTGAGGTAAATTTTCACCAGATGTCTCAGGTAGTTTAGTGCTCCATGCTACCACCCTTACTGATGTCGAGTGGTTCCTTGCTACACAAGTCATACTGATTTCAGTAGGATTACTTGCACAGTCCATTGCCATTGAGCAAAGCACTGAAGTATGTGCTTAGCTTTGGGCATGTGCTGAATCAATGGGACATACATAGGTGCTTTCCTGAAGAGAAATGGATTTAAGCATATTTTCAAATGCTATGCTGAACTGGGCCTAAGGTGTTACTGAGTGTGAGAGTGGCAGAAGTGGGCCTTAAGGCTGCAGATGAGAACTATCCCTTTTCCTGCCCCACTCAGGAGTGAATATATATATATATCACTTAGAGTTTGGTGAGAATAAATGATGGACTGCACTGCAGATTCTCCTCTAGCTCTTCCATTCCACAATATGAAGAACTCTTACAGATTCAGAGATGTCAGGAGAAGTGTGGATTGAACAATGCCAAGGAAACAGCTGACCCCTCCCTCGCCACATGCCCGTTACATTCCTGATTGTTTCAGCATGACACTTCTTATTTTCAAACCCTGGGGAATTGTGGCACAGTGGACATCTAGGGGTGCCTGGGTAGCCCAGTAAATGCCATGGGAAAAAATCTTCATGACAACCTAGTATAGGGTAGTGCAGAAGATGATCATGGGGGCTGATCCCAACATCTGTCTAACTCAGAAAAATTAGGTACCTAGATGCTGGGAGAAGAGCTGCAAGGAAGCTACCCATTAGCCCTGTTCATTGGATTTGGTTTGGAGGTGAGAATTGCATATCTGAAATCCCTTTGTTCTCCACCCGCAGACAACCAAGTTACTCTAGTCTAGTGTTATCCAATCTTGGGATGCCGCTTGTTTAGGGAAAGTCCCTGTCGGGCCGGGCTGGTTTGTTTACCTGACCCATCCACAGATCCAGCTGATTACAGCTCCCACTGGCCGCAGTTTGCTGCTCCAGGCCAATGGGAGCTGCTGAAAGTGTGATTGGCCGGACCTGCAAACATGGCAGGTAAACAATGGCTATTTTAAAAAAAATGTAACATATACACTTGTTGGTAATTTATACTGATGTAGTTCCACAACTTGTCAAAGGGACAATGTGCCTATCAGTATTTTAAGTAGCAGCATGGGCTATTTATGAACACTGTTGGTCCTTTGATGTCAGTATGTAGAAAGCCTGAGAGGAGCTTTCACTAAACCAGCGGCATCCCAAGTTTGGGAAACACTGCTATAAGCAATAAGGGTGGGATCTCCAAGAATGTCTAACTGATTTTCAACAGGACTTGTGTTCTTAAGGTAATATTTTTTATTACCTCACCCACCTTGTTTCTCTCATATTCTGGAACCAATAAGGCTTCAAAAATACCGTAAATAACTTATATTCTTAAGTCAATTAGGTGCTTTTGCATTCCCACCTTACTGATTGTTCACAGTACAAAGTACAAACCCAGAATGATGGCAGGAAGTAAGGGGAAATTATTGCTTCAGTTGAAGAAATAATTGAACACAAGTATATGTGATATTACAGTAAATCTGTCCCCTGGTGTATGAGAAAATGCAGAGGGATAGTGCTAGTAGAGATATGTAAATAACTGAGTTTTCCATTCACTGGCCATTCTGAAAATTTGAAAAAAAAATTTGTTTTGTGTTCACCCAAAATGATTTTTTTTCCTGTATTGGATAAACCAAAAAGTTGTAGAAAAATTTTTTAAAGTCAAACAAAACACTGTTTCACACAAAATATTTTATTTTGTTTATGTTTTTAAAACTTTTTGAACTAAAATTGAACTTGTTTCAAATCAAAATGTTGTATTTAGAACATGTTGAAATGAAACATTTCAAATTTTAAATATTTCAAAACAAACCATTTTTTTACCCAAATAATTAGGCAAATTCTACATGAATTTGCAAAATGTTTAATTGACCTGAATCTGTATTTTCCAAGAAAAAATATTTCAGATGGAAAATTTTACCCAGAATTTGATGGTGTCTCTTTGACTATCATTTACAGAGAAGCATGGCTCTTTTCAGCTTCTTGCACCCGGCAGCGTCTACATAGTAATATTTGTCCCATAACATTTGTTGGTTGATTAGAGATTCCAAGCTTCATGGGAAAAAAATATTCTTGTCTTCCTTTAACTAGACTAACACTTACCTCTTTTCAAATATCCATGAATGTACTGGTGAAAGCTGACTGTCAGTTTGAGAACGGTGCAATGGATTTTGACCCCAAAAGGCTAACTCTTCATCAAAATTGTTGCTTTTCCTAAGAGCTGGTTTTCTAATTAGTATGTCCTATTCTTATCTGTACAACTTTATTAAATGGGTACCTAAAGTTTTCTGCAGATTGAAAGCAGCATTTAGAAACCTTATTTGAACACTGTCTTCGCTACCTAATCAAAGCAGATTTGAAAAAAAAATGTACATGCCTAAAGGACTGAGTATTTTGTTGAAAAGAATGTATTGCAAAGGGGTGACATCTGCATCATCAAGGGCAGAATATTACCGGATTTTTAAGCTGCCAGGCGTCATAAAAGAAATTGCCTGCTGAAGCTATGTAACGTATGTCATGTGATGCCATACTGGATATAATGTAACAGGATCTGACACATCAGTGATATGATTAAAGAATAATATTAACCTTTGTGCCTTTTTAACTAAGCAATGATTCAGTTCCCAGGTAGATAAACGATGAAGGTGAAGGCCAAGTAGTTTGTCCCCAGGGATTATTGCAAGGAAAATAGCACATGACTACCCTTGTCACCATTAGACTATAAATGACATTTAAAAGGCAATTTAATTTTTTTTTTTACATTCACCCATGAATCTAAATGACACTTTTAAGATTCACATTTTAATTTGCTTTAATTAAAATCACAATTTTGTTAAGTCATTAAATGTTTTCATTTTATGACAAAATGAGGATGGGATTACAGTGAAGATGTCTCTGAGAGTAATGCCACCTCCATCTTTATTCACTGGAAAAGTGCAACAGTAAAGGAATCATCAGATGGTACTCCTGCATTTTGCCTTCTTACAGTAGTACCTGTATTGTCTCTCAGTAGTATCTTCACACAGTGTAGTATAAAAGCCATGACTCTTATGAAATAATTAGTACATTAGCATTGGGATATTTATATAAAATGTATCATGGAGCATAGGTCTATTAATGGAAAATAAATCCATAAATGGCTATTAGCCCTGATGGGCAGGGATGTAAAACCATGCTCTGAAGTGTCCCTAAGCTCTGTTTGCCAGATGCTTTGAATGTGTAACAGGGGATGGATCACCTGATGATTATATGTTCTGTTCATTCCCTCCACAGGACCTGGCATTGGTCACTGTCGGAAAACAGGGTACTGGGCTAGATGGACCTTTGGTCTGACCCCGTATGGCCATTCTTATGTTTTTATGCTCTATGTACTGTATATATGGAGATACAAAACTTTCACAGCAAAGCCACAGAGGCCTCAGTGTTTGGGAGGGAAACCAGAGAGACATTTTAACCAGTCACATTTTTAACACAAGGGAATTCACTTGTGTTGCTTTCATGTGCAAGATCAGTGCATCTTAGAAATGATCCAGTCTTAGAGACTTGAATCCAGTCCAACTGAAATCAATGTCAAAACTTCCATTGGGGTCAGGACAGGGGCGGCTCTAGGGATTTTGCCTCCCCAAGTACGGCAGGTAGGCTGCCTCTGGCGGTTTGCCTGCTGAGAGTCTGCTGGTCCCGCAGCTTCAGCGGACCTCCCGCAGACATGCCTGTGGGAGGTCCACCAAAGCCGCTGGACCAGCGGACCCTCCGCAGGCAAGCTGCCAGAGGCAGCCTGCCTGCTGCCCTCGCCACGCCGGCAGAGCGCCCCCCGCGGCTTGCTGCCCCAAGCACGAGCTTGGCGTGCCAGGGCCTGGAGCCATCCCTGGGTCAGGACTTCATCATCAGGCTTTTTACTTAGGCATGGAAAAGAAGGCTAAGAAGAACTGCACCACAATTAACAACACCATTTCTCCAAATATTTAAGTGCTTATGGATTCAATTAAACAAAATTTGGTGATTCTCAACAATATTACTTTTCCTTTGTTTCTCAAAAGACAAAAAAAAGCCTGGTGAAATGTATTGATATTTAAAGGATGTCCAAAGTCTCTGACACAGTCTCGCAAAATTACACTTTGTGGAAAGAGGACAGTGCAATTATAGGGCAAACCAATTTTTCAATGGTGATGCATTTAAAAACACTGTCCAGGGAAAAGAATCATAAAAGTAGAAATTGCTTTATTATACTTTTAGCTAGCTTCTATATTTGGTCTAGAGTCTTAACTGAGATATTAGAACTGATCTGAGATTGTTTTAGCAACGTAGAAGTCATGCCCTGTTATATTTTTTTCCATATATACTAATGGATAGAACTCTGCACTGGACTCCGGGGACCTCAGTTTTATTCCAGGTTCTGCCACAGGCCTGCTGAGTGGCATTTTCCAAATCCCTTAATCATGCTGTGCCTCAGTTTCTCAACTGGTAAACTAGCAATAATCATTCTTTTGTACCTCCTTTGTAAAGTTCTGTGAGCTCTACCAATGAAAATTCCAGTAGAATAGCTACATATTTTTATTATTATATACTTATACTTTCAGCCTAAATAAGTTTTACGTTAGATTAAGGAAATTCCCCCTTTCGCTGTATCAAGTTCAATCTTCTTGTCCTCATCTTCAAACCACTTCCCAATTCTACCCCTCCCTACCCATCCACTCTTGTCTCTTATCACATTGTCACTCATCCCCACCTTCCCCACTCTGTCAATGATGCCAGCCTCAACTGCCTATTTCTCCTTTTCCTCTATATATATTTGTGCTTTCTTCTATACTTCCTTACACATAGGGCACCTTACTTAACTGACCTATTAGTCTTATGACTTGTCCCTACTTCAAATCCCTTCTGAAGACTTTTCTTCAATGTTTACAAGAAATTAGTCAACATAAAGATTCATACATTATTCATACCTTATAAATCAGAAGAGGACATTGTGACAATCTTGTCTGATCTCCTGTATAAAATTGGCTACAGATTCATATGACATAAGCTGTGGGGCAGCCAGGAAATAGATTTATTTATGCAATTACAAAAAACAAACAAACCCAAAATAGGAAATATACGTGGATTATTCCTCTCATAAACTCTTTGTTGCTTATCTACTTAGATTATAAGTCTTTAACACTGGAACCCTCTCTATCTGTATATTTGTACTGCACCAAAGCACAAGGGGGCCTTGATTTTGACTAAGGCCTCCTAACTCAATAATAAGTAATTATAACATACAAGTCATTATCACAGTTACCATACCAATATGATCCACCAATATGATCTAGTTGTTGTGAACATATTAAGCAGCGTGGAGTTTTGTTTGTTTGTTTGACTCTCTTTTATCTCTGCTTCTGAATCCTGAGTCTAAACATGTTTATAACAAATTGATTTCCTCCCCTTCACACCGCCCGGGAACCACAAGAGATTTAATTTCTTCTTTTTTAAAGCACTTCCCAGTGTTTTGTTTCTAAAGTGCTGTGGCGTATTGTTGCTAATTATACCTGTGATCTGTTTCTCAGTAGACATCACACCTTGTTTAAACTCCTGGTTGTATTTATCCAATAGAGGAGTGAAGTTCTGGAACAGCCTTCCAAGGGGAGTAGTGGGGGCAAAAGACATATCTGGCTTTAAGACTAAGCTTGATAAGTTTATGGAAGGGATGGTATGATGGG
>NC_133769.1:278785164-278833896 GCF_003597395.2 Chelonoidis abingdonii | reverse complement strand
CAGGGTTTAGCTGATTGCCATATTTGGGGTCGGGAAGGAATTTTCCTCCAGGCAGATTGGCAGGGGCCCTGGAGGTTTTTCACCTTCCTCTGCAGTGTAGGGCATGGGTCACTTGCTGGTGGATTCTCCACAGCTTGAGGTCTTCAAACCACAATTTGAAGACTTCAATAACTCAGACATAAGTTAGGAGTTTGTTATAGAAGCTGGTGGGTAGCATTCTGGGCCTGCTTTGTGCAGGAGGTCGGACTAGGTGATCATATTGGTCCCTTCTGACCTTAAAGTCTATGAGTCTATGAGTTCATCTTCCATATAAATGATTTTTTTCAAGCTCATACTTAACCAGTTTTTTAAGTCCATTACCTCTAATTCTTTCCTCTGAATCTTAAAGAACCCTGCAAATTCTCTTCCCTGCTCCTCTGATTTTTAATCCACAACTTCACTAAGGGCTTGTCTGCTCTGGCACTTTACAGCGCTGCAACTTTCTCACTCAGGGGTGTGAAAAAACACCCCCTTGAGCACTGTAAGATTCAGCGCTGTAAAGCGCCAATGTAAACAGTGCACCAGTGCTGGTAGCTACACCCCTTCTGGAGGTGGGATTTTTAGAGCACTGAGAAAGCTTTCTCCCAGCGTTGTGCCATGACTACACAAGCCATGTTAAAGCACTGCCGCAGCAGCGCTCCCGTGGCAGCGCTTTAACATTGCCAGTGAAGACGTGCCCTACGATGAGACAGTAAGAAACAGGCAACTGCTTCCAGGACTAAATCTTTTCTACAACTTCCTAGATAATCTAACTGTATCTCTATACAGAAGTTCATCATGTTGTGATCCTTCCTCAACACAAATAGGTCATTCTTGTAGCTGCCCTGTGCACACAATTCCCTGGCTTATTAGTAGAGTTACCTTCTCTGAGACACAGAAAAACTGTCTACTGGCCACCACTCCCACCAGCAAGAGAAAGGGTCTTAGTGCTGACTATAGCTCATTATTAATAGGATGATTTAGAGAACGATTTTACACACAAAAAAAGTATTTTATATTATTTTATCTTATGCTATCATGGCGCTATAATCTGGGCAAGGGGTGTGTGAACTGTGGAGCTCTCTTAAGTGTCCCAGGTGAAAACAAACTCAGCCCATTAAATCTTTTAAGTGGCAGGGCAGTACAAAAACTGGCCAGGCAGCAATGTTACCCAGTAGTTTTTGCGTATAGGCATCTATAAGCAAATTTAGGCCCCATGTTTCAGAAATAGCTCCAATACACTAAGATTAAAGGATAATCAAGGAAATATAATAAAAATGATTGACTCAATCAGTAAATATACAACCAGCTACAACAAAAATTGTTTCAATCCTTCATCAGTTCTCTTTACATAAAGATCTGTGTATAAAAGATCTGTGTATAAAAGCTTTAGTCTCCTTAACCATTTATGTATCACAATAATCTCTTTCTTTCAGTTTAAACAGGTATGGCAAACACTAAGAGCTAGACCAGGGATCGGCAACCTTTGGACCGCGACCTGCCAGGGTAAGCACTCTGGCGGGCCAGGCCAGTTTGTTTACCTGCTGCGTCCACAGGTTTGGCTGATCGCAGCTCTCACTGGCTGTGGTTTGCCACTCCAGACCAATGGGGGCGATGGGAAGCGGCAGCCAGCATATCCCTCGGCCTACGCCACTTCCCGCCATCCCCATTGGCCTGTGTGTTGTGTGAAGAAATACTTCCTTATGTTTGTTTTATACCTGTTGCCTATTAATTTCATTGAGTACCCCCTTAGTTATTACGTTATGAGAAGGAATAAATAACACTTCCTTATTTACTTTCTACACACCAGTCATGATTTTATAAACTTCTGTCACCTGTCCCTTAATAATCTCCTTTCCAAGCTAAACAGTCCCAGTCTTATTAATCTCTCCTCATATGGAAGATGTTCCAGAACTCTAATCATTTTTTTGCTCTTTTCTGTACCTTTTCCAATTCCAATATGTCTTTTTTTGAGATGGGGCAACCACATCTGCATGCACTATTCAAGATGTAGGAGTACCATGGATTTATATAGAGACAATATATTTTCTGTCTTATTATGTATCCCTTTCTTAATAATTCCCAACATTCTATTATCTTTTTGGACTATGGCTGCACATTGAATGGATTTTTTCAGAGAACTATCCACAATAATTCCCAGATCTCTTTCTTAAGTGGTAATAGCTAATTTAGAACTCATCATTTTATATGTACAGGTAGGATTATGTTTTCCAATGTGCATTACTTTGCATTTGTCAACATTGAATTTTGTTGCCCAATGACCAAGTTTTGTGAATTCCCTTTGTAGGTCTTCACTGTCTGCTTTGGACTTAACTCGAGTAGTTTTGTATCATCTGTAATTTTTTTCCACCTCAGTGTTTGCCCCTTCTTCCAGATAGTTTATGAATATGTTTAATAGTACTGCTCCTAGTATGGACCCCTGGGGAACACCACTATTTACCTCTCTCCATTCTGAAAATGACCATTTATTCTTACATTTTGTTTCCTATGTTTTAACCAGTCACTGATCCGTGAGAGAACCCTTCCTCTTATCCCAGGACAGCTTACTTTGCTAAGACACTTTGCTGAAAGTCTTGTCAAAGGCTTTCTGAAAATCTAAATATACTATATCCACAGGATCACTCTTGTCCACATGCTTGTTGACCCCTTGAAAGAATTCTAACACAGGGATCGGCAAGCTTGGGCACACGGCTTGCCAGGGACCGGGCCAGTTTGTTTACCTGCTACATCGGCAGGTTCGGCCAATCACAGCTCCCACTGGCTGCAGTTCACCATCCCAAGCCAATGGGGGCTGTGGAAAGTGGTGCCAGCATATCCTTTGGCCCATGCCACTTCCCGCAGCCCCCACTGGCTTGCAGCAGTGAACCGCGGCCAGTGGGAGCCACGATCGGCTGAACTTGCATACGTGGGAGGTAAACAAACTTGCCTGGCCTTCCAGAGGGCTTACCCTAGTGGGCCATGTGCCAAAGGTTGTTGATCCCTGTTCTAGTAGATTAGTGAGGCATGATTTCCGTTTACAAAAACCATGTTGACTGTCCCCCAAGAAATCATATTCATCTATGTGTCTGACAATTCTGTTCTTTACCATAGTTCCAACCAGTTTTCCTGGCACTTAAATTAGGCTTACTGGCCTGTAAATGCCAGGATCAACTCTGGAGCCTTTTCTAAAAATTAGCATCACATTAGCTATCCACCAGTTATTTGGTACAGAAGCTGATTTAAATGATAGGTTACATACCACAGTTAGTAGTTCAGCAATTTCACATTTGTGTTCTTTCTGAACTCTTTGGTGAATATCATCAGGTCCTGGTGATTTATTACTGTTTAGTTTATCAGTTTATTCCAAAACTTCCTCTAATGACACCTCAATCTGGGACAGCCAGATTGGTCACCTAAATAGAATGGCTTAACTTTGGGAATGTCCCTCACATACTCAGACATGAAGATCAATGCAAAGAATTCATTTTTTTTATCCACAATGGCCTTATCATCTTTGAGTGCTCCTTCAGCATCTCAATTGTCCAGTGGCCCTGCTGGTTGATTAGCAGGTTTTCTGCTTCTGATATATTTTAAAATGTGCTCCTAGGTCAACAAAGTATCAAAAGACAAAAAAGAATGAGCTTAGCCTGAAGACCAGTTTTATTTGATATTGCATGTCTTAGCCTTCCTGAATATTATTTATATACTTCTATATACTTTATATTTGTTATAAGTAAAACAATTTGGGGCTATTTTAAGCAACATATGGCTTTTGGGACCACAACCTCTTTTGGGCCATTGGAGACAATGGGGATATGTATTCTTTCTTTAAATCAGGATGCCAGGCAGAAGGATTGAGGCAGATGCTCTATAGTGAAGCAGACAGGAAAAAAGAGAGTAGTATTGACAGAAAGTAGTGTTTGTCCTAGTCTAATAAAGTTCCTTATTCAGTGTTACAAGAAAAATCTCAAATGAAAAAAAACCCAGAAAAGATATACAGTAGCTGCATCAAAAATTTACAAAAAAAAGCAAATGAACTGCTATAGAGGACTGGACAACATCTCTAGCAACCCCAGTGCTTGTCTGCTCTCAGAACTCTTATTGGATTTACATATATTTAAAAAATAATGCATCCAATCAATTCCTGTCAACTTTAGGATATATTTACAGCATGATTTGATTTGTCACGAAAATCAATGAATTAAAACAAATCTTCAAACACTGGAGGAATTGGATGTATTGGTCATCTTTGAGCCTGACTGCGTAACTCTTATGCATGCTGACTAGAACATGAGACTCTGCCCCTTTCTTGGTATTTCTTAAACTCAATCGATATTACACATTTGTATATTTTGAGATTTTTATTTTAAGACCTGATGCATTGTATTTTTTTTTCAATATGCTCTTTTACTTGGTGACTAATTGTGGATCACACTGAATTGTTTATTCTTTTTTATCATTGTGACTGAATATTTTTGTTAGCTAGCTACTGGAGTACATGCAACTTTATAAATTTTTCAAACAGACAAAAAATGTCTATAGTAGCACAGCCTTGTTTCACTCTGAATTATTACTTCTGGGGAAAATGGCATTTGGTCTTTAAGTATAGACCAAAGAATATTTGTTTTTACTGCGTCTTATCAGATCTCTGGTATTATGACAAAGAAATAATATCTAATGTATAAATAATTAAGCACTGCGAGGCGCTCAGATACTTGGATGACAGGAGTTATAAAAGTACTGCAGATATATATGCATTTAAAAACAGTTGTAATTTTGCATGTATTTATAAAGTGCTTTACCAATTCAGAGCACTTTAGATTTATTAACTTTAATTATGCACCCCTGAAAAGTAAGCCTGGAGAAAAAGTGATTCTTTGCTACATCAGTGACCAAGCTAGAATCAGAACTTAGAAGTGTCTGATTCCTAGTTCTGGGTTTACGTCTCCAGGCCATACTGCCACCCTAGTTCATTAAATGCCATATCAGTCATTCCATATGAAAAGAACAAACAATTGTAGACATTTTGTCTTGATACAAAAATATTTGTAGGAATCTCACAATAAAGTTTTTGTTTTTGTGTCTCCAGACATTACTTTATTAATTAGTGATAATATTCTAGTAGCCACAATGTCCTGGGCACTGTCTACACACACAGGATGACACAGTCCCAGCTCCAAACCCCTTCAGACCATATCCATAATTACTGCAGATTGGCATAGCTCCATTGATTACTAAAGCCAGGAACTTTCTCCTGTAGTCAGGCATTGCTTGCGAGAAAGGTGGTAGTACCTACCTAACTACACACTAACTGGGCAGAGAGGTGTAAGAGCCCTATTCAAGTCCCCACCTTTGCATGAGAAGGGGAAATAATTTGAAAATTTGTCTCCCGTTCTTCATTTCAGTCTCATGATTTCTTTCTTGCTTAGGGTGACCAGACAGCAAATGTGAAAAATCGGGAGAGGGGCTGGAGGGTAATAGGAGCCTATATAAGAAAAAGATCCAAAAATCAGGACTGTCCGTATAAAATCAGAACATCTGGTCACCCTACTCTTGCCTAACACATCTTTAGTTAATTATACATGGTGGAACAACTTCAACAAGAGAGACTGAGATAAAACCCTACTGGCATATTCCATAGTCCACCAGTTAGGGCAGCATATTAAAAAGTTGAAGACCCCTATTCAATTCCCAGCTTCCTATTAAGCAGAAGGGGGAATTCAAATGGGGTCTCCCATATCCTCGGTAAGTTCCATAACCATTGGGCTAAGGCAGAGATCGGCAACCTTTGGCACACGGCCTGCCAGGGTAAGCACCCTGATGGGCCAGGCCAGTTTCTTTACCTGCTGTGTCTGCAGGTTCGGCTGATCGTGTTTCCTACTGGCCGTGGTTCCCCGCTCCAGGCCAATGGGGGCTGCGGGAAGCAGTGCGGGCCAAGGAATGTACTGTCCACTGCTTCCCACAGCTCCCATTGGCCTGGAGTGGCAAACCACAGCCAGTGGGAGCTGTAATCAGCCAAACCTGCAGACACAGCAGTTAAACAAATGAGCCTGGCCCACCATGGTGTTTACCCTGGTGAGCCATGTGCCAGAGGTTGCCAATCCCTGGGCTAAGGGCTATGAGGGAGTCTCCCAGCTGGCTGTTTTGTATGGAGTTAGACATTTTCTGAAAATGCCTATTTGATTGTAGGTGGGGCAAAGCCTAGTTTCAGCAGGGCCAGCTTTAGGACATGAGGGGCCCGATTTGAAAGAGCTACCATCAAAATGTCGTCAAAGACAGTGGCAGCAATTGAGCTGCCACCGAAGATAGCAGCGGCAATTCGTTGGCAGCTCAACTGGTTGCTGCTGTTTCTGGTGGCACTTCGGTGGAGGGTGCGGGGCCCCTCTTCCAGACACTGTGGGTCCCTCTTAGGCGTGGGGCCTGATTCCTGGGAATCAGGGGAATTGCCCTAAAGCCAGCCCTGAGTTTCAGGCTCCTATTCGTGCTTAGGCATGGGATAGACACCTGGGCACCTATACTGAGGCAGCTATGCACACACCCAGATGCAGAAACTTGGGCAACTAGGGGACTATAAAAGTGGAAATTTAGGCACTTCAAGGATTAGGTAACCTCTGTGTGAGAGTGTTGTGAATGCCAGTGGCACCTAAATTGTGGATTTAGGAAGTTAGATACCAAAGCCTTTTGTGAATCTATTCGTAAGAAGATAAGCTGCTTGCAAAGGTTAAAGGGCAGAGATAAAATTAACATACGTACATTTTTAAAAATAAATAAATATCATTTATACTCAATTGGACTTCATCATTTTGTTTACAGTGTTGTTGTAGCCAGGTTGGGCACAGAAGTTGTTCCAATAAAAGATGTTAGCTCACCCACCTCCTCTGAACTTCATCATGTCTATTATTTGTTGGGTAATTTGTAAAAGAAATGAAAGAAGTGATCTTAAAGAAGAATTTGAAAGAGGACAGTATTAACTCCTAATTCATTGCTAAGTTCATTGCAATTTTTTTGAGCTCTGTAATTTTTTGTTAAATGAG
Source organism: Chelonoidis abingdonii (assembly GCF_003597395.2). Taxonomy (NCBI): domain Eukaryota; kingdom Metazoa; phylum Chordata; order Testudines; family Testudinidae; genus Chelonoidis; species Chelonoidis abingdonii. Next base: position 278,826,844 of record NC_133769.1, on the reverse strand, counting down.
AAAATACTGAAAGGAATATATTCACTACCATGCAAATCATATTCTTAAGAAGGTATGGCATTTGAAATAGATTTATGTTTGTGTTTATATGCTGTGTTTTATGTCTCTGAGTTTCTCTTCTAACTTGATTGATGGCATATACTCCAAACATTAGAACTTGTGTTTAAAGCAGATGAACAAACAATTTATCTTTGTCACACTCAGAAAGCAAACCAGAAATTTTTGGAAGTTATATATTGAAAGAAAAAAAAAATCGTATCCCCATGCATGGTCACAACTGAAAAGGTTATATACAATTTCTTATCATATCTTATCTTATCAATTACACAAAAGATTTCTTCCATCGCCTGAGTTTCATATACTTAGAGATCAGAAGTTAATTAAAGAACACTCATAGATCTATTTTTTTAGCTTTATGTACTTTGAAAATGTCCTTTTAATGAGCACATTTTAAAGGATGTTTCTTTTTTGACCCACAAATCTAGAGGTCTGAAGCACAAGAGAAATATGTATGTAAAGAAATTAGATAAATCTCATACTGTGCTAAGTAGATTACATTAGAGTTGGTGTTGTAAACAGAAAAATGATGGAAACTATTACATTTATAATTAAGGGCACAAGATGGCACTATTTAGGGTCATAATTTGACACCCAAATTCATGCTATATAGCATGTAACTTTATAAGTAGCGTCATTAAAATGAGATGAGCTAATTATTGTAGTTAATTACCACTCGACATGAGTAAGGGGGTCAGAATCTGGTCCCAGCTTTTACTGAATAGTTACAAATTATGTTAGCTCTAGAAAGATTTTAATTAATTTTGCCACATTGGAAACATACACAATTTTGAGACCAAAAAAAGGTCACTTATAGTAATTGCACTTTGAAATCAACATAATCCGACTTGCCTGTTTTTTCACACACCTCTCAATTTTTCTATCTTTTAGGAAGAAAAATCTAAGTGTTTGTTGAGTTAACTTATAATTATCTATGCTAAGCAAGTACACCTTTTGGAAGCACATCACTCGCATAAATTCTTTGTTTGGAACATTTGGATTTGCGATGGGGTAGTTCATTCAATTCATTTTTTGACAGAAATGTTTGATGACTGAGTGGAATTTGGGTTGATGACACCATTCGCACCTTTTCTTCATGTGTGGGCAACTTCTGAGCATAGCTGCTGTAGTCCCTAAATTTGATATTCCTGCATGTACCCCATTACTTGACATCATTGCAGTGTCACCTTATATGTTCAGCCACTGCCAGCTCAAACTCAAACATTATTTAGATAGGGATAATCTTTTTAGGCCCCTGAAAAGGTAAGGCCACAAAGCTGTCCATTTGCAGTTTTGCTATCAGAATGGAAGGATGGGATAAGGGTCCATGAAAACTGAAGGAATGTTTGGACAGCCTTGGTTTTAGGTGTCTCTGACATGTAAGTTTTGTTGGGTATGATTTGAAATGCTTTGTTGATATAGAGAATAATGAATTGTTATTAACTGTTGCTAGGGAAATTGTTAGCCTATTAGGGGTTATGAGTTATGTGCTTTGTTTGGAGAAAGCTTATCAAAAGTTTAGTTAAAAATTGTTTAAGATTCTCAGAACATACTGTGACAGAATATATATGTATATATGCTTAAGATATAATATAAAGTAGTTTTAGGTAAAAGCACTCTGGTTTGTATCAATCGTATATCAGGCGGAGGAACTGTGTTCCCCCATTGATTTATTCCTGACACCACCTGGAGAGACACAGCTAAGTTACCTCTGTTTTGGATTCTGAAAACCCTGGGTAACACTGGCACAGCAGGGATTGACTTGGGAACCTCCAGAGCTACAACTATGAGTTATGACAGATTGAGCTAAAGTGCCAAGACCCTGCAACCAGCGGCTGTAACAACTCATATCACCTCTGCGTTTCCCACAGTATTCTTTCCAGCAAGTTAAAGAGGTATGGGCTGGATGATTGGTCTATAAGGTGGATAGAAAGCTGGCTAGATCATCGGGCTCAACGGGTAGTGATCAATGGCTCCATGTCTAGTTGGCAGCCGGTTTCAAGTGGAGTGCCCCAAGGGTCGGTCCTGGGGCCAGTTTTGTTCAATATCTTCATTAATGATCTGAAGGATGGTGTGGACTGCACTCTCAGTGAGTTTGCAGATGACACTAAACTTGGAGGAGTGGTAGATACGCTGGAGGGTAGGCATAGGATACAGAGGGACCTAGATAAATTAGAGGATTGGGCCAAAAGAAACCTGATCAGGTTCAACAAGGACAAGTGCAGAGTCCTGCACTTAGGATGGAAGAATCCCATTCACTGTTACAGACTAGGGACCGAATGGCTAGGAAGCAGTTCTGCAGAAATGGACCTAGGGGTTACAGTGGACTAGAAGCTGGATATGAGTCAACAGTGTGCCCTTGTTGCCAAGAAGGCTAATAGCATTTTGGGCTGCATAAGTAGGGGCATTGCCAGCAGATCGAGGGATGTGATCATTCCCCTCTGTTCAACACTGGTAGGCCTCATCTAGAGTACTGTATCCAGTTTTGGGCCCCACACTACAAGAAGGATATGGAAAAATTGGAAAGAGTCCAGCGGAGGGCAACAAAAATGATTAGGGGGCTGGAGCACATGACTTATAGGAGAGGCTGAGGAACTGGGATTATTAGGTCTCTGCAGAAGAGAAGAATGAGGGGGATTTGTAGCTGCTTTCAACTACCTGAAAGGGGGTTCCAAACAGGATGGATTAGACTGTTCTCAGTGGTACTGATGACAGAAAAAGGAGTAATGGTCTCAAGTTGCATGGGGAGGTTTCAGTTGGATATTAGTAAAAACTTTTCACTTAGAGAGTGGTGAAGCACTGGAATGGGTTACCTAGGGAGGTGGTAGAATCTCCTTCCTTAGAGGTTTTTAAGGTCAGGTTTGACAAAGCCCTGGCTGGGATGATTTAGTTGGGAATTGGTCCTGCTTTGAGCAGGGGGTTGGACTAGATGACCTCCTGAGGGGCCTTCCAACCCTGATATTCTATGATTCTATGCACTGGCACAGAGGGGTTCTCATAACACACATGCACCAGTGGATTACACAGCCAAAGCCCTGGAGCCTACACAAGCAGTGCAACCAAGGTAGCCATGATGTCCTTGTTGAGTCAAGGCTGCTAATTGTACTATTTAGGTAAAAACTGTAGGCCAGCTCTTCAACTAGTATGAAGCAGTATTGATATTATTCTAATTTACACCAGGTAAGGGGCTGGCCCAACATGTATGTTCAGGACTCTGCACTCTCTGTGGGAAATTTTCCTGACTTCTGCTCTCTTTGCAGGTTGCACTCCTCATCTCACTACCCTGCTGCTGTTCCAGTAGTGCTTGGAGAAGAAGTAATCAACTGGGGATAGAAAAATCATCCTATGTAATTCCTAATAGTTTTGCAGAGCTGCTAGGGATGAGAGACTGATTCTGACAGCATGGGGTAGGGTAGGTGAAGACTCTATAGAGGCCAAACAGCCCTACTTCCCAGAAACACTCCTTCCTTTCTCAGCTTATATCATTTACAGCTCACCTCCCCAGCTACTGATTGCCCAGACTCAGATTCTTAGTGCCCCCTGTGCTGTTTTTCCAGTCTGCCCTTGGTCCTCTGATATTTTGTGTTCTATTAATTATCTTACCAGCTGGCTGAGGAAAACAATTGAAATGATTGACTGAAGCAGGCAGGAAATGAAGCTAGCAACAAGCATCATTACAGCACTTCTGTTACCACTGGCTGGCTGAGGGCTGACATTTCATAATAATTGCACTCACACTCCTGATTGTGTTTATCATGTGATAATGTCCCAATGACATCATCATAGAGCACTATGTGTCAATGCATCCAAGATGGACTCTGCTTCCTGCTATTATCCTGTATTTTGGTCCCTCTGGTACTTGCTGGAAAATTGAACAGGTCCACAAATACTCAACATGCTATCTTGGAAACTCGGCTAAAACCAGGCCTGGGACAATTTCCATTCTCATTGTCTATAGTGTCAGCGCTGATTATCCAGCTTAAGCAGTCACTTTTGACAGTCACTCTCTTTAGGGTAAATCAGTTCATTGGCAAAGGTCAATTAAAATAGTCATTGTAACGTAGTGCATCCTAATTTAGTGGCATATGTTGTATTTGTATGCAGTGGTAGAATCTTTTAAGTAGTTCATTTGATTGAATCATTTTATCTGTTCTATAAATGATCCTGAAAGATCCATTTGCAGGGTTTATCAGAGAAGCAGCTACATATTTCAAGGAGTCAATTGGTCAGGGGCAGTGCTCCATAACTATACCACCCTATTGGGGCACTAGAAGACATTCTGCCTCATAAGATCCCCAGTACATTGAGATTATGAATTATTTTTACTATAACACCTTAAAGCCATCTTTCCTTAATCTCTGCTCTACAATGTGATGGTCTCATTCTGTCAGCCAGTGATAAAATGGGGCCATTGTGATGGCTTTATCTCCCCCACATGCTTCCCCAGGCCTTTTGGGGCACTGTTTGCCTGCATGACTGCAGTCATATCTGGCCCTGACGTGGAACACGCAAGGGGAGCAAACGCTTCTTGCTCCCTCCTCCACTACTGTTATAGCCAGGCACATTCTGGCTTTATGATATTTTATTCTTCCCAAAACAACTTTGTGATCCACTGCAGACTGGACAGACACATGCATTGAGGGACATGTTGGAATTTCTCCTGTAGAGTTTGTTGAAAACAATAGAATAAAAAATGAATATAAAAAATCATCGCATGCAGTTTATAAATGAATATCTAATCATATGTACATCCAGTTGTTCTAGTCTTTGGGAAATCTCCTGGTGCAATATACGTGTAAGCTTTTATAATTGCATTAATTCACTGCTGTTATTGCAAAGTCAACAGTATTATTTAAAAGCAATAACAGTGGGTAAATCCCTTCAAGCCATTCAATATCCATTTTACATAGAGCCATCTCAAATTAATCTTCCCATAGTTACAGAAAACAAAAGTGGTACACTATCCAATCCCAAATCCCTTTTCCCAAGAGGCCCAGAGTTGTGGCAAGTCTTCCTTAGAGATGCTGAGTGCCCTCAATTTCTATCTTTGCCAATGGGAGTTGAGCTTTATCAGCATCAACTGGGCTGTACAGATTCTATGGTAATAAACATGTAATATGAAGTAAAAATATAATAGGTGTTGATATACTATATGAAATATTATATCTGTTCCCACAGGAATTGGTCAGGATCTTGCAGAATCAAACCCACATGATTACAGAAGACTGAACCTCTTTTAAATGTAATATAATTGTGCTCTATACAGAAAAGCCACATTCTTCTCCAACTCACCTAAGCTCCATAAATATTCACACATATCAGTGAAATTTTGCTAGTGTTCCTGAGAGCTGAACTTGGCCTAGGCAACATATTAACCTATATCAAAGCAATCTAAGCAATAATTTTCTGATTATTAGCTAGTTCACACTTTATTTGAATATATGCTATACCTCTACATATTCATCAAGTCATAATTATGTTTTAGAATTGTTTCCAATAATGCTGCTTTTTACAGAAGGTCAAGGTATTACTCATGTAACACAGGTTCCCATTCCTCAAATGTTTCAAAATAATTATCTGTTGTGACCTTTTGTATAACTTTTAATTTTAATCCAGATGCATAACTAATTAAGGAAAATTGCTTATAAATGAGTTCCTAAATATTATAGATTCATAGATTCTAAGTTCAGAAGGGAACTTTGAAAACATTTAGTCTGATCTCCTGTATAGCAGAGGCCAGAGAATTTCCCCAAAATAATTCCTAGAGCCATGTTTTGGGTTGATGTCTTGGAATAGCTGTGTTTTTTATTACTGATATCCTGTGCGGTTGGTTTACAACTTTGCAGTTCTTCAAATTCATTTTTTTTACTTGCTTGCTTTCAATCCATATTGCTAATCATTCTGAGCCCTTTTGTATTATTTCTTAGTCATCACTGGTGTTTGCAACTACAAACCTCATGCTTTAGTATCCTCTGCAAAATAATTCCATGAGTGTGCATTAGTTAGTTTATTAGTGAAGATTCTAAATAAGAAAGAATCTAAAAACTGCAGGATTCATTTGACTCCTGCATCTATAGGGGACTGGGGTGTGGTCTTGGTTAGTGGTCACACCAGGGCTGAGGTCTGCCCACCAGGGATGGCAGTCACCAGGCTAGAGTTGGAGGAATCACAAGGTCAGGTCCAGTAAACAAGAGTCGAGGTCAGAGTCAGAGGCCAGAGATAAATAGAGAAAGGGCCTGTATTTGGCAGCATACATCACTGTGACAGATTAAATGGCACAAGCCAAATAAAAATCTCTGACAAGAGAAGCAGCACTGTATGGAGTAGCAAACTTCACATTTTCAAGCAACCACATAAACACAATCAAATTAGATGCACATAATCTGGTTACAAGCTATGATCCTACATACAAAGGAAGCACCCATGAAAAGTAAGAGAGAACACACAAGTTAGTTTCAGATGATTATAAACATATATGTCATGGATCATATCAGTTTCCTGAGGATACATGATTAAAGTTCATACTACTATAAAAATCCCAATTGAACTGTCAGACTGATCTTGAGAAATTATGGGGATAACTGTCAAAGAGAAGCACCTTCTGTCACAATAGTGAAGCATCAGATAGTATTCAAGCACTGAACTACCTATGAATTGTAGGCAAGCCATTTGATGTTTTACAGAGGCTTCCTTGAAAAATAAATTATCTTTTAAAAAACAAATAAAAAGGCAGCATAAACACCTGTCCACATCATCCTTAGCTGCTACATAATACTTTTGTTTAAATTCAGGAGTGATCAAGTTTGATGACACCAAAATGTGAGGAGAACTGTAGTCATAACGTGACATGGAGAAATTAGATCAGCAAGGCTGTAGTTAACTAGAGAAAATTCAATAGTCAGGGAGTGGAAATAAACAGCAGATATAAAATGAGGAACAGCTACACCCATTTATTGAAGTGAGTTTACTTTTATCATCTCCTTACTACTATTCTACGTGAGCCATTTGTTCATGTGCTGCAACAGTGATAAGATGAAAAATCCTTAGAAGGAGTCCCTCAAAAATGTTCCATCTCAGAGGGCAGTAAATGTAAAATACTCTCTTTCTCTTCCTCTCCACTCAAAGCTATCTTTGCAAAGTACTGGCACAGGAAATCACTTATGTTTAATTTAAAGCTGAGATTCTCCTTTATGGAGAGAAGGTGTAATAGGGCTGGCTACCAGAAAATATCAGTCTTCTAAAGCAGTTCACAATAAGAACATTTTGAGTTTTGAATACTTTGAGAGCAGTGAGAATAATTTTAACATTGATGGTAATTACCCATTGGAACAACTAACTAACGGTTGTAGTAGACTCCCCATCACTGGCAATTTTAAAATCAAGATGGGATGGTTTTCTAAAAGATAAATTCTAATGCAAACAGGAATTAATTCAGGGAAGTTCTCTAGCCTGTGTTATGCTGGAGGTCAGACTAGATGATCACTATGATCCCTTCTGGCCTTATAATCTATAAATCTACGAGTACCAGTATCATAGATGTCCACTGATCTGATTCTTATCATAAATGAAATCAGATTCTGTGGACTCTAGTTTCTGAGATAGAAGCACTTTTTTAATTATTTGGTTAAGGATTAAGAGAGGAAAAAAGCAGTCATCTACAACTCTAATAGGAGTTGCCACAACATGGAAAAAGACATTATGACCCATGGAGTAAATTACAGACATATCTTGTAATATTTTTATATTTCCATAGCAGTCTGTAATGCTCCAGCAGGTATTTTAGCCTTTTTTTTTGAATTTTCATGGATATAATAATTTTTAGTGGAAAGTTATTTACTTGGTAGACTGTGTTGTTCCTTCAGATTTGCCCTCCCTTCATTCAGGAAAGAGATTTCAAGGTTATGCTCACCTGTCTGAGCAATGTCATGTGAATTTTATTTTGTTCATACACAAAGAGCAAAACATTCAGTTTGGTTCATTTTTATTTCAAAGTAAGGAAGTGAAGGTATGATTGTCACACAGATAGTCAAATCCATGCTAGATTTTATCTAGAGCATGGGTAAACACTAGTACTGAAGACGTGACACAGGCTTGTGCTATGACTAGCAATCCAAGCATCCAAGCACTTGTGATAACCGGCAGACAGCTATTTGACTGTCAAGTCCAAGTTCAAACCATCATCACCACATCAACTTTAGTACTGTTAGCTGGATTAAAGCTAGCACAGATGTGTCAATCACACCTTCACTTGCAGTATAGACATATCCTAATAGAGGGAGCAAGAAAGAGACAGTGTGTAACTCACTCTGTAACAGACATCTTGCCTTGACTTGTAGCACTGCTTTGTCAGGAAGGAGTTAAAATTCAGCCAGCGGAAAAGACAGAAACTGCTGAGAAGCAAGGACATAGTTTCTGTCAATACATGATAACTTAGTTCAGTTTATCGGTAACAAGGAACAAAGCTTGTGCCCAGGGAAAGGGACAGTTCAGCGAGGAAAGCAGGATTGGGCCCAGACAAGCAAGCAGGAATATTTCAGTAGCACAAACAGCACTGACAATTGATAGGCTTATATGGTCAATGCCCATCCAGTAACTTAGTTCTTAGAACACAATAAACCCTCCCTTCACAGCCCACCGGATATCTGTAAGCATTCATCCCTACCACTCACCCACTCTACCTCCTTCCCCTGCAAGGTATCTTGACTTTTAATTGGTATAAACTACTGAACAGTTTTGATCCACCTTTAATGCACCACCCTTTGAAAATAATAATCTGTAAGTTTTGTCATTTTCAGATGTTTTCCAATAGTATCTTAAGCATCCCCATCCTTGTTTTTGTTTTTAAAAATATCAGAATTGTCACTCTGTTTTTTTTTAGTAACAATGGAGGAATTAAGATTTATCTCAGCATTTACTAGAGCAATTTTCTTTCATTAATGTATACTTTTAACAGTGAGACAATTATCATGCTGCTTTCTATATAGCTAGGCATACCTTTTAATGGATAATACCACTAGACTAATATCTGAAATTCCACAGAATAATGGAAGGATATTTCAGAAATTATTTATTGATTCATGAAAAAAGAAAATGAATGTACAAGGACAATATTTTAAAAATATAGCTAGGAGATCTGGTATTTGACACATGGTATTAATTTATATTCATTTACAATAATTAGGCACAACCTCTAAAACAATAAAAGAAAAATATTCATCAGAAACTGAAGTTGTTTGTTAATTAAGATCCATTGAAATATTTTATATTATGGTATAAGCTTTTACATTATCTTCAGCTTGCAAGGCTAATGCTAATTACAATACAGATTAATAGCTGTCAAGTGTGTCCTACTTTCAGTATAAATGAATACAAATTAGCCTGATATTTTGGAAATAAATAGACTACTTTGCTTATTGAGTGCTTTTAACTCTTACATATATATGCAGTTATAACATTCAGAGCAGCCGTTATACCTCCCTCATTTATAAAGGGAATAAAATACATGTCACATAACATCACATGCAAAGGCAAAGTAAAGTAACCTTGGCTCAAGGCTAATAAAAGAGTGAGCTCTGAAACAGGCAGTGGACAGTTCTTGCTAACTTGATTGGCATTGGCTTATATACAGTTTATATTGTCAGCAATTTATTTTTGACAAAGGTGACTACTATCCACAGACGATGGAATGCTAATCACAGCAGTAAGCAAACTAATTTATATGTAATAAACTTAGATACCATCCTTGTTATTTCTTCTTTGGCTTATCTCTTGTTCATTGCTAAACAAGACATTATTTAAAAAAAATTGCAAGTTCCCATTAGTCACAGGTGTCCTTGGGTATTTCATATCTCTGCCATTGAAACTAAAAAATGACTTATTTCGGCATAGTAGATAACAATGTAAACCTGTCTAGCACTCTCCTAGGGTATCATTAAATGCAACTGCAGTTACCACCATCCTTGAAAATTACTTTTATAATCCACAGAGTAAAAGCTAAGATATATAGGAGGGGTGGGGGGAGTTGAGAACTAATTTGGAACGAAATTGAAAGGCGAGACAGTGTGTCAGCGTGTGAGAGATTTATCATTTTTGTATCTCTTCATGTAGTATAAAATAGATTTGATCAGCCTCAAATGACAGTAATTTCTCTGCTTTATGCTGCTTCCTACATTTTGTCACTTAAGGCTGGCTTCTGCCTTTCCCAAATGGTTGTGCACAATGAGAGGGAGTAAGAAGCAGTAATTCCATAAGGGGGGGAAATAATGAAAAAATTTAATGTGTCTTTAAAAATCTGTTTTATCTAAACCGGGATCACAAACACTAAAATGCTTGATTAATTTGGTTATTGCATGACATCACTGTACAATGGAGTTAAGGTTGTTTGGATGCCTTAACGATGTATTTCCTTACCTTAAAATATTTGAATGTCTATTAAATGTAACTTTAACTCTGAATTTTCTGAGTTTCTAATGTTTGGTTTGGGGGTAATTACATCATCCCAGTAATGTGTTGTTTTTTTTACACCTACTGATGCATACACTTAACCCTAACTCCAGTTTAGTGTAGTTTTTTTCTCTAGGAATTTTTCAAAGTGCTCTTTCTCTGAGAACACAGGCGTGGGCATCTCCTTTCTCCTGGGTTTTTGTGTTTGTTTGTTTTCTTTTCCCACATCCCTAGTCCCAAATATATGTTTTGTTCCCTCAAGCTGCCGTGACAAGGAGCCGGCAGATTTTCTGTAAAACACTTACCCTCTTAGCCTGACCCTTTCCCAAAAGGGATGAATTCCCTAGAAGAACTGCCCCTTCTAATGCAGTTAGTTAACCAGTTACTGGGTTAGAACATCTGATGAAAAATATCTTCAATGTACATATGTGTTTTACTGATCAAGGTGGACCTCAGTGTTTATCTTGTGGGGAAGCAATGTCAGTGGGGAATATGAAGCCATCAGCATTTGTAAACAGGTCTGTTCATTTTTCCAAGAAGAAACTGCTGTATCTGGAAAACCAAAGTACTGTCTTATTTTCAGCAAATAGGAACTAAGGGGCCCTTCTGTTATCACACCTACTAAAGTTACATGTTGCAAAAATGTATACATGTTGTTCGAGTTAGATGTCCATTGCTGTGAAAATATATGGCCATAGATATCTCTGTATTAAGTGTGCATTTTTATCTATATCCAAAATGTGTTTTATGTGCTTGATTTCTCAGGTTGTGTATTAAGCTTAGAAAGGGGATTGAGGGAGCCCCACCTACCCAGACATTTTCAGACCTCTCACCCACAGATGAGAGACAGTCATCATAGCAGTGATTACAATCCATTAATGGATTTAACCACCAAAACAATGGAGTAGCCAAGACTGGGCATTCTCCTTCATAGGCTCTGATGGATGCTCCAGTGGACCAGAAAATAATAGTCTGAAGCACTGGGAGAGTTCACACTTGGGCCCTGAAACAAAACTATAGAGGAATATAGAGGACTATAGTAATGATTCCCTCTAGAATGGAAGGATCCCCTTAGAGAGAACAAAAGTGACACAACACAGGTGTGCTAGGAGAACAGCAGGATATGCTGTCAACAATGACAGGGTCAGGTGGGAGATATTTGTTTTCTAAAAGAATGAGACTTGGTTCAGTCCTTTTCCTGTAAATTAAGTCAAAAGCACCTAAAAATTAGCTTTCGTGAAGAATAAGAGTGGATGAAACTGTACTGGATGTATGTAGGCTCTTTATTTTAAAATATTTTTTTTTCTCTAATGCTTTCTTGAAACTGCTATGTAAACATATTTAAGAAGACTGTTGCTCAGTATCACTGGTCATGAGTTCTGAAAGGGAAAATCAAGCAGGTACCCAAATCAAGACTGGCCTGCAGGGTGATAAGTGAGTGGTACACATGGTAACATAACTGGGTCCCAGTCTAAGAGTGGAAGAACCATGAGATTCCACCTGAAGTCAGATAAAGGCAAAAGGCAGAATGCCTGAGGGATGCTCACAGGGAGATCAGTTTTAAAAATGGGATGGAATGAGGCTAGCCTTGTAATCATGTCAATTAAACAATGTAATTCCAGGGTAACTTCACTTCATTTGATTTAATAGAGTAACCTCAGATTTCCACTGGCACCCCTGAGATCAGAATATGTCTTCATAGCTCAGACTATGATTTTGTCTTGTGCTCTAAATACGGTAATGAAAATTACAAAGCTAGAGGTTGCCAACATATTCATTATGTTTTTGTCCTTTACACAACAACAATATTAGGAAGAAGCTATACAGTTACGGTAAGTTCGAAATAGCCATGCTTACTAAATAAACACAACAAGCAAGGCTTAGTTACAGATAAACACAGCTATCGTGACTGCTTCCTAAAATATGTATAAAACTCCCCCCTGCCCCGATTACTACAGCAGGGCTCACAAACTATTTTAAAGGATACTATGCAATTTGTATACACTAAAATATTGAACACAAAAGACCTGATTCTTGTCTCCCTTTCCCTGATGTAAATAAGGTATAATTCAGCTGAAGTCAATTCAGTTGAACTCATGAAAACCAGTATAGTTGAGATCAGAATCAGACCTAATGTTCTTGTTAAATATATCTCTTTTTTCCCTCCCAAGTTAATAACAATAGCTGAATGAATTTATGAGAAACTTTACATTGAAATGTAAGCTTATTGTAATATAGCTGGATGAATATAATGATGTTTCAAGTTCAGCTGAATAGCTAGACTTTATAGTATTTCAGGAAAACTTGTTGGTTTACAAAATGCTGCCAGGCCATGAAAATATTTGTATCAAGGTTTGTGGTCACAGTGAGAATATTTGTAATGATTGTTCAAAGACCATGATACATGTAATTAAGTGTGATGCTGTGCTCCATGGCAGTTTCTGCTACTACCAGTTCTTTTCCCGGGGAACATTTTTAATAATTGGGTTAAATTGCTTTAACCTTAGACATAGATGTTGGTATCTCAGTTGCTGCAGGTCTTTTTCATTGTTGAGGGTGTGGCAGACTGATGACTCACTGGTGAGGAACCTCCTGCTGGCCGTCCAGGGAATTAGCTCTTTCTCAGCCCGGAGTGCCCTCTGTGGGCTGGTGTCTCACTTACTGCTGGCCCCCATGTCCCTCCCAGACCCGGCGCCCTTGTATACCAGGGTTCTGCCCCCAGCAGTAACCCATCCATCTCTGGGTCTCCCTTCCCAGGGGAGCATCCAACTCTTTATCCCCACCTTGCCTCAATGGCTACTGCCAGTCACTATCTAGCCCCCACTCACTGGGGCAGACTGCAATCTGTGTACCACTCATCATCGGCAATAGGGGTTTGGACCTGCTGTCTTTGCCACCCTGGGCTGCACCTCTGCAACCCCAGTACCCTTCACAGCCTTTAGTAAGGCTTGCAGACTGACGGTTTTCCAGGCTGGAGCTCCCCAGCTCCTCTGGCCTTCCTCCAGTCCTCCTCCACTCTAGGTAACCTGCTTTGCTTCCCAGGCAGCTAGATCCTTCTCTCTCAAGAGACAAGAGAGAAAGACTCTGTTTTTTTAGCTCCTGGCCCCAGCCTTCTTATAAGGGCCAGCTGGGCCCTGATTGAACTAGCTACAGCTGTGGCTGCTTTCCCAATCATCCCAGCTTTTCCCCTGCCACAGCCCTCTCTCAGGGATGTTTTAAGCTCTTCAGGGCAGGAGCGAGGTAACCACCTCACTACAGAGGGGTACAATTAGGGTTGCCAACTTTCTGACTGTAGAAAACTGAACACCCTTGCCCCACCCCTGCTCCACCCCTTCCCTGAGGCTCCAACTCACCCCTTCTCCAAGGTCCTGCCCCCACTCACTCTATCCTCCTTCCCTCCCTCACTCGCCCTCCTGAACCCTTGCTCACTCACTCATTTTCACTGGGCTGGGGCAAGAGGTTGGGGTGTGGAAGGGGGTGAGGGCTCCAGCTGTGGGTGTGGATTATCAGGTAGGGCTGGGGATGAGGGGTTTGGGGTGCAGGAGGGGGCCCAAGCTGGGGGGTGGGGCTGAGAGGTTCAGAGCATGGAAGGGAGATTTATGCTGGGGAGGGGGTTGGGACTGTGGCTGAGGGTGCAGGCTCTGGGTTGGGGCCAGAAACGAGAGGTTTGGCATGTGGGAGGGGGGTCTGGACTGGGGCATGAGGTTGCGGTGTGGGGGGTGAGGGCTCCAGCTGGCAGGCGTAGGCTCTGGGGTGAGGCCAGGGATGAGAGATGTGGGATACAGGAAGGGGCTCCGGGCCAGGTATGAAGGCTTAAGAGTGTAGGATGGGGCTCTGGGCTGGTGTAGGGGGTTGGGGTGTGCGAAGAGGTGAAGGCTCTGGCTGGGGCTATGGACTCTGGGGTGGATATGGGGATGAGGGGTTTGGGGTGCAGGTGGGGTTGTGGGACTGAGAGGGAGTTTGGGTGTGTGAGGGGCCTCAGGGATGGGGCAGGAGGTTGGGGTGCGGGAGGGGAGTTCGGGGTGTGGGAGCCGGACAGTGCTTTTCTTAGGCAGCTACCGGAAGCGGACGGCATATCCCTGCATCCCCTAAGTGGAAGCATGGCCCAGCGGCTCTGCATACTGCCCGCACTCACAGAAGCTGCCAATGGGAGCTGTGAAGCCAGCGCTTGGGATGGGAGCAGTGCATGGAGCCTCCCTAGCCACTCCTGTTCCTAGGGACTGCAGGGACATGCCAGCCACTTCTGGGAGCTGCACAAAGCCAGGGCAAGCCATCTGCCTTAGCCTTTCTGTGTCACCAACTCAACTTTTAACAGTCCGGTCAGCAGTGCTAACCAGACCTGCCAGTGTCTCTTTTCGATCACACATTCCAGTTGAAATCCAGATGCCTGGCAACCCTAGTTACAAGCAGTTTATGGTCTATCAATATAAACAAACCCAGTTCACACGGATATCTGTAAAAGTTCTCACATGCCCATACACTTGCCAGGCACTTTTTTTCAATCTGTGCATAACGTTTTTCTGCTCCAGTGAGTGTGCAAGAGCAAAATGATACTTCTTCCACTCAGAGCCATGTAGTTGCAACAATACACCACCTAAATCAAAGCTGCTTGGATCCACACTGATCATTATGTGTTTGTTCACATCGCAGTGCTTGAGAACAGGAACTGTTTACATTATTCCTTTTATCTTCATACTTACTTACCTTACCAACGTTTCTGAATGCTAGAAAAATTTAAACTTATCTCTAAAGGGGTGTAATTGGAATCTCATGTCAGTGAAAGAGAAAGTCAGTGGGTTCAAAAGAGGAAGAAGGTCTGCTCTTCAGATACTGAAAGAGGAATCTCTCACTTTCTACTAGCTTATAAATTTACAAGAACACTGATGTGAGGGTTATTATAAATAGCCATACTGAGAAAGTTAAGCAAAGTTTAAAGATTGCTTCTCAATTGATCTTCCTAAAGTGTCTGTGTGACTCATTTATCAAGGAAGCAGTTAACAAAACCAGGTAGTCTCCAAAGTTCATATCCTCCGCTGTGCAGCTCCACTGAACTTAATGGAACTATGCCCATTTTCATCAATGGAAGATCTGACCTGTGACAGAAATGCAACACTCCTTTGTCGAGTTGTCTTTTCACAAAGCTTTAAACTGAGCTTTTGGTCTCAAGATGTGCGAGAGTTATGGATTTTATTTAAAAGCAAATATAAAATTTTCTTACCAGAGGCCCTGAAGGTGATTGTGACATTCATTGTTTCTGTGCAAATCAGGATTCACAAGAATGGTTGATATTAAAAATAAATACAAAAACTGTTATTTCTATCTAGAGATCTATTGTATTGCTAAGTATAAAATTCCCTTTTGTGTTTCTAAATATAATGCCATCAATGGAATAGCTCTCTTCATCCAAACTCACACACTGGTACTATTGTTTTGTAAGCTATGCTGATTTATAATAATGTTAAATTTCCAAACAAACTGTCTTAAGAATCCATTGGGGAAATGCAAGATTTTGCACAGTCTAAAAGTAGATCATGTTGGGAAAAAATTTGGGAGTCCTTGCTGTAAATCAGACCAGGACAAATCACAATCCTTCTTGTTCCTGCTTCCAACTTCTTTCCTAAGATCTCTTTGTAACTCTCACAGTCTCATTCTGTGTAAGTTCAAAAACTTTAGTTGACTCATCCACAGTCTAATGATGCCTCATAGCCTCTAAATGCAAATACACTGATCTCCATTGCCAATTCTGATTTATTTTATATAACCTCTTCAAATTTTCTTACTAGTCCTACTTTTGGGTCCTTATTACATATGTTGTCCTCAAATTACTCAGGAAACATTGTTATGTTCACTTATGCTGAAGTCCCAGACAACTTTTAAAAAGATAGCTAAAGACCTTTAGCCATTATATGTTAACATAACCATACAAAATATAACATATACATTTTCACTAAGGCAGAGCAAAACACTTCAGTGCCACTGAGTGGAGCACATTAGAATCAAGTACGGTAATTCTTTTAAAATATTCATTTCCTGTTCTTAACTGGTGTGTAATGATGCTGTTACTTTGCCACATTCAACTCTAAAGAAGGATGCATTTCTATGGTGGGTAAAATGATCCCTGTATATCATTTGTACACATATTTTTTTGAAAAAATAATGAAACACTTTGAGCTCATTATGCATGAAAGGCAGCAAACTAGTATATTATTCATATATGCTGTAGTGAATCAGATCGTGAGCATTCAGCACCTTAACTTCAGGATAAAGCCTTTGAGCCATTTGATAGCACTATATATATAATCACTGTCTGTGCTTCCCCTTTATAATTATTTAGTTTCCTTCACGTGTTTGTGTGGGTTTTTCATACAGCAACAAGGAACAGAAAACATTTTATTAGCAGGAAGAATAAAGGGCAGGTGCAATACCTGGAAATACTTTTAACTCACTGTTGTGAGGAGACATGGCCTTTCTCAGAGGTTGATGTGGAGGAATGACCACGCTTCCCTTGTGGGTAGAACCAGGAAGCAGAGGGGTGAGACAGGAACAAGAAGTATAAAAGGCAGGCCCTGCAGCTCAGTTGGGCTGGAGCCACAGAGGGAGAGAGGTGTTTCCTACCAGAGCAGGAGCAGGAGCAGGAGCCAATGAAGACTTCTACTGTCCTGAGGACTCACTAGAGCTGCCAGGCATGTATGATGCTGAGTAGATACTGGGACTGTCACTGGCAATGTATCCCAGGGAGACAGAGAATGAACCTGGGACACAAGTACAATTTGAGAGGGAAAGGAGAAGTTGCCCAGGGACAGATGACTCCAGTCTAGATGCACTGCTGTCTGAATCCAGGTCAGTGTGTTGGGCTGGGAATGGGTGGAGTAGGATGGGCCTGAGTCCCCTTCCCTCCTGCTGCCAACCCCACCCCTGGGGTGGCAGCCTTCCCACTGTAGGTCAGGAGGCCTGTGTTCATCTACCATCTTCCAGAACTAGGATGCTAGACCCTTTACTGCTCTGCCCTGCCCTGCCTGAGGGCTGGAGTCTTTAGACTGTTTAGTGCCCTGCCCTGCTTGAGGTCCTGAGCTCCTAGACTGATCACTGCTCTGCCTTGCCTGAGGGCCAGAGCCTCTTGGACAGCTTGATGCCCTGCCCTGCCTGAGGGCTTGGCTCCTAGGTTATTTACTGCTGTGCCCTGCTTGAGGGCCAAGACCCTTAGACTGCTTGGGGCTCTACCCTGCCTGAGTGCTTGAGCCCCAGAGATGGATTATTGCCTAGCCAAGCTTAGGGGGCCTGGGCATCAAAGACAGTTAATTTCCCTCTTTCATATTGCCTTTATAGGAATAGAATCCTGAGGGGATATGGCCTCCCTCCAAGATTAACAGGAAGGGATGGCCACACACTCCTACAGTCATTCTTTTTTAACTGCCCGCAGTATAAACCAGATACTTGATAATACTTCACCATCATGCTTGACAAAAAATAAATGTTCATTAACTTCCAACATTTACTAAGCACTTTAAGTGGAAAAATGAAATATTCACACAACCCTTCTCACACAAAGTGTAAGAGCCAAATTCTCATCTGATATAAATGGTGTAGCTCTGTTGGAGTCAATTGCTATTGGAGTATGCTGCTTTACATCTGTTCATAATCTACCTCTCTTAGAGTCTTTGCTGGGTTGAGAACTAGGCAGAGTAGGGATTGAAAGGAGGTCAAGCATCACCGCAACTCCCTTCTAACTTTTTGTAACTGGGAGCTGTGAACCTGATAGAAACTGGAGTAACACAGGGATGAGTCAAGCCCAATATCTCTGTTTTTAAACAGATTGAAAATCAATCAAATTTCAAAGATGAACAGGAAACTGGACACACAATCCATGTCCATATTCAATTATGTGGCTTAATTCCCTATCAAAATATAGAATTGTAAATGTCTATTGAGCCATAACCATACCAGGTAAACAGAAGATTAGCCATAGCAGGAACATTCTCAGTTCATCTTCTATTTGAAAATTCTCAGGGAAAATATTTTCTTACAAGGAGTAGACACAACATGTATATTTATATGTTGTCATGTCTATTACACATGCTGTTTGTTTCAGTGTATGGTGGCTGCAATGTGAATGTGTAATAAGGTAGTTTAATGAATTTTTAATCAACCCTGGGTTAAAAACAACGTTTGCTTGACAGAGAAAAATATTGGTATGACTATTTTTCTAGTTAAGTTTCATAGTACGTTCTTAAATATCACTCCTTTCCAGATGGACCAGAATCAATGTCAACAATATAAGGTACTATGCTGTTTAGAGAATTCTTTATTGAATCAGAGAAGATGTGAGAAAACAGCCATCATTTCCACTGTCTTGACAGCATCTGTTTTTTTCCAAAGCATCACTTTTCTATGCTTTTATTTCCTACTTTTGCTGTTACAAACTTCTTATTTCCATAATAGGAAGAGTCTGTAGTATACATTCCCAGCCCAGAGTTCTAATTTTGCCCTCTGTTACAAAGGTAATTTCTCTAGCAACTCTTGGGATCTTACCCCCTTTTTATTGTTATGTATGTTTGGTATCTACATCATATAAAAATATTTATTTTTTCAATCCATCTTATCAAAGTGTGACAGTATTGTTTTATCCCTTAAAACATCTTAATTGTTTCAAGTTTCTTTCCACTGAGCTACTTTATTACATAGAATATCATCAATTTATTCAGTAAAGGGCAGTAAAGTATGCACCCTGTATTTTCATGCAGATCTTCAAATGGAAGTAGAATTTCCCAGCAAAATTAAAAATATTATGTTTCAATTTTAAACTGATGGGGCAGTCCCTTCCATTGTTTTAAACAGTCTCTCACCAGCTTCATCTTTATGTAGGTATCAGATGCTAACCTCTTTGAATTTCTTGGTAAAATCAGCCATTCTTGATACCAGTCAATGGTTTCTTTTTTATATTTGTGTCTTTTAATCTTCAGGCTTTAGTTTACCTTCATTTCAGTCTGTTTAAATCTGCAGATAATACATAATGTATAAAATCCAACTTTGCATATGCAACCTTAAGTTACTTACTTTTCAGAAGAAAACTGGCACAAAGTATCGATCACACTCCACTTTCAGTTTGATGCAACTTATTTAAAGGAAAGGACAAGAAAACCTGCTATCAGTTTTTTTCTAAAACAAATACATATTAGCAAGTAAACACTTAAATGTCTAGTGTGCAGTAATGGAGCCTATAAAATGTCTTATTTTCTGCATGGCTGCTATTTTTGTTTTGTCAAGTGAGTTATCTTAACCTACCCCCAAAGAGACAATTCTTAGTTGAACTCTATTTCTCTTTGGTTTTTAATGCTAGCATAAGAAGCATATTATGGTATGTTAACACAGTGAATTTGTAGTCTTCATTCAGAGTGACTGTCTGAAAATAACTTATTGCAGTATTCACCCAGCTCTAGTCTCATCCATTTTTGACTCATCCCTAATTTCAGCTACTTTTTTTTTATTTATTATAAACCTCTTTTCTTGTCCTTCTTTTGTGCTTCCACAGGCTCCATTACAGGCTGGAAGGAGATCTACAATTTTTTTTAATGCTAATTTTTACTATGCTGCTTCTTCTCTGAGTCCTTGTTCTTCACCTTTCCACAATCCTGCAAGCAACATAGAGGCACAAACCTGTGAACTGCCATCTACTCCCCTGCCTCTATCAATCAGCATGCACTTTGCTGCATTAAACATGCCAAAATTGAGGAGAAAGAGTTGTCCCCTGAGCAGTGATCAGTACCTTGTTCTGGCCTTGTGTTTTAGAACTGAGTGAGCACCAGTGGGGCAAGGAGGAGTAACAGGTAATGGAATTCAAGAGCAGCTGTCAGGATGATAGAAGAATAGAGGAACCTCTCAGGGAGCAAGTAAATAAGCCGAAATGTGGGATATTTCTGATCTGACATCTTAAATGTGATTTCATATCTAGTATAATTTTTCTGAAGCAGTACATGACTAGTTGTGGTTGTATAACACAATCTAGCTGCTTCAGTACATTAAATACTGAAGTACATTGGAAATAAGGGGTATTTTTTTTTAACAATGAGACTGATTAACCGTTAGAACAATTGATCAAGGGTCATGCTAGATTCTCCACCAATTATAGTTTTTAAACCATCATTAGATGTTTTGGTAAAATAAATGATCTGTGTATTGTTTTGGGGAAGTTCTGTGGCCTGTGTTATACAGGAGTCAGACTAGATGGTCACAATAATTAGCATGAGGAAAAGACAGACCAATGGTCTACCCCAAGGCTCTGGGCTGGCAACAGTGCTTTTCAATCTGTACACAAACAATCTTTTGCTTACCTTGCTCTACAAGTTCACATACACATATGACATTTGCTTAGGCACCGTAACACAGTCATTCCGGAAGACCCCCTAAACACTGACTTGATTAAGATGGAGGAATACTGTAGTCAATGGCATTTACAACCAACTGTGGCCAAGACAGTTTTGAGTGTGTTCCATCTTCACAATACCATATCAGATCAATAACTGAATATCTTTCTCAGCTGACATCACTTGAAACATGAATCCCACCCAGTCTACCTCAGAGTAACTCTAGAGAGATTTTTCAGATATCTTAACTACTTGAGGAAAATAGTGACTAAGGGTGAGGATGCATAACAGCATTCTGAGCAAATTGGCTGGCATTTCATGGAGAACAAACATTCATATTTTCTGATAATCAGGGTTAGTCCTGTGTTACTCTGCAGCTCTGATGTGACTCAATTAATATCATGTCAGGTTGGTTGACACACAACTGCACTCAACCATGCACATCATAACTGAAATAATTCGACCCACACCAGTACTGTGGCTTGCCATGTTAAGTGATGTCATTTCTCCACACATCTGCATGAGGATGCAACAACAAGAACAGTTGAGAACATCGGGCAACCCAAGCCTATCACTATACAATACCTCTTTAACCATGCAACACTGTGGTTGTCATTAGGGCATCCATTGTGGGGCCATTTGCCTTGCCCAGATGTGATGGGATCCCCGGGGATACAACTCTGTGCCTTCTTAACTCTACAACCTGGGTTGTCTCTCACAATGCTTTGGTACTGACAAGCAGCAGACCTCGCCAAGCACTGTTATCACTTAGCACAACAGCACATGGAGCCCCACACCCAGCTAAATTGCATGAATGCTCCCTGATCCATTCATGAATTACACAGAGAAAGAAACCAGCAAATCTCCCAAGCCCCCAGCCTTGCATCCCTAGAATATACCATCTTGCCCTATCCAGAAGTATAACCAGTTTAGGTTTATTACAGAGTCTGCCCCTCTTTTGATGCGGAGAGAACATATACTAACCTTTGTAAACTGAGTGGAGATTTCCCAAGCAATTCAGCCAAAACACACTGTTTTAAGTAAAAAATAAAACAGATTTATTAACTGCAGAAAGATAGATTCTAAGTCATTAGAATCGGTAGGCACTAAAGGTCAGAGATAGTTACCAAAGAAAATAAAAGTTAAGCATATGGTATAAATCTTAAATCTATTAGACTAGGCAGTATTTGGATCAAGCACTTTTTCTCACCCCACTGGATGTTGCTATTAGGTTATAATTCTTAATACACATGCTTCCCCTTTAACCTGGGACCAATTTCCTCAGTTCAAGTCTTTGTCTTCCTAGCATTCTTGTTGCTTTCTGCATAGGTGGGGAAGGATAAAGGGGACAGTACCATTATGCTTTTGCCTATTTTACATCTTCAATCTATATGCCTGGAAAACGCTAGCCTATACATGTCCTGATGGGCTTTTGTTGAGTCACAGGCCTGGTCTACACTACGCGTCTACACTACACTAAGCATATTTAATGCTGCACCCGTCCACACAATGAAGCCCTTTATATCGATAAAAAGGGCTCTTTAAACTGGTTTCTGGACTCCTCCCCGACGAGAGGAGTAGCGCTGAAATCGGCATTATCATATTGGATTAGGATTAACGTGGCCGCAAATCGACAGTATTGGCCTCCGGGCGGTATCCCACAGTGCACCACTTTGACCGCTCTGGAAAGCAATCTGAACTCAGATGCACTGGCCAGGTAGACAGGAAAAGCCCCGTGAACTTCTGAATTGCATTTCCTGTTTGCCCAGCGTGGAGCGAGTGCTGTTGGACCACACAAAGCACAATAAGTGTGTGCGTCCATGTACCGAGGCTAAGTCGATTTTAGGAGCGTTGCACGTGGGTAGCTATCCTGTAGGTAATCCCATGATTCCCACAGCTCTCCCCTGCCCATTGGAATTCTGGGTTGAGATCCCAATGCAGATGGTGCACAACATGTTGCGGGTGATTCTGGGTAATGTCATCACTCATCCTTCCTCCACGAAAGCAACGGCAGACAATCATTCGCACCCTTTTCCCTGGATTGCACTCGCAGACCCATAGCATGGCAACCATGGAGCCCATTTTGCCTTTTGTCACTGTCACTGTATGTACTGGATGCCGCTGACAGAGGCGTACTGCAGCACACACAGCAGCATCATTGCCTTGCAAGGTAGCAAAGACGGTTACCAGTCGTTTTGTACGCGCTCATCCATGTAAATTGGCGATGAGATGACGGTTATCAGCGTTCTGTACATCTGCTGCTGTCATGGGTGCTCGGTGACCTTCACTGAGGTCGGCCGGGGGCACAAAGACAAAAATGGAATGACCCCGGGTTCCATCCTCCTTTATTTGTATCTAAAAAGAGTCAGTCCTGCCTAAAATGGGGCAAGTGTACTAGAGAACCAGTGTACCAGGAAGCAGAGGCACACCGCTCCATGTCAGACTCCAAAGAAATGAGGCTATGCCATTCACGGGGGTGCCGCGCAACACCCCACCTGTTGCTTCCCCCTCCCCCAACCCTTCTGGCTACTGTTGCAGAGTCCCCATTTTGTTGAGAAGTAAAAAGAATGCAGAATAAGAAACACTAATTTATAGTGAGATAAAAGGAGGAGAGGCAGCCCCAGTGCTATGATGTCCAGGGAGGACATTAAATGGTGCGGGAGAGAGAAGCCCAGCATCCTGCTGCTATAGTCCAGGCAGTACAGAATTCTTTCTTTAGACATGAAAGGGGGCACTGAGGAGTTCAGCCATGATGAGGACGGTTGCCGTTGCCATGAGAGGACGGTACCGCGTGTCTGTACCATCTGCCGGTAACCGGGATTCCATTCCATTACCAGGCGCCCCCGCCAACTCACCGAGGCCACCGGAGCACTCACGGGATGAGACGAGGACGGCTACTAGTCCACTGCACTGACTATCTGCCAACCTGGCCAGGTTGGCAGAATGTACAGTGCAGTGGGACAGTAGCCGTCCTCGTCATCATCCCGTGAGTGCTCCGGTGGCCTCCGGTGAGTTGGCGGGGGCGCCTGGGTAAAATAGGAATGGAATCCCGGTCCCGGCAGATGGTACAGACACGCGGTACCGTCCTCACATGGCAACTGGCACCGTCCTCATCATGGCTGAACTCCATCAGTGCCCCCTTTCATGTCTAAAGAAAGAATTCTGTACTGCCTGGATATAGCAAGCAGGTGCGGGCTTCTCCTCTCCCGCACCTTTAATGTCCTCCCTGGACATCATAGCACTGAGCGGCTGCCTCTCCCCTTTCTATCTCACTATAAATTAGTGTTTCTATTCTGCCATTCTTTTTACTTCACAACAAATGGGAGGACTCTGCAACAGTAGCCAGAAGGGTGGGGGAGGGGGAAGCAACAGGTGGGGTGTTGCGCGGCACCCCCGTGATGGCATGCAGTCTCATTTCTTTGGATCTGACATGGAGCGGTGTGCCTCTGCTTCCTGGACACTGGTTCTCTAGTACACTTGCCCCATTTCTAGCAGGACTGACTCTTTTTGAGATACAAAAAAGGAGGATGGAAGACCCGGGGTCTTCCCATTTGTCTTTGTGCCCCCGGCCGACCTCAGTGAAGGTCAGCCAGAGCACCCATGACAGCAGCAGATGTACAGAACGCTGATAACCGTCATCTCATCGCAATTTACATGATGGCAGCGCGTACAAACGACTGGTAACCGTCTTTCTCCTTGCAAGGCAATGATGCTGCTGTGTGTGCTGCAGTACCGCCTCTGTCAGCGGCATCCCAGTACAATACAGTGACATGACAAAAGCAAATGGGCTCATGGTTGCCATGCTTTGGGTCTGGAGTGCAATCCAGGGAAAAAGGGTGCGAATTGATTGTCTGCCGTTGCTTTCGTGGAGAAGGAATGAGTGATGACATTACCCAGAATCACCCGCAACATGTTGTGCACCATCTGCATTGGGATCTCAACCCAGAATCCAATGGGCAGGGGAGACTGTGGGAACATGGATTAGCCTACAGGATAGCTACCCACGTGCAACGCTCCTAAATCGACTTAGCCTCGGTACATGGACGCACACTACTTATTGTGCTTTGTGTGGTCCAACAGCACTCGACTTTATATAATCTGTTTTACAAAACCGGTTTATATAAAATCGGAATAATCCTATAGTGTAGACGTACCGAAAGAGTTGAATAATGCCCCATTGTGCAATGCTTGTGCAAACCTCTTCCAGCATTGTAAATCCCTTGATTACAGTTCCCCTGATGATTAATGGTCATTCAACACCCTCCTTTGTTGTCACTGAAGAACTAGCAGTGGAGACTCTCAAACTAACAACATATTTAAGTAACAACCATACAGCAAAATCTGATAACTTTATACACACTAAAGAATCCTGTGGCACCTTATAGACTAACAGACGTTTTAGAGCATGAGCTTTCGTGGGTGAATACCCACTTCGTCAGATGCATGTAATACGAAGTGGGTATTCACCCAATAAAGCTCATGCTCCAAAACGTCTGTTAGTCTATAAGGTGCCACAGGATTCTTTGCTGCTTTTACAGATCCAGACTAACACAGCTACCCCTCTGATACTTTATACACACTAATGATATACATACTTTGACAAAACAATGGCTTTCAGCAGATCATGACCTTTCATATGATATCTTATATTGCATGCTTTGTATGAAATATATCATAATTATATGACAGGGTTGAATATGTGGGTTTCAGGGTGTTACTTTGGGGTACAGAGTGCCAAACCAAATTTCTCTGCAATGTCGATGTGGCATGAAGAATGATCTGCAGCTGATGTCAGAAACCAGTTTCTTATAGCTGACCCAACCACACACATACCCAGCTTTGATTTACCACATCACCCTTCTGAACTGATTTTGAACAGGCCAAGGTCAATATACAGCCAATCTTCACTCCGGGGGCCAACAAGATTATCTCATATGTGACTGTGGTCAAATAAAAGCAGCAGAGAATCCTGTGGCACCTTATAGACTAACAGACGTTTTGGAGCGTGAGCTTTCGTGGGTGAATACCCACTTCGTCAGACGCAGGTAGTGGTCAAATAGTTAATTCAGCTGAACCAGAGCAAGCTTGTTTTTCCCTGAAGAAAGAGAGATAATTCAGCCACAAATATAGGCCTTCATTGTTTCCCAGAGGATGGCTTCAGAAGGGGCTGAGGCTTCATTAGATATTTTTCTAAAAAGAGCTGTCATTTTTTTTTAAAGGAGAGAAACAAATAGTCAGTTATTAGAGAAATATTAAAGGACCATCTAGTCAGATTGAGGCTGTCTGATATTTTGAACATGTGAGTGGCAAGCAGGAAGAGAAGAATATAATGTTTATTTTAATCTAGAAAGGAATGGCCACTCTATCTATCAAAGAAGTAGGCCTATTTTGTCAGATTATAAATGATCATCCTTGGGTCACTGTGCCTTACTGATGTCCTGCTTGCTCAAGAAATCTTGGTGTCTTCATTATGTCTGTAATTCTGCTGCAATAAAACTGACTAGCGGAAATAAACCATCTGCCTTACCAGAGCCATCCCATCTTTATGGTGTCAGAAGAAAAGATTGTTAGAGTGGAAGTTAAGGAACGAGCATGCATTAAAGTTTTTGACATTCTGATCTTGCAGTGGCAATCACACATCTGTAAATCAAGTAGATAAAATAGGGATTCAGTATTCCTCCTTCCACTATGAAGAATGCCTGTCAGCAATAAATTCAACAGAGAAAAGGGGAACATTTATGTATTAGCTACAGTACATAGTTTACTTTCCTACTGTGGAATATATAGCATCTGCAATGCAGAAGAGGCTCCCAATTTTACTATCCTAAAAGCACACTGCTGTGCTGGTAAAGGAAATTCATCCAATATTTCTCTGAGCAGTACTGAAACCCTGAGGTGAGATATGAACTCTATCAAGCATGAGCCCCAACTGGAGGTATACAGGGAACCCTTTGATAAAGAATGTCATGTAAGCTCTGTAACAGAAGCCACACCTGTCAAAATAACAACGGTGACATGTATGTACAACAAATATATGAGGAGTTATTATATGTATTGAAAACTATTTTTCTAGGTCTGTAGTTAAAAGCAAGTCAGTCAAAGGTACCCTGTCTTGAGACAAACTCCTTTGGTTAGGGGATTGGAGACATTTATCTGCTGGGAGGACCATTGTGTGATATGTCATGAGGATTTTATTATCATTCTAAGTCAAATGCTGATGAGGACCTAGTGGAAGACTCCAGAAGGAAGCTAACCAGAAAAGAGAAACAGTGGGGACAAAAAGGGGTCTGATCCCTATTTTGAGGTGAGCATCAAAAGTGTGCTTTGGTATATTTAGGTATGCAAAGAGACACTGTGGTGTCTTTCATCTAAGAAGTAAACAGACAGCAACTTTGTTTCATGAAAAAAGGATCTCACCCAGAAATATCCATCACTTGTTTCAGTTTATACAAAATCCTGATATCTCACTGAAATAATTTACTGAAGATAGTAGCAGTGGACTTAAAAAGGAGTACTTTTGAGAGTAAGCAGAATATCATCTGCACAGAGACAAGTCTTATACTCTTTATCCTCATTGATAATTCGTTCAAGGAAGGGTGTGTGCCTGAGATATGCTACTAGCAGTGCCATGGCTATATCAAATAGTAGAGGAGAATGAGTGCATCCCAGACGTGTTCATTGATTTAACTGAAAAGTAGAGGATATAACATCATTTATCAGAACAGATGCAAGGGTTGATTAGTAAACAATGTCAATTCAGATCAGAAATTAGGTCCAAATCATAATTTTCTCAGGATCACTAGTGGATATGGTCATTGCATTTGATTGAAGGCCTTTTCAGAATCTAATGATAGAATAGCAGTTGGAGCATCAGATATTTGTGCCTGGCAGATTAAGTTGAATATCTTCTGAGTATTGTCCACTGCTAATCTACTGCAAATAAAACCCACCGGATTCACACAAAGGATTCATGGGGCAATGTTATGTAAATGTGAAGAGAGAATCAGAATTTTATAATCTATATTCAACAGACAAAGAGGGTGCTAATTGCCACAATGAAGACCATCCTTTTTTTTTGTTTGTTTTAGAATTATGGTAATTGTCTCCATCCTTATGTCTAAAGATATTGTTTCTTTTGTAAATATTTCATCTATCGACTTCCGACAGTATTCGGTACTAATTGATTGATAAATGTCTTATAAAATTCTACTGGAAAACCATTGTACCCAGGAGCTATGCTGAAGCTGAGTGAGCCAATTGCCTGCTTAGCTTCTTGTAGAAAGATGTCTTCCTCCATATGATCAGTTTGAGGTAGTGACAATATATTTAGAGGTAGTCCTTACATGAATTGGTCAAATAAATTGGAATTGAATTGAAGTCACCAGGAAATGTGCAAAGAGATTCATAAAAGTCTTTAAATTGTCTGTTAATTTTACCTGGTTCTAGAACAGAAAGACAATTGTCCTGTATGAAACCAGTTTCATTTTCCTCAGTAGGAGTTTGACCACTTTTTATCCTCATTCATAATAATTCTATTTAACTCTATTAAGCATTGAATTCAATCTGTATAAACATACATTAATTGTATTTGTATTTTGAGGTAATGAGAGAGTGCAGCTGCTCATTATTCGGAGGGTCTTCTTTATGGTTCTTTTCAAACTCAGCAACTGCCTCAGACAAAGAATTAAGTGAATTTTTCCCTTCATCTTTTCAGATGCAAATTTTATGCATTCTCCCCTAAAGGTACCTTCAGTGCTTCCCATAAAGTTGTAGTAGAGGAGACAGTATTTGTATTTTCCATCAATAAGTTGGTAATGGAAGTTTCAATCACCAAAAGAAATATACTGTCTCTAAGTAGATGTACATTTTACTTCCATCTTGAGGCTCTTGTAGCAGTATCACCTGGACCATGATCAGAGATGATGATATAACTGAGTCGGCGGTGGGTCCTTCACTCCCTCTCCTCCTCTTTGGTGGCACTTTGGTGGCAGCTCAAAGAGGAAGAGAGGAAATGAGGGACCCGCCACCGAATTCCCGCCAAAGACCTGGACGAAGTGCTGCCCCTATATTTTGGCCGCCTCAAGCACCTGCTTCTTTAGCTGGTGCCTGGAGCTGGCCCTGCCTACCACATCTAAATAAATTGAAAAGTTAGGCTCTTCTGGATTAGTATTACTACTCCCCTGATTCTGGAGATGAAAGAGGAATGATAGTCATGTTCCACCCATAGTTGTGTTTTTTTTTATTCTGTTTGCATCTTCATTCCTTAAATGGGTCTCTGGAAGGAAAGTTATGACATCCATTTGATTTTAAGTGCATCAAAGTTTTGGTTCTCTTGGAGGGTTTGTTAAACCCCCTAAACATTCCAGGAGCAAAACTTAATAGAGTTCATGAAAAATCAGCATTTGCTTAGTTGCTACATCGATAGCTGCTGAGTGCCTCTCCATGCAAAAAACAAAAATAAAGAAACAAAAAAAACCTCACCTGTACACCACTCACCTTATTCTTAATATCTCAGATTTCTAATATGGACATATTCAGATCGCAGACAGCATATGCCTGTACCCACGCACTTCTCCCCCCCTCACACGCTACATGAATTAATTAGGCATCTGCCAGAAATCTACCTGTATTTACCAAAATATCTACATGTGCCCAGGTATGTAAATGAATTAAACCTATTGCTCTGTAGATGTGAACATATAAGTAATAGCATATACTATGCAAATACTAATATGCTCATGGTATATAAATATATATAGTAGGGCTGTTGATTAATCACAGTTAACTCACACGATTAACTA
This sequence comes from Chelonoidis abingdonii, assembly GCF_003597395.2. Classification (NCBI taxonomy): domain Eukaryota; kingdom Metazoa; phylum Chordata; order Testudines; family Testudinidae; genus Chelonoidis; species Chelonoidis abingdonii. The sequence continues at coordinate 278,797,182 of NC_133769.1, read as the reverse complement.
AAAAAAAGTCCTAATTAAAAAAAATAATCACAATCAATCACACTGTTAAACAATATAATACCAATTGAAATTTATAAAATATGTTGGATATTTTTCTACATTTTTCAATATATCAATTTCAATTACAATATAGAATACAAAGTGTATAGTGCTCAGTTTATATTGTTGATTACAAATATTTGCACTGTAAAAATTATAAACAAAAGAAATAGTATTTTTCAATTCACCTCATACGAGTACTGTGTTATAATCTCTTTATCATGAAAGTGCAAGTTACAAATGCAGTTTTTTTGGGTTTTTTGGTTACATATCTACACTCAAAAACAAAACAATGTAAAACTTTAAACCCTACAAGTCCATTCAGTCCTACTCCTTGTTCATTTTAAGGACATTTTCATTCATTATTATCATTTTAAGAACACTGTCTCTGACTGAATTATATATAAAGTATATTAATAAACAGCCAATAGTAAATTATGCAGCAATAACACTTCCACTGGTGACATTATAACCCACAATAACAAAAACTGGGTTATTTGTGTGATGACCAAAATCCCGAGACAGAATTATAGTGGAGAATCGAAAATCTGACTGATTTTTATTTTATACAATACATAAATCCAAGTCTGAATCTATGTCCTTCAGTTTCCAGTTCTCTTCCTTTTCCTCTCAAGTGAAATCATTTCCCTCACAATTTCTACTCTCTCCATGTTAATGCTCTCTCCATTTCCCACATTGTTGTTGCCTTTCTGCCAGCCCAGCTGTTGCTGCTGTCATCCAATGTTGCTCCATATCATGTCTCCTGCTTTTCTTTGTTTATTTCGGGCATGAGCCATGCCTCATGCTCCAGTGATCACAGGTCCTTTTTTTCCACAGTAGAAGCATTTGAGAGCAGGAGTAGGTGGAGCAGACAACCACCTATCGAACTAATGCCCAAGTTTCATTGGCCAAAATATTAGGTGCCTAGAGTTAAATGCCTACATCCGTATTTAATCACCTAAACTCATAGACTGATTTTCAGAGGCACAGATCACTACAGTTTCCAAATAGCTTCAGTGGGAGTTTTGGACACTATGCTCCTCTGAAAATTAGGTCACTTACATTTAGGTGTGTAAATATGGATCTAGGTGTATAATGTAGGCATCCAAATTTAAAAATTTTGACTTGTATTCTTAGATGTGATATTAGATATGTGAAATGCAAGATTATTTCTAGATGGTTTCTCATGTGCCTATCACTACAATACATGCTTTATAGCCCTTTAATTCCGAATTTATAATATTTATTGTATGTGTTTTATATAGTTCTTACTATATTTGAAAGTATTCTCCTTTTGTGCGCTCAGTAACTCTTCTGGACACAATGGCTCAAAGACCCTATTCATATTTTTAAGAGTTATGCCAAGAGCATTATGTTAATCTAATGGCAGTTTTACCTACAATATTTTTTAAATAACTGATGGTGTAAGTATGTCAACAACAGTAAATCCCTCTGTCTGAAGCATGCATCCCTAATAAGCATCTTACTCACGTTACAAGAAAGTGAATCACAGGAAGTGCACGATCTTATCTGAAAAATGAAATACATTGTAGTGCATGATAATACACATAACAGGTCTGTATCAGATTTGAGTTATGAAAAACTGAGAGAAATCATTGCAATATGTCTGAGTACAGAGCACTTATTCTGGGAATGGGTAAGGGGGGTTGTTGAGATCAGTTAGATCATGTAGCTCTTGCAGACAGTGAGAATACCAGTAATAAAACTTTGAGCAAAGAACGTATTGCACAGTGGTACTGACAAGGTCAAATTGATAATAATGATGTGTGATGGCAGCACTGCAATAAGGCTGTCTAATATTGTATGCATCTGATATTGGTTTTCATTACCTATATGCCCTGGAGTAAAGTCAAAAGTTCAATGAAATGATAGTGAATACCCAAAGGGGGAAGGCAAATTCAACACAAGTTCAGTACTGCAATCTGCATGAAAAAGACAAAACTGAACTTGTTGCTTCTAAATGGCTTAGTGATGTTGGGAGCAAAATTGAGTTTCTACCATTTTTTACTTGTTTTTTTAAACTGATATTATATTTAAACGAATAAGGTTGGTGATTTTATTAAGATAGTTTATCAGAAGATAAAGCAGCCCTCTCCATAATAATGGGATAATTAAAAATGTAAGCAGCTATTGTCTCTAATGCATGTCAGACACAGAATTATTGCTTATTGCAGAAGTTCTTATTTCAAGTAATAATGGGTGAATCCCTAAAAGTTCAGCAGTTAAGTTCAGTTTAGATGAGGCCTAAAATGTTTGGATGCATATCTGATGTTTTTGAGGTCTTCTCCTTTCCACTTTCCTCTTTTTTACATCCCACACTTCCAGCGAAATAGCTGCTTTGCATCCCCCAAAATTCAGCATGTGAGCTCCAAACTCCTCTTTACATTAAAAAGTTAAATACAAGGACTAGTTGCAGACTGAGCTCAATAATGCATGCCAATATAATGAAAGGGTTAATTTAATAGCCAGGATTGAAATATAACCATATCCTTCATATACTGTAACAACATAGTGGGTTGCAGGTATTAGAATCATAGAAATATAGGACAAGAAGGGACTTCAGTAGGTCATCTAGTCCAGTCCCCTGCACAGAGGTAGAACTAAGTATTCTCTAGACCAGGGATTGGCAACCTTTGGCAAACAACACACCCGGGTGCTTAACTTGGCAGGCTGGGCCAGATTGTTTACCTGCTGCCTCTGCAGGTTCGGCCGACCGCGGCTCCTACTGCCTGCGGTTAGCCGTCCCAGGCCAAAGGGAGCAGAGGGAAGCAACGAGGGCGAGCGATGTGCTGGCTGCCACTTCCCCCCATCCCCATTGGCCTGGGACGACAAACCGCGGCCAGTGGGAGCCATGATTGGCCGATCCTGCGGATGCGGCAGGTAAACAAACTGTCTCAGCCTGTGCTTACCCTGGCAGTCCACATGCCAGAGGTTGCCAATCCCTGCTCTAGACCATCCTCGGCAGATGTTTGTTCTTAAAAACCTCTAATGATGGAGATTCCACAACTTTCCTAGGCAATTTGCTCGAGTGCTTAACTAAATTTACAGTTAGGAAGCTTTTCCTAATGTTTAAGCTAAATTTCCCTTGCTGCAGTTTAAACCCATTATTTCTTGTTCTGTCCTCAGTGGTTAATATCACCGCCCTCTTTATAACAATATTTTACATATTTGAAAATTATTCTCATATTCCCCTTCAGTTTTCTCTTCTTCAGATGAAACAACCCATTTTTTTCAATCTTTCTTCATAAGTCATATTTTCTAGACCTTTAATCATTTTTGTTGTTCTTCTCTGGGCTTTCTCCAATTTATCATCATCTTTCCCTAAGTTTGGTGCCCAGAACTGGAGACAGTAATCCAGCCGAGGCCTTATCAATGCTGAGTAGAACAGAGGAATTACTTCTTGTGTGTTGCTTACAACACTTCTGCTAATACATCAAAGAATGATATTCACTTTTTTGCAACAGTATTACATTGTTGACTCGTATTCATCCTGTGATCCACTACAACCCCAGATATTTTTTCTGCAGTACTCTTTCCTAGGCAGTCATCTCCCATTTTGTATCTGTGAAATTGATTATACCTTCCTAAATGTAGTATTTCGCATTTGTCCTTCAGGAATTTCATCCTATTTATTTCAGACCCTTTCTCCAGATTGTCAAGATCATTTTGAATTCTAATCCTGTCTTCCAAAGCGCTTGCTACCCCTCTCCAGCTTGGTATCATCTGCAAAGTTTGTAAGTATACTCTCTATGCCATTATGCAAATAATTTGAAGGTATTGAATAGAATTAGATCCAGGACAGAGTCCTGCAGGACCCCACTTGATGTGCCCTTCTAGCTTGATTGAGAACCATTGATAACTGCTCTCCAAGTATGCTTTTCCAATCAGTTGTTCACCCACCTTATAGAAGGTTAGTCTAGACTGTTTTCAGAGTAGCAGCATGTTAGTCTGTATCCGCAAAAAGAACAGGAGTACTTGTGGCACCTTAGAGACTAACATTTTTGTATGAGCATAAGCTTTCGTGGGCTACAGCCCACTTCTTCGGATGAATAGAATGGAACATATAGTGAGGAGATATATATACATATACAGAGAATATGAAAAGGTGGAAGTTGTCTTACGAACTCTGAGAGGCCAATTAAGTAAGAGAAAAAACTTTTGAAGTGATAATCAAGATAGCCCAGTACAGACAATTTGATAGGAAGTGTGAGAATACTTACATGGGGAGATAGATTCAATGTTGATAATGGCTCAGCCATTCCCAGTCTCTATTCAAGCCTAATTTGATTGTATCTAGTTTGCATATCAATTCAAGTTCAGCAATTTCTCATTGGAGTCTGATTTTGAAGCTTTTCTGTTGCAAAATTGCCACCCTCAGGTCTGTTACTGAGTGACCAGACAGGTTAAAGTGTTCTCCTACTGGTTTTTGACTGTTATGATTCCTGATGTCAGATTTGTGTCCATTTATTCTTTTGCATAGAGACTGTCTGATTTGGCCATTGTACATGGCAGAGGGGCATTGCAAGCACATGATGGCATATATCACATTGGTAGATGTGCAGGTATTTCCCTATTTTATTTATAGGAAGGTCATGTGAGACAGTATCAAAAGCCTTACTATAGTCAAGCTATATCATATCTATTGCTTTCCCCTATCCACAAGGCTTGCTATCCTGTCAAAGGATATTAGATTAATTTGACATGATTTGTTCTTGACAAATCCACACTGACTGTTTCTTATCACTTTATTTTCTTCCAGGTACTTACAGATTGTTTATTTGCTCCATTATCATTTGGTGTACCCAAGTTAAATTGACTGGTCTAAAATATCCTGAGTTGTCCTTATAGGTAGGTACTATATTTGCCCTTTTGCAGTCCTCTGGGATCCCCCCGTCCTCCGGGAGTTCTCAAAGATATTTGCTAATGGCTCAGATCCTTTGCTCTCATCTGGGGACTCTTTTAGTTTCTTCAGAAATTAGGTTTAATTTATAATAAATGTATACAGGTGAATTTTCAATGAGCTACTCTTGGGTATACTTGGGCATTTGCACTCTTGGAGAGTTTTCAAAGGTGGTCATTCACATTGCTCCTTTTTGGAAAATTCTCTCCATCCATCTCAAGCATAACAAATACTCAAGCAGCAAAATGAGCACTCATGCAATGAAAATTTCAGAACCTGACTGTTCATGGATGGTGTGATTCTCTGCTACTGTGCTGCCCCCATTCCAAGATATCATACCTGTAATCTCCCCCACCCATCTATGATTTTCCTCTCATATGACCTTTGTGGTAATCCTATAAAAACAAGCTCTCAAGGAGAAAAATTCCACTTTACTAGGTGTTACGGGGATCCCTGAGTCACACATTATGGATGCTTTTAAATAGATAGAATCACAGAATCATAGGACTGGAAGGTACTTTAGAGATCATTTAATCCAGTCCCCTGCACTCATGACAGGACTAAGTAGTATCTACACCATCCCTGACCAGTGTTTGTCTAACCTGCTCTTAAAAATCTCCAGTGATAGATTCCACAACCTCCCTAGGCAACTTTTCTGGTGCTTAACCACCCTGACAGTTAGGAAGTTTTTCCTAATGTCCAGCCTAAACTGCTCTTGCTGACTGTTACTTATCACCTTATTATCTTCTTGGGTTTTGCAAACTGATTGCTTAATTATTTGCTCCATTATCTTTCCAGGTACTGAAGTTAAGATGACTGGTCTGTAATTCCCCAGATTGTCCTTATTTCTCTTTTTATATATATACTCAGTTTTTGCAAAAGAGAAATTTGAAGCACATTACAGGCAGTTTATAAAAAACCTAAACATAATGTCATACCCCCCTTTGCCTTGTATATTTCAGGCATCCAGGGAATAGTGTATCTGGAGATGCTGCTCTTAAAACCATAAAAAGCTCTGTTTGATTTTGACCCTTCTTGCCTCCCTCATCCCTTCCCAGAGGTGTCTCATTATATACACAGAGGCACTACTGGATGCTGTATTGAAGTTTCCCATAGCTGTTTTTCTAACCCTGTATGTTCAACCCCAATACACTCGCTTTTCCTAGATATCAGTATGTGTGTTTGTGTCCTTGCCAGGTTCTTATCCCTTCCCCTAGCCTCTCCAAAACTTTTTATTAAAATCATTTTCTCCTATTCACTCACAATTAGTCATTTGTTAGTGGGAGTGATTCTGTTTTGTCTGGAGAATGATTGTTTGATATACACATTCAGGGCAGCCCGTGAGGAGTGATCTTCTGCTTGAATACCTTAACTTGCACTTACTGGCTTAACTGAATGCACCTCTTTTGCAACTCAAAAATTCTTTTGAAAGTACTGATTGAGCTCTCCTCCCCAAAACAATGCTTCAGTCATGACCCCCTGGAGCACAAGTGACCCAGGATACTTAGGGAACTTGGCTGAATCAGAAAAGCAGTCTTTAAAAATCCAGTGTAGGCCAGAAGCAACTTGTGCCTGTAAATGATTGGCCCAAGGTCTACTTTGGCATAATTTTATAGCCCTTCTGATACACTCTTCAGAAAGATGGACACAAATAATAACTAAAAAATGTTGATGATAGTTTATTTGTGTTAACATTAATTTTCTCTCCAGTTTGAGCCCTGCAGAGAATTATTCTATATCATTTCACTATTGCATATTATCTCTACTATTTTTGTACTTGTGTTTTAGTTTATTTTATTTTATTTTTCTCCTCATTAAACTATGAATAGTCTTATCTTCTTATTTGAAAAGTTTCGTAATCTCTGTTTATTTTTACCTTAACACATTATTTTATGAACTGTGAATCTCCAGTTGGACAAAGGCATGACTAAGGGTATGGCTACATTAGAAATTTCAAAGCGCTGCCCTGGCAGCGCTGCGGGAGCACTGCCGCGGCAGGGCTTTGAAGTGTGAGTGTAGTCAGAGCCGCAGCACTGGGACAGAGCTCTCCCAGCATTGCTTGTAAACCACATCCCTTATGGGTGTAGTGTGCAGCGCTGGGAGCCGCACTCTCAGTGCTGCCGCCCTGATTACACTGACACTTTACAGCGCTGCATCTTGCAGCGCTCAGGGGGGTGTTTTTTCACACCCCGAGCGCGAAAGTTGCAGCGCTGTAAAGTGCCAGTGTAGCCAAGTCCTAAGTTAGATTTGCCAATGTTTCAATTATGCTGTACGTTTTCTGTGTAATACTAGATATAATTATGACTAATGCAGCCTGCATTATGTTGAGACAAAAAGCATCCGTTATGTTTCAGTTCTGAGGTTTTCTGCTGAATAGGAAAACAGATATATATTGGCAATATTACAATGGTTGTAATTAGTTTTGCAATAACAAAGTATTAAAATTCAGAATTCTTCATCTAGAATTTTTTTTTTTTGGTTTTGGTTTTTGTTTTTAACATTTTATGTGCTTCTGTGAAGGGCAGTGCAAGAGAGACTCCTGCTGGCTCAAACTCAAGAGAGATTAACACATTTTGGTATTCATTGTTTTTCCTATTATTTTAAACTCATTATTATTTACTTGGATTACAATAATGTCCAGAGGCCCTGATCAGCATCTAGGGACAATTGTGCTATGCATTGCCCCTGCCCCCAAAGAACTCATAGTCTAATTTAAGACAAGAAATGAGAAATTAGTGATACAAATAGAAAAGAGGAGTGTGAGAGGAATAGCACAAGGGTAAAAGCATTCATTTGCATAACCTAGCTATCAGCAGTCCCCACTGGTGCTCTACGTATGTCATGTATCAAGATCCTACTACATATGGATCATGTAGTACAGCATCCACACTTTTATGTAAATCATAGAATTATTGCAGTGGAAGGGACCTCGAGAGGTCATCTAATCTAGTCACCTGCAGTCAAGGCAGGACTAAGTATGATCTAGACCATCTCTGACAGATGCTTGTCTAACCTACTGTTAATAAATCTCCACAACCTCCCTAGGCAATTTATTCCAAGTGCTTATCAAGCCTGACAGTTGGAAATTTTTCCTAATGTCCAATATAAACCACCCTTGCTGCAATTTAAGCCCACTACTTTTTGTCCTATCCTCAGAGGTTAGTGAGAACAATTTTCTCCCTCCTCCTTTTAACAGCCTTTTATGTACTTGAAAACTGTTATGTACCCTCTGAGTCTTCTCTTCTCCAGACTACATAAACCCATTTTTTTCAATTTTCCCTTACAGGTCATGTTTTCTAGACCTTTAATAATTTGTATTGCTCTTCTCTGGACTTTCTCCAATTTGTCCACATCTTTCCTGAGATGTGGTGCCCAGAACTGGACAAAATACTCTACTCCACTCTGATTAGACTTCAGCTAGAGTGGAAAAAATTACTACTTGTGTCTTGCTTATACCATTCCTGCTAAAACATCCCAGAATGATGTTTGCTTTTTTTTTTTTTTTTTGCGCACTGTTGACTCATATTTAGCTTGTGATCTACTATGACTCCCAGATCTCTTTCAGCAGTACTCCTTCCTAGGCAGTCATTTCCCAATTTGTATGTGTGCAACTGATTGTTCCTTCCTAAATGGAGTACTTTGCATTTGTCCTTATTGAATTTCATCCTATTTACTTCAGATCATTTCTCCAGTCTGTCCAGATCATTTTGAATTTTAATCGTATCCTCCAAAGCACTTGCAATCCCTCCCATCTTGGTATCATCTGAAAACTTTATATGTGTACTCTCTATGCCATTATCTAAATAATTGATGAAGATATTGAACAGAACTGGACTCAGAACTGATCCCCGTGGGACCCCACTCAATATGACCTTCCAGCTTGACTGTGAACCACTGATAACTATTCCCTGGGAATGGTTTTCCAACCAGTTATGCACCCACCTTATAGTAACTCCATCTAAATTGTATTTCCCTAGCTTGTTCATGAGAATATCATGTGAGACCATATCAAAAGCCTTACTAAAGTTAATATATACCACATCTACCTCATCCCCCACTCCATTCACAAGGCTTGAAAGCTATTAGTTTAGTTTGACAAAATTTGTTTTTGACAAATCTGTGCTGTCTATTACTTGTCACCTTATTATCTTCTCGGTGTTTGCAAAGTGATTGCTTAATTATTTGCTCCATTTTCTTTCTGGGTTCTGCTCACTAACTTGTAATTCCCCAAGTTGTCCTTATTTCATTTTTTATAGATGGGCACTCTATTTTCCCTTTTCCAGTCCTTTGGAATCTCTCCATCTTCCATGACTTGTCAAAGATAACTGCTAATGGCTTAGATATCTCTGCTTGAATACCTGCAGTTGAATACCTGATATCTCTGCTTGAATACCTTGCTTGAATACCGCAGTTCTGCTGCTATAGCGCCATAGTGTCGATGCTGCCTACATCAACATAAGGGTTTTTCTTTTCCTTTGATGTAGTTCTTCCTCCTCTCCAAGGGGCAGTAGTTAGGTTGAAAGAAGAATTTTTCTATCAACCTAGGTGTGTCTATGCCAAGGGTTAGGTCAATCCAATTATGGAGCTCAGGGCATGAAATGTTTCATAGCCCTGAATGACATAGCTTGGGTCAATCTAATTTTTAAGTGTGACCAGGCCTTAGAGAAGTTAGGCATCTATTGCTCCTATTGATTTAAGATTGCAGTTGTGAGTGCTCAGCACTTCTACAAATTAGATTGCAAGTGTCTTGTGTTGCAATTTGAGCCAACCTGTGAACATTTAAATGGCTCACCTTCCATCACATAGAAAGTCTGGAATCACATATGAATCCTGGAAACCCAGTTCTCCTGGATTTCCAGGACTGCCTTAACAGCAAGACCATCCTTCCTCTTCCTCTTTTCCCCTGCTTCATTCTCTACACAGCTTCCATCTGCTTCAGCAAATAAGGCAGGGATACATCATGGCAACTGAATGAGTTAGGGACTGAGGGGAAAAACAGTAAGGGAGTATATAATTAAATACTGTATTATAGTGCATGAGCATAAGGGGAGCACAATTTAAGACTGCAAACAACTTTATATTTGGCATTTCCTGATTTTTGAATGCAACTACTTTAATGAGACAAGGGGGGAGGGATAGCTCAATGGTTTGAGCATTGGCCTACCAAACCCAGAGTTGTGAGTTCAATCCTCAAAGGGGCCATTTAGGGAACTACTGTAAAAATCTGTACAGGGATTGGTCCTGCTTTGAGCTGAGGGTTGGGCTAGAGGACCTTCTGAGGTCCCTTCTAACCTTGATATTCTAAGAGGCAAAGTGCCTGATGGCCTTTGAATTGTCCAAACAAAACTACCAGGTGCTTTAACCACACTGACCTCAGGAGTTAGAGGACTCCAGGGTGACCCTTCCCCTGTTAATCCTGCCAAAGCCCCTCTTTAATGTGGCAGGGTGGTGATCCTATACTCATTACCACTTTCTTTCCTTGCCTTCCTTCATTGCCTCTTTCTTCCCTCTCCTTTCTGTAGCCCTTACATCAGAATGCTTCTCTTCCTTTCTCTCTCTAATTTCTTTCTTAAATATTCTAACATCTTTACTCCTAGTCACCACCTGATGGTACACAATGGAAAATCTTTACCTACTCCCAGTGTGTAAATTTGGCACTGGACATTGAAACAGAAGGGGCACTCACATTGCACTAGCCCTTGTGGAAAAGGTGCTGCTGCCCTCCAAGCCAGGAACAACATGGGGAGCTACCCATCTGCTATTAAATGAAACAGTCACTGGCTCTCACACACACACCCCTTCACTAGTTTAACTGTTGTTACTGGAGAAAGGGAACAAGTAGCCCAATTTATTCTAGAGTATGGGGAGGAAAGGTTTTGAGAACTCAATATCATCTTAAATCCCTTACCATTTACAATAGAAAGCTCATAACACATTAGCAGGTAGCTCTGGGAATTCTCCACTTTGCTGTCCAGGAGTTAATAAAGAGCTAAGCGAAGTTTATCTGGAATTAGAAAATCATTAACCTTAGCATTTCAGAAAGCAGACTTATCATTCCCAATATATGAATATTTCTGCAGCTTTGTAATGCTCAGTGCAGTCTGGCTCACAAATTAAAAAGTGATTTAATCTATATTTCATAGAAAGTAATTTAAATGATTATATTCATTTAGAATCTATATTTTAAAATACTGGTCTAAGATTACCTCAGATGCACCTATAAGGCCTCTATAATTCAGTGGAATTGCACAAGTGTAGCTGAGGCCAGAATTTGGAGCATTACTATTATTTTTTTAAATTGTAGAAAAAGGCATAGACCACATCTTCAACTGGTATAAACAGAGCTGCATCATCTCACATCATCTGAGGATCTGACAGCCATTCTTTTAAAATACGAAAGCATATTTTTTCTGTATCACATTTTAGGTCTGGTCCTGAGGCTCTTACTGAAATAAAACTCTCATTGAAGTAATGTCTGAAGAATCAGCTCCTGAGTAGTCAATCACAGCTTTACTGAAAAAAAATTTTTTTATTTATCTTTACTGTTTCACAGAATATCAATGTGAATTCTCCTTTTAAATATAAAAAACTAATATCTAAGAACTGCTGAAAATGTAGCAGTAAATGTTATTGCTATAGAAAAATCTGATGACTCATTTGTTTCTATGCTTAGTGCAACAAAAGACACATTTTCATATATATATCCGCTTATAAAAAAAAAAAAAATTCCCCTTTCACCCCTATGGGTGGTATGTATCTTCCTCAACCTCGGGTCCTCTACCAGAGGCCTGGGAGTTTGAGGGTTCTGCGCAGTATCTTAGCTGTTCCTAGCACTGCACTCTTCGAGAGAGGATGTAGCAGTGCAAGTGACAGCAACATCAGGAAGAAGGAATATGAGAAGCTGGAGAAGTACCAGGACCTGAAAGAGGAACTAGAGAGGATCTGGAAAGTGAAGGCCTAAGTGGTCCCAGTGGTGGCAGGAGCACTCGGTGCTGTGACTCCTAGCTGGGTGAGTGGCTCCAACAGATCCCAGGAACAACATCAGAGCTCTCTGTCCA
>NC_133769.1:278774662-278785064 GCF_003597395.2 Chelonoidis abingdonii | reverse complement strand
ACATATTTGGTCCTGCCATGAGGGCAGGAGACTGGACTCAATGACCTCTCGAGGTCCCTTCCAGTCCTAGAATATATGAATCAATGAATCTATTTAATGAATTAATTACAACATCCTTTATATCACCAGTAATGTAACACTCACTCCTCATTCCTTCTGGGAATATAGGAATCACCGATTTCTTGTTGATAAGCATCATATTTCATATTAAATATGTGAAAGTTGTCTTATTTATCGTAGTGAAGTAACCATTCATTTCAACATACATTCTATATGATCTGATTTAACAAAAGACAGAAATCATAGTATCCTCATATTTTATATTCATTTTTCGTAAGACAGAAATGCACTGTGCTTACATACAAAAATCTATTGTAATTTGTTTCACTTCAAATATATATTTCTGAGTAAAAATATATTCAAACATAACATTTTATATGATCCCAAATACACAGCCATCAAGAAGCCTGATTCTTCCACACTTAGTCCTGATGATTAGTACTTTAGACCAGAGGTCAGCAACCTCTGGCACACAGCTCGCCAGGCCTGTTTGTTTACTTGCCGCGTCTGCAGACTCTGCGGACCATGGCTCCCACTGGCTGCCGTTGACTGTCCCTGGTCAATGGGGGCGGCAGGAAACGGCGCAGGCGAGGGATGTGCTGGCCGTGGCTTCCTGTCACCCCCATTGGCCTGGGACGGCGAATGGCAGCCAGTGGGAGCCGCAATTGGCCAAATCTGCCGACGTGGCAGGTAAACAAACTGGCCTGGCTTGCCAGCGTGCTTACCCTGAGAAGCCATGTGCCAGAGATTCTGACCCCTGCTTTAGACCATGAACAGGTCAACTGAATTTGATAGGATGCTTCATGGAATACAACACTACTCATTAGGACAGAGTTGCAGAATCTGATCTAAAATGGTTTTATCTTAACTATCCTTTTCAAGGATATTTTTTGCTGAGGCAAATTTTCAAATATATGAGCAAATATTTTTTTCGTATTTATTCTTACCTTGATTGCTGACACTGATATTTCCATTTATGCATGAAACTCCCAGTAATATTAATGATAAATGCGCATGAGAGTATTCAGATGAGACTGCAGATCCTTCACAACCCTGCTTCTGCTTAATCCCAATATGAAATCCTAAGGCTGATCTGAAAACAAAAGTTCTGTGGAAATGCATTACACTCTAAATAGAGGTTTATGAATTGTCACTCTAGAAGCAAAGAGAGAAGCTGGGCTATGTGATAATAGTGGGGCTGGAGTTTTCTAATAAATTAAAAAAGCTACTGGTCCAGCTTTTAAAAAAATAAATATTAAAAAGACGATTTCAAATTTCCAATACAAAAGATAATAAAGATGAGAGAATGCAATTCAGAAATGAAAATACTAATGTCACAACAAACATTTCATATCATAAACATTAAACCTTTTTAGTACCTTGATAAAAAATACAGATATTCTGTGACCAGCTGTTAAATGTATCCTGCAACATTTCTATATCGTAGGGTGTTTTTTAAAAAAATATTTCTAGTCGTACTTAATCTTTGTATATATCTCATTAAAAAGGCTGCCCATGTCCTTGCTTTGATAAAATACTGTTTGATAAATAGATTCACTGAACAAATGTCTGCCTGAGATAAAACTCCACCTAAGTACCAGGCAGACATATGAGTATAAAATCTGTTTATTTGGTAATACAGTGGCTAAGGTAGGATGTGCACAGTTCTCATAACTTTACATATGTAAACAGACTTCCCAGAAGCCTTTGTAACTCACTATTTGTGAATGACAGAAATGTCAAGGTACTAAAATAATGCATAACTTCAGTCTTTGCTCATAACAATGAGAACTGCAGTGTTTCCAGCTTGATCATGACCCAAACCACAGGTATACTACACTGGAACAATGGAGCTGTCATTGACAGCTAACAGAAGTTAGATATCTGTATATGTGTGAAGGCGACAGAGCCTTCTCAGCAGCTAGTCAAAAAATCAGAAACTCACTTTCAGTAGAGATCGGCATGAACATGAACCTATTCCCTTTAGAACAAAATACAAACCCTGCTTCTTCAGGTGAGGCATCTCACAGTTACACCAGATTAATATGTCTATGTTTACAACACTTAATAATTTTGGGAGATACAAGTAGTGTAGTCATGGAGCAATCTCTAGGAATTAAGCCTGCCTGGAACTGATCAAGCTGATCCGGTTTTCCAGGATTATCTCCCAACTCCAGTAGTTAAGTCAAGCACGATTCATATTTCATTGCAAAACTGCCTATTGCAGCACATGGTAGTACTATCCATCTTCAAACAAAAAAATTTTTGAGCGTAACAAACTCCACAATAAAATGTATAAGATGAACTTCCCACTTAGGGAGGAAAAGATGGCTTTTCTAAAAAAAATGTGATATATTTCACAGTGATCAAATAATTTCCAGATTCTCTGCTTTCTCATCCAACAGAATAGCCATTGTAGTTCAGCTGGTCCAAAAATGACAGAACCATTCTCTTTGAGCTACTGAGCAGCCCACTTGAAGGAATCACAGTATTTTTTAATTTTACATTGCTGATGACAAAACAGTTTTGCAATTTTTGTTGACTACTAACACATTTACAGTACAGTTATCACCACCCAAAAGTCAAGACTTACCCACAGCTACCACACTGTTATCTTCTATTCCAGGGAAGCGATTATTCCCTTCTTTTCGGCACTTGTGAGGCCACATCTGGAGTATTGCATCCAGTTTTGGGCCCCCCACAACAGAAAAGATGTGGACAAATTGGAGATAGTCCAGCCAAGGGCAATGAAAATGATTGGGGGTGAGAGGGCACATGACTTATAAGGCGAGGCTGAGGGAACTGGGCTTATTTAGTCTGCAGAAGAGAAGAGTGAGGGGGGATTTAATAGCAGCCTTCAACTACCTGAAGTGAGGTTCCAAAGAGGATGGAGCTAGGCTGTTCCCAGTGGTGACAGATGACAGAACAAGGAGCAATGGTCTCAAGTTGCATTGGGGAAGGTCTAGGTTGGATATTAGCAACAACTATTTCACTAGGAGGGTGGTGAAGCACTGGAATCGGTTACCTAGGGAGGTGGTGGAATCTCCGTCCTTAGAGGTTTTTAAGGCCCGGCTAGACAAAGCCCTGGCTGGGATGATTTACTTTGAGCAGGGGCTTGGACTAGATGACCTTCTGACGTCTCTTCCAACCCTAATCTTGTATGATTCTATGATTCTATTCTAGCTATAAGCAAATAATGCAGTATATCAGATATCACTGTGAGTAGTGGTTCACTTTTGGATGGTAATCATTGTACTTAAAGGAAATAACATTTATTTTTCAGATAACAGCACCCTGAAATAATAAAAAAAAAAAAAGTCAAAACTAATTCTCACCAAGTTTAATAAATTTCATTTAAATACACATTTTAAAAGACAATATATTTTTGGAAATACATTTTCCATTAACTGATCCCTAAATTTCAATTTTTCAGTCTTTTAAAATGGACACCCTTAAACATTTTTTGAACATTTTTTATATTTATTTTGGGATTAGTTAAGCAATATGGAGTTGATCCACAATCCCATTAACTTCAATGATCCTTGGATCAGGCCCTATATCGGGGGTTAGCAAACTCTGGCACGCGGCTCACCAGGGTAAGCACCTTGGCGGGCCGCGCCGGTTTGTTTACCTGCTTTGCCGGCAGGTTCGGTGGACCACGGCTCCCACTGGCTGTGGTTTGCCATCCCGGGCCAATGAGGGAAGTGGGAAGCAGCGCAGGTCGAGGGATGTGCCAGCCACAGCTTCTCGCCACGCCCATTGGCCTGGGATGGCAAACCGCGACCAGTGGGAGCCATGACTGGCCGAATCTGCCGACGCGGCAGGTAAACAAACTGGCCCGGCTCGCCAGAATGCTTACCCTGGTGAGCCACATGCCAGAGGTTGCCGACCCCTGCCCTATATGTCCTGACTCCCTACTGAAAAATACATCCATTTGAAACTATTCATAAATGCAGACATATGTATTTAAGACTTTTAACTAAGCTTTTCAGCATTGTAACACTTCACAAAGAAACAGCTCACAATATAATTGCAAGGTTTAGTTTCTGCTCTTCATGGTAGTAATCAAGAATATTACCATCTCTGTGTGCAACAATGATAAGGAGGACAATCTTTTATAAGCCAATGAATGTTAACAGTGCTAAATACCTATGGAGACTGGTCCTTATTGAGCTAAAATCTATTTTCTCTTTGTTCTTACAGCAAATTCTTAAAAGCAAGAAGTAGTATTTGAGGGCCTACTTCATTTGAAAGTTTAATACTGCCTAAACTTTCTGATATTTAAACACAACTAATTGAGCCTGAAAGTTATATGGTTTGCCTAACTCAGTGACTCTCAACTTATTGACCATTGTGGACCATGCATGTAGCTCTCTATATGTTATGTGGGCTGCATCCACACAATAGATTCCTGTGTGGATGCAGCCCACTACCTCTATGGCCCTGAGAGTGTCACATGGGCCTCAGCTCAGGGCCAGTGCAAGTAAGTTTTGCGCCCTAGGGCAAAACTTCCACCTTGCCCCCCATCCCCACTCAGCTAACTCCGCCCCCCATCCCCCATGGCAGCTAACCATGCCCACACGCCCCTCCCACCCAAGGAGTGCCCTCCCCCCGCAGCAGTTAACCCCACCCACCAAGGCAGCTAGCCCACCCACCCCCACCCGGGGAGCCCACCCTCACAGCAACTACCCCTCTTTGCAAGCCCCACCTCCACGGCAGCTAACCCCGCCCAGGGAGCCCGCCCCAGCTCTCCTCCGCTGAGCATGCCGGCGCTGCTCTAATTCTCCTCCCATCCCAGGCTTGCGGTGCCGATTGGAGGAGACTTAGAGTAGGGGCTGTGTGCTCAGCAGAGGAGGCAGAGTGGAGGTGATGTGGGGTGGGGAGCCCCTGCTCCAGCTCACCTCCACTCCACCTCCTCACCTGAGTGGGCTGTTAGGTGCCTTCAACCACTAGGCACCCTAGGCGGCCACCTAGTTTGCCTAAGTGGTTGTACCAGCCCTGCCTCAGCTGGATGCAGATTGGGCCTCAAGCAGCCCAGGCACTGCAGGTTGAGAACCAGTGGCCTAATCGTACAAATTTGGTGTTACATGAAACATCAGTTAGCTCATGAAGAATGCGTCTCTCTCTGTTGCTGTGGTCCCATTTATAAGCCTGTAGTTTTATGGATCTTGCTTCCATCCGTCTTATACTGGAATATTTTATTTATGTTTTGATAGCAATTAAGTCTACTCCCAAAAAAACCAACTCTCCAAGAAAAAGGATGAAGTATGCATGTTGAATTAGTGTCTCTCCAGACCATTGCTGTCTCCCATATTTAAGAATTTTCCATCTGGTTCCCCTATTTATTTTGCTTCTTCCTTTAGAATTCTGCAATGCATTTCATCGTGCCGTAAAGTTTTATCAACTGCTAGATATTCTAATTTCTTCATCAACTCTTCTGGTGTGATTACCCTTAGTATCTCTTCTTCTTCTCCTGGGAAATTTATGTCTGTTTCCTGCAGCTGTCCTTCATCACCTTTTTTAAACATCCTTTTTTTTTTTTTTTATCAGTGTCTACCTCTTCTGGCAATAAACTACTCTTGCCATCTTTTAGAGAGTGTACTGTTTCTCCTGCTGACCTTTCGTTCTTCATGTACTTGGAAATTTTCTTATTAATCATAACCTTTTGTGTAATCTTCCTTTCATTCCCCACCTTTGCTTTACTTATCATTTTTTACACTCAGCTTCATTTTGTAATCTTTCCACTTCTTCTCAGTACTCGATGAATGTTCCCTTCCATAACCCCATTTTAACTCTGAATACTTTTCATCCATATTACCCCTCTTTCATTCTCAGCGTATTTATTGCTAGATAGCATATTTTTAATTCATTCTATTCCTTGCTAATTTTGAAAATAGATGTTCTAAATTTCAGAGATTTGTATTATTCCTTTACTGTTGTTACTGGAGTCACTGTTTCTAGCAAAAGTATTTATCATTTTATGATGTGTATAGTTGATGGTGCAACTGAGCTTCCCACTTAAAAATTGGGAGGTTAAGTCTGGAGGTAAAGTAGAATATTTGTACCAAACATGAAGTAAATTGGACAAGGGATTCTGGAATTATGACTCCCCAGAAATAGAGACATTGACCAAAGTTTAATATTTTCTAAAAATATCAAACAAACAAAAATTGCTAACAGAGAAAACAACAGAAACTAATTTACTGAACTCCTATAAGTAAGGTCTAATGCACACCAATAAAGATTTATTGACTGAAGTCTTATTTCAAAAGTTATTAATTTTGAATTAACATGTCACTATCATCAGTTGTGTGTCCATTGCAGTTAATTACGCACAAATCAAGCCTGGAAATTGGAAAAGATCAAAGCCACTTAGGAGAGGCATTGGGAGTTTTTTTTTTAATTGGCTCAGGCTTTTTAGGGTTTGCATCTTCCTACCCGCACTCCTATAAATCCCAAATCTGGCTCATTCAGGGTATCACTGTCAGGAAGGTAGCTTTGAAAAGTATGGAAGAGATCCACATGGAGAGAATACTCCACACCCCTAGAACTGTCTGTGTCACCTGTCACAATGATAGTCTGATGGAACATACAACACCCATAATATAAACCAATGATAAAAACTGTCCAATAAACAATTTATTTCTGTTTTATTATTTAAATATTCATCAAGATCTCTGATTCGATGTCAGTACCACACCAACTTCAATTATATTACTATAATCACTCTCAAGAGAATTTCATCCCAATCAGAGCAACATTCATCCTACATCAACATTCAACTAGTACATCATGCAAAAAGCATCACAAACAGATGAGTTTTGCACTATAGCCTTTAGGTCAACAGTCTTGGAATTTGTCAGACAGACAAATATGAAAAGCAAATTCCAGAGCCTCTCCTGAGAGCCTCCTGCTACTACCACCCTCCATAGTTCAAATCAGGTGATTTTTGTGCATCTCAGCTGATCTCAAATCTTGAAACAGAGCCTATGGAGAAACTTCCTAAGATAGCCAGGATCAGGACACTGTAGAGCTGTGAACAAATTGGTCAAAAACAGAATAATTTTGTTCTGCCAGAATTTTCCAGCATGATAATTTTCAGGTAATTTCATGAACTGTTCAAGAAAAATGCCCGTTTAATAACACATCCACCACTACGCTACTTGTTTTAAGATAATACACTAGTTAGGGGATAATCTTTGTTGAAATCTTTAGAAGTTAGAATGGGAACTTCCACTCCTTGTCAGGGTGTCTCTGTTCACTAACCTACCAGTGTCTATTAGTCAGATCTCCTATAGCTATTGACTAGCACGCTTATTGTGCATACCTTTGGCAATCATTTGAAGTGAAGGTGCCAGTAAAACAGGAAGGTAGCCATGATGGAATTTAGTTACATAAGGATCAATATCTCCTTTAAAATTAACCAGACAAGTAAGAGAAGCTGCAGTTTCTCTATACTTAATAGAAGTTAAATAATAGATGACACAACAGCAAGCATATCATTTAAAATAGGCAAATGATATTAATCCTATAATTTCTGGATAGACAAAATATTCATTCTGCTTAAAAAAATTGGTCAGAACCCAAACTCCTTTTTGTAACACTGGTCTACAATTTTTGCGAAGTCGTCTGCTTCAGAGATAAAATGTGGTATTTATTAAGTATTTTGATGTGCTGAATTCAAATATGACAATTAAAACAACTGATTGGCTACTGTTTCTAAGATAGTTAAGTTTTTACATTTTATGTCTATGTATATTGTGTAGATAGTAGAGTTTTAATCATAAATTGTAAACCTAGGTCTTTTCATGTGTTTATGGTTGCTTTACATGATAATATTTCACCTGTCCTGTTTATGTAACACTTTAAAAATCAGCAAAAGGGGTTTATACTAAATAAAATATTATGAAACAGCAGGCAAAACCTATTATGTACAATATTTAGTCCAATTCAAGTGTCTACTCGGCGCTCCTCTTCTTCTTAGCTTGTCTCTGTATTCAGAAAGGTAGCATCTCTTGTCACTGTCCAGCCATAGTCGCAAGATGATGGGCTCCATTCCTTGATAATGTTTCTGTTCCATTGTTGCAATGTCCTGGTATCGCTCGCCGATGCTCGTCGCTTCAACTGGCTCGCATTCGGTGAAAAAAATCTAGATGAGAGTGCAAAAAATGGTATCGTTAGTGCCCATGTTGGAACCAAAGGCTTTGTATCCTTGAGGAGGTTTTCCCAGCCACAACCTGTAGGTCTCCTGTGTTTTGAGAAAATTTAATTGCCAATAACTGGAAGGACTTTCCGCCGTCTTTCCTGCCAACTGCAGTGCATGGTCAAATGCATCATCTCGATAGAAGTTCATTCGAATCTGAGATCCAACAAAGACATTCTTCCTTTTACTACTTTCACTTCACTTGGATTAATTTTCCACGGAGTACGAAGCTGCTTGTGTTTTGTAATTAGCCTTGGACAAAGTTCTCATCAGGACCAGCTGATGTGTAAGGGTGGGAACAAAATCTTCCTTGATTCAACAAGTGGTGGATGCTGAACAGTTCCCTTCCAGGCTCCAATTGACTGTCGGAGTTGGCCACTGCTTTCTTGATTTAGTGGGACTGGAGACTTATGCATTCACCAGAGAACAGCCAGTACTTTTGTTCCGTCTGCAGACCAGCAGGAGCCAACTTTCAGATCGGCCACAGAGCTGTCCGATGTGTGTCATACGTTACGCACCTTCAAAGTTGTTTCATGGTCTAGGTTCTTTATAGGCTGCCAGACCACTGAATTGATGGAAAACATTCGACATTATGCAGCAAAACAGCTTTAAAGCTCGTCTTCGATGAAATCCAATGAAGTCTACACTCATTTTGGATCGGTGAACAAATGTGATGGCTGCCACTTGATGTTGGTTTGCAGGAACAAGGGCTACAAGTCAATCGCCACTGAAGAAGAAATGGGACAGTCCTTTGATGGTCAGCAGAACAGGAACCCGTAAACAGTCACTGCAGCATTCCAACAGCTGTATGTCTGGAGCCCAACAGCAGAATAGCCAATCAACAATTTTAAGCATCATTTTCGTTCTCAGTGACCCAGAATTAGTAAAGTTTGACTACATTTATTTCAGAAGCATTTTGGCTGTAGAGCAGTGTAATAGAAGAAACAATTAGCAAACTAGATTCTGTTGACATCACATTTGTCTACCTCTCCCCCTTTCAGACAGTCTCAAATGTTCCCCTCTGTAATTTTGTTGCCTATATAGTGTGCAGAAGGAGCTATATAGGAATCAAAAGGGTGGTTTATGTTTTGAACATGTAAATGAAATGTGATTAATAATGTGCAGTCATTAATGTAGTGACAAGCTATTAAGGGACAACGTCCTCGGATTTGTCTACATGGGGACACAGGAAAATTAAGACAAATTAAGTAAAGGTGTGAACTTAAAGCACATTTGGATGTAATGAATTCATGGAGAATTGAGCTACAGTGAACTAAGGCTACTTTACTTCTGAATGAGAATATCCACACAGAGGCTGAATGTATTTGGATGAATGCACTATAACTTCACACTTTACTTAATTTGTCTTAACTTTCCTGAGTGTCCCTACGTAGACAAGCCGTTAATCTTGATTTGGAAAGTTGGAAAGGACTTGATTCTGCAATTTTGGAGAAAGTGTCTCAATGACCTTAGAAGTGTGAAGGCAGGCGGTTATGATTTATATGTTTTATATATAGAAAAATAATAGAAAAAAGGGGGAACTTCTCACAGATCCCCTTGAGATACTACCATGAGGAGAAGCTGGGCTATTTTATTTGGACAATGTGTCGTATGCAATATTGACTAGACCTTCTACATTGGTGTTTGTGTTGTTGCTGTCTACAGACCTGAGTCCTTCTTGATTCTTTTGCAGGTTAAATAAGGTGGTGTGTGTGTGTGAGAGAGAGAGAGATTGAGAGAGAAAGAGGTAGTGAGATATATGGAAAATGTTTTATTATTAGTGATAAGATTTATTCTGCATTTGTGAGAAAGTGAATGTACTAGGTTAATGTTAAGAAGGATAAACATCTTGATAATTTTAATTATTATATTTTCTGTTCATGTATGTTAATAATAAACATGGAAGAGTGAGTGAGTGGTTGTTGGGAAAGTAAAATTCAAGTTTTGTGACCACTGATTAGGCTGCAATACTTCAGAGGGGTAGCCATATTAGTCTGGATCTGTAAAAGCAGCAAGGAGTCCTGTGGCACTGTCATAAACAGATAGCTAAGGGTTAATGTTTCTTTTACCTGTAAAGGGTTAACAAAGGGAACCAAACACCTGACCAGAGGACCAATCAGGAAACTGGATTTTTCAAAG
>NC_133769.1:278696741-278773633 GCF_003597395.2 Chelonoidis abingdonii | reverse complement strand
AGACGTACAAACAGAGGTAAAAATCCTTCCAGCAAAACACACATTTACAAGTTAAGAAAACAAACATAAGACTAATCCGCCTTGCCTGGCTATACTTACAATTTTGAAACATGAAATACTGATTCAGAAAGATTTGGAGAGCCTGTTTGTACGTCTGGTCCCTCTTTGTCCCAAGAGCGAACAACGAACAAAACAAACAACACAAACAAAGACTTTCCTCCACCAAGATTTGAAAGTATCTTGTTCCCTTATTGGTCCTCTGGTCAGGTGTCAGCCATGTTCACTGAGCTTCTTAACCCTTTACAGGTAAAAGAGACATTAACCCTTAACCATCTGTTTATGACACCTACATACTCCCCCAACTGAGAAGTATTTGCTGTTTAGATTATTCTGTAAAATTTAAGTAAACTAATCCAAGCCTGATTTAGGGTTAATTTCTTTATTTATCTATATTAGGTAAAATCCATCTTTTTATTATTTAAATCAATAACTTGCATTTTTTTATTGAAAAGATCAATACTCCAATACAAGGACCAACTGGCAGATAACTTGTATGCTACTAGGCAATAGAGAATGCAATGTGAAAGTTTCTGAATTGCTCAGCTCCTCTTTAAATATAATAGCAAATAGATATACAGAACAAAAACAAAGCAGGGAGCATTATCTTTGGTTTAATGCACTTTTGCCCTGCAGTCCAGAACTATCACTATTGCTTTTGAGTTCTAAGTGTGAGGAACATGTTACCATGGGTGATTTTAGTTTCTTTGCCACTGAATTTGATAATTTCACTGGAGCAGCAAGTGCAACCTGACCAAATGTGAACTTTACTATTTCTAAATTCTTCTCCAAAATAGAAGCTAAATCAAAAGGACACATACTTTCTTTTTTTCAGCACAACACAGTATTTTAGCCACTTCAGCATTGCCCTTAGGTTCTTTGCACAGTATCTGAGGCAAAAGGTGCCTCCAGTGTGAGCCCATGAATCAGGTTCATCCTCACTGAAGTGGTGACATTTGAACAGGATGATGGCACTTAAAAGATTGTTGTTGATATGGTTAAAGTAAAAATATATGAAAAACAGATGCTTTAGATACGCCCAATGCATAGCTCAAGTTGCTGAATGTGGGCTGCAGAATTACAAAAGGTCTGATCTTACTTCCATTTTAAATCAATAGCAAAATTTCTATTGCTTTCAGGGGGGGTGGAATTGGGGCCAAACTGTATTTCCTAACTCTCACCTCCTTGTTAACGCATGGTCAGGACTAATCTGATAAAACTGAACAGTCAAATTCTGCACTCATTTACATCAATTTATATATGGAGTAACTCCACTGATTTACAAGAAAGTCTGTTCTCTGACCATCTTTTCTGGCTATCTAATTATCTATCTGCCTGTTGTGTCTTCTTTAGGAACATATGGCCTGATCCAAAGCCCATTGAAACTATGATTTCAACGGGCTTTGAATGAAGCTTCTATTTTTGTGGCATCTAAACATGTATCCTCAATCTTTCTCCTCTGTTTGGAGACTCTTTGTAAGATGGTAAAGACAGAAGACTTAGCTCTTTTTTAAAGGTTATCGTCTACAAATGAAAATTCAACAAATTTACAAATGCCACTTGTAGAGTCACAAACACAAACCACCTCTTTGTGTATTAGAATTAAGATAAGCTATTTTAAAATTTAATAATTTTGCTGCATATGCAGAGGTAGACTAAGGTTTCTTGGAGCCCTGGGTCAGAATAAGTGGGGGGGCTGTCATAAATAGATAACTAAGGGTTAATGTTTCTTTTACCTGTAAAGGGTTAACAAAGGGAACCAAACACCTGACCAGAGGACCAATCAGGAAACTGGATTTTTCAAAGTCAGGGAGGGAATTTTTGGACTCTGAGTCTTTTGTTTGTCTCTCAGCTATGAGAAGCTTCTTTCTTCTTCTAATCTTCTGTGTCCAACTTGTAAGTACAGGTAGAAAAACAATATAGGCTTTTATGTTGTTTTGGGTGTATTTACATGTGTGTAACTTGCTGGAATGTTTCAAATTGGATATCTTTTTGAATCAGACTGTTTATTCATATTTTTCTTATAAGCAATAGCCCTGTATTGTCATCTTGTTACAGAGAATATGTTTGTCTTTTTTCTTTCTTTTTTATATAAAGCTTTCTTTTTAAAACCTGTTTGAGTTTTTCTCTGGTTAAGGAGAAAGGAAAGACAGGGGGGAGGGGAAACACTACGCTCTGTGTTTAACTCTCCTAGTGTCCCAGGGCGGGAAGAAGCTAAGGGGGAGGAGAGATAGAATCTCTTCTGTTTCCTTGTATTTGGGGTTTGTCTCTTTGTGGAATAGAGGAGATATGCTTCTTGGTATTGTGATGTAAAGAGATTGCATCAATACTCCCAGGTTAGCCCAGAGAGGAAAGTCTGGGTGGGAGAGAGAGAGGGAAGGGAAGTGGGTTATTTCCCTTTGTTGTAGGCTCAGGGTTTCTGAGTCTTGGGGTCCCTCCAGGGAAGGTTTTGGGGAGACCAGAGGGGGCCAAAACCCTGGAAATTTTGGATGGTGGCAGCGAGATCAGATCTAAGCTGGTAAATTGAGCTTAGAGGGGTTCATGCTAGGCACCAGGATTTTTGGACGCTAAGGTCCAGATTTGGGAAGAGGCTTATGATAGGGGCCCTCCCAGTCCCTTCCACTTGCAGTACCCCCACTTCCCCCTATACACCTGCCAGGCAGTGGGATCGGGCGTGGGGGCTTCCTTCCATTTCCTGGCAGGAGTGCTAGGTGGGCACAGCAGGGCAAGCCATAGCACCCTGACCCTGCTCACCAGCAGAGTGCTGGGCAGAGGGAGCGGGTTGGGGCACAGGGTGCTCATTTTTCCAGGTCACCTCCATTGGCCTGAGCCCCACAGGCCCAGTGGCTAATCTGCCGCTGGCCAAAAGGGGAAATTTTGAACCAAATCAGGCAATGAATGAGGAGCCATGTTGATTGATATTGTCACCCTGTTTTGTATGCATGTGAATGACGCTGTGGGATTGTGCAGATACTGGAGTGATAAGGTTTAGATATGCCTAGGAGAAGTGAGCTGTTCTAATCAAGATGTGAGGAGATGAAAGATGAGTGACAATATAAGCTGAACGGGAGTTAAGGACATGGCACAAATGGGCATTATTGCTCAGATGATGGACAGATCAGTAGATATTGATGAAGTGAGAAGTGATCTCAATGAGATCAGTACTTTCATGTCCAAAGCCTGAATTTGGCTATAAAAGCTATAGGCTAAACATTTAAGTGATATTTAGATAAGAATAACTCTAGAGGGTGTTGATCTCCAAAAATAAATGGGCACAATGAAAAATCATATAGGGTGGTGTTTTGTCAAGAAACTTATATTCAATACCAAGATTTCAGAACTGGAGGAAAATGACAAATAACCAATAACTGGTAATAAGCTCATCTGCAATTTTCTCTTTTGATGTCAGTCACTTAATAGGTCATGCTGGTAGGCCAAAGAATAATGAATTATAAAAGCCTATTTTAAAAATGACATAAGCATAAACAAACATCTTCATGTCATTTTTTATTGAGCAACAGCCCTACCAGCGTAAAAGGGGGACAATTTTACTGGAGCCCCCAAAGCATCTGTAGTATCTACATAAGCAAAGTGCTGGTATTTCCATAAATAAATAAATTTAACTGAGGAATACAAGACTCAAATACAAGCCGAAAATATGAGAACAGAATGCTGTTAGTCTGGGTAATAAAGAATGCAGTAAAGAAGCAAGAAGAGTAAAAGAAGTTTCAATATGATTTATTTTAAGATTTTCAACTTATAATAGTGCTTTCCTGCTTTCTTTGCAGCAAATGAAAAATAGTATCATTGAAACTCACCAATCTTGCCAGCTCACTTTCAACTGCAAGAATTGCTAGGCCATTAGCTCTCGACTGACCCATAGTTGTGCTGTGATAGTTCTTCACACATTATAGCACACTAAATGATCTTTCCATGCTGGCCACAGACATGGGTATGCAGCAGGAGAAGATGTGAAGTGCAACGATCAGTGGCTGCAGAGAGACTTCACTCAGTTTATTTAGTAAATGAAACAGTGACAGTATTTTGGGGCATTTTTTTTTGTTAATGTGTTTGAGAAACACTGATTTTTTTATATCACCAGAGACATCAGTGGAATAAAGACACAGAAACTCACTCAGAGCAACTTCTTTATTTTCAAGAAAGATCTATAGAAATGCAATTTTTTCATAGACATATTCAAGTGCAACAAATTACTTTTTGATGCCACTCATGAGAAAGTCCATGATGTGAAGGAAAATACTGTCCCAAAGATGGTCCTTTAGAGGCTTGCCTTAGAGTCATAGACTTTAAGGTCAGAAGGGAGTATCGTGATTATCTCGTCTGACCTCCTGCACATTGCAGGGCACAGAACCTCACCCAATCCTGAAATAGACCCCAACCTCTGACTGAGTTACTGAAATCCTCAAATCATGGTTTAAAGGCTTCAAGTTTCAGAGAATTCACCATTTACACTAGTTTAAACAAGTGACTCAGGCCCCATGCTGTAGAGGAGGGCGAAACCCTCCCAGGGTCTCTGCCATCTGACCTAGGGGAAAATTCCTTCCCGACCTCAAATATGGGAATCAGTTAGACCCTGAGCATGTGGGCAAGACCCATCAGGCAGATACCTGGAAAAAAATTCTTAAAGCCCACCCAATCTAGTGTCCCGCTTCTAATAGTTGGGGATTTTTGCCACTGGCAATCGCCAATGGGCCGCATGCTATTGTAGGCAGTCCCATCACACCATGCCCTCCATAAACTTATGAAGCTCAGTCTTGAAGCCAGTCAGGTTTTTGCTTCCACTGCTCCCCTTGAAAGGCTGTTCTAGAATTTCATTCCTCTGATGGTTAGAGATCTTGATCACTTGCATCATCACTTCCATTCTGGGATGGGCATGTTGTCTCTGGACGATCAATGCCAAGGTTTGTCGCAATGTGCACACATTTATAGTGTAGATTGTACTGTTCCTCTCACAATTGTGCTAGTTCTGTGAGAAGACCCTTAGTATTGTCTTTTTCAACATCAAGTGCAGCATCTCAGTGCTGAAGGACCAGATTCCATTCATTGATGTGAAAAAGAATTCTCAGTCAAACTGAGGTGAGCAGAACACATTTAAATTTTGACATGGATTTTACTCGCCTTGCAATATTACTTCTGTTTTTGGCAGTCAGGCTAAATTCAGACAGATCATTCAATGCCACATGTAAACCTTCAAGGCTATCGGCAAAAGAACATGGATAATCAATATGCACAGCCTTCTGTGTACCAGACACTGAATGGAGTGAATCAGGAACATTTTTCTTCAAAATTTATCATTGCTGTGGACTAACACTGAAAATATTGCAGAATACCTGAAGATATCTGAAGAACATAATACTATCAGCTGATGACTCAAGTGAATCAGCAGCAACAATTTCAGTGTATGCACATGGGAAAAAGTGCCTGAGGATTCTGATGCAGCAGCACTGCCTGATCACCAGAGTGTTTTCCAGCCATATTAGCACCATCATCATAAGCTTGCCCATGACAGGGTTTGAAATCGAATCCATGTTCAGATATGGTGTTGCAAATCATTTCAGCTGTTTTCTCAGAAGCCTTTTAGGTGAAGTCTCTGAAGCACTAAAAATGTCCCTGAATCACAAAGTTACCAGCAGATATTTGATTAACATATCTGATCAATTATATTGTTTGTTCCTCATATGAGATGTCTGGCGCTGCTTTGGAAATTTATTGAAAAATACTTGGCCTCTTTAACCTCATGTAGGATTGTTTTCTTTATTTGCTCTGCACATTCTTCAATAAATTTATTTTTTTCCCAGGTGATAAGTAGTATACTTGAACTCTCTGATGTTGTACCTATGCCTTTTTCACACAGTCAGCATCATCACCCAAAATCTGATCATACTTGGCCAACAACTCAGCAATACCCAAGAAATCACCATATTATACCATATTGCAGCCTTCCCACTGCCAAGGAAAAAGCACATCTGTCTGAAGACATATTTGGCCTTCATGGGTTGCCCTTTTTCTGACATTCTGAAAAATCTTACTGGGCTCTCAAGAGGCTTGGTGGCTGTTGTCTTGTCCAACATTTTTGTGTGGAATTAAGTGCACACCCAGTCACCCCAGAGAACACATTTCATTCATGTGAAGAGTAGGCATGTCAATAATACAATTACCTACACAAATCATTTTAAATTAAAATTGCCATTCACTAACCCAGCTGTCCAATTTAGGATTGACAGGAGTTCACAGAGAATATTAATTCATTTGACCTTTGATTCAAAAGCCTAAAGATGACTCTACCAATGCATATTCACTGGAGTAGCTCAAAAGCTTGGGTACCAACCACGCCAGACTACTAGGAAGCATGGCAAAAACCTCAAATTTGTTGTGAGTGCTATACTTAGATTTCACCAACCAATTATCAAGCATGAACTCTTCAAGCACTATAACAGCGCTCAACACAGAGTCACAGATATCCACTTGGGTACTCCAATCTATCTCCCCAGGAAGCATGCCTTTGTGACAGATGGTCCCTTACTCCAAAAAATTACAACAATATTCAGGTTACTCTCAATCCCAAAAAACCAGTCACCCCAGGTCAATTGCACCTTATATTTCATACCAAAGACAATGCTTATAGCCAATCCTATAATAAAACTATCTAGCTAGGAAACTATTTATTAAGTAGGAAAAGGAAATAAGAGAGTTATTGACAAGGTTAAAGCAGGTAACCATATATAAACACAAATGAGTCCCAGTCATAAATTTCAAAAAGTAATAGAAGCTTCTATAACCAACAAGTTCTAAATGTCCTTCAGGGCTAACCCATGCCAGCTTCTGGGAATCTTTTGCTTATGCTTAGTGATCCCTTCCCCTTAGAGTCCAAGAAGCATAAACAATACAGTTCCTCCATGTTAGGAGTTTTATTCCTTCCCTGCTTCTGCTTTGAGTTGCAAATTCAGTTGTTGGGAGGAATTCTGTTGTACATCTTCCATGCATGGGGGGAGGGGGAGGGAATGGAGTGGGGCAGGGACCAATCAACAAAGTCTTTTGCCATCTGATGTTCCACAATGGCTTATCTAGTGTTGATGGTTCTTCTTTTGCCGAGCAGGAGATAACACCTTCTGTTAGAAACTAGTATAGCGCTTCTCTCTTGTATGGTGATTTACAGTACAAAGAAAACAATTATTACCTTATAAAATGAGATACAGATATTATAAAGGAGATTAATGCATGCCACAGCTTACAAGCATTTCATAGAGTCTAAACCAGTGGCCGGTAATGGTTAACCACAGCCACTGGGAGCTGGAGCCATTGCTGTGGACGGTCAATATCAGCAAAATGCCTCAGGGCCCGCAATCAGATTACCCTGATGGGCAGCTTGCAGCCACAGGCTGCAGATTGCCCACCACTGGTCTAAACTCTAAACACATTTTTATACCTAATACCTATTTTAACAATACGAACCCACAGGTGAGCCACAGTGGTTCCAACTATGTATTTTTCGGTGTTCAGTTAACATCTAGTGTTTTGACATGAGCTGGCACCAGACTTGTCAGTGTCAGAGGTGTATTCTCTTTTTTTCCCTTCTGATATATTCCCAAAATAACATGCTCCATTTTATGCCTATTTTTAAAAGAAACTGAATACCCAGTAGGACACTGAGAAGTTCAATCTACTGTTAAGATGTATTTGCTTAGATGTAGTTCCCACTACATACTGCAGCTACTTTGTGCAATATAAATAATATTCAGTTTGAAATGTGACAATGTAAGTGACTTCCAATATTCCAAAACTAACTATCAAATAATCATAATATATCAGTAGCACTTCCCATATCAGTTTCTTATCAGTATGAAAACATTCTTTACCCAAAAACCCAGTATTTTTTTTCTTCTATTCGGAAAGATGGAAGTGCAATTAGATTGCGAGTGATGGGAACTATAGGCTTCCTCTTAGTTACTCAAAGACATTGAATACTTAATCAAACATGACTAATGAAAATACTAAACCAACACGTAATCAGGTGCTTTTATTGGACAGTTAGTATTAAAGTCAGTATTGTGTCAAGAGCAATAACAGGTTATTTTGTCCCTGACTATGTGATGCTCCACCATAACTATTGATAATAGTCTCTGCATCAGCAATTCCCCTCTGTCACTCTACCTTCAAGCAAACACAATCACCATTGTTGGTTTAAAAGCAATATCTGATGTAATAAATGAGTGTTTGTTTAGTGCCTTTCCTCAGTGGCAGAGTCCTATTTTTTAGAACACTAACAGAAATTCTTTAGAAAGTGCCTGGAGAGAATGTTAAAGAAAATGGGTCACTTTTCTGTGGAGAATTTATAAACTAATAGAACTAGCTGCACTTAATTTATATGAAAAATCTCTAAAATAGTCCTAAAGAAATCCCAGTCATTTTTAAATGGAAATTATACATGGGCTCTTTCTGTTTGATTGGAGAAGGCACACTCTGTTAGTTTAAAATGATGCTGAGGCCAAGGATTTACTAGCAAAAAAGTACTTTTTTTTACGAAAATTCTCCTTAACAGGGCAATTATTATTAATAAAGTCCAATATAATCAGTCTTGTTCTGTTAAGCAAAACTAAATACTATAATAAGCCCCATTAATCTAACCTTTGAATAAGTTATTCTAACTATATTGGCCCATAGGGTTTGATAAGTGTAACTGTAGATTTAACTCAGAGATACAGGGCTATATTCAGTCCAGACACAAGTGGCTGGGCATCTCGCTGAAGCCAAGATGTGAATATGAACCAGTGTGTTTAATTTCTCATAAATGGTCATCTTCTATATAATATAGACAATTTAGTGTCATAAGGAAAATTGTGAATATCAAATGCAGAGATAAGCATAAAATATATCAGGGCATAAATAGTTCTTAGCACAAAACTATAATATCTACTGCAGGGGTTCTTAAACTGGGGGTCAGGACCCCCCAGGGGGTCAGGAGGTTATTACATAGGGAGTCGCAAGCTGACAGCCTCCACCTCAAGCCCTGCTTTGTCTCCAGCATTTATAATAGTGTTACATATATATAAAAAAGTGTTTTTAATGTATGGGGGGCTTCATTCAGAGGCTTGCTGTATGAAAGGGGTCACCAGTACAAAAGTCTGAGAACCACTGATTTACTGCAATGACATAAAATTCAGTGACTATATACATACATTTTCCCCTCCTCAGTTCTAATATTAAGAATATAACATTAATAATCAATCCTGAAAACTTTGAAAATAATTATCCTTACTCACGTGAGCCGTCCCTTGTATTTCAGTGAGGCTAGTCACATAGGTATGGGCTACTCATTTGCGTAAATGGTTTGCAGAATTGGACCAATCTTTTATGAGTAAATTTTAGGCTAGGAAATCTATGGAGACTATGCACTATTAGAATTCTAAAAATGGAAAATCAATAGGCTGATCTGTACTCAGAGCAGGGGTGGCTCTAGACATTTCGCAGCCCCAAGCACGGCGGCATGTCACGAGGGGCGCTTTGCCGGTCGCCAGTCCCGCTGCTCTGGTGGACCTCTCCCATGCGTGCCTGTGGGAGGTCCACCGGAGCCCTGCCTGCCGCACTTCCAGTGACCGGCAGAGCGCACCCCCATGGCATGCCGCACCAAGCACGTGCTTGGCGTGCTGGGGCCTGGAGCCACCCCTGACTCAGAGTCAGCATGTGATGGGGTATGCAAACCCCACGCTTGGACCAAATGAGTTAAAAGGCAATACTCGTCCCAGATAACCACATCCTCCAGGCTTGGTGAGTATGCTATGGCCAGAGAATCCCAGGCAAAGGAGGAACTGGAGCCCAGGCAAAGCTCAGAAGCTCAGGCAAAGGGTGGTGGACAGGCTGCAGGAGAAAAAAATCCTCCAGAAACCCAGACAGATGGTGGAGCCTGAAAGGCAACCATTGAGCGGGTTATGTCCCAGGCAGTGGTTTCTTCAACCACCATCCACTTCAAAAACCAGGAGGCCTTGCCAGGCCCTGCTTATCTGGACTTTTTTGTGTGAAGTTATTGACAGTTTGGACTATAAGGATCATACCCCAAACTACAGAAGCACACAGATAGGAAGTAGCCCAGCATGGCAGACTTAGACTGTCAATGGGAAAAAAAGTCTGTGGATTGGCCCATGGCCTCAAATGTCTCAAAATTTCTAAGGACCTTCCAACTGACTGACTGACTGATGGAATATTTTGGAACCATGGACTTTCTGAACCCAAAGTTACTGGAACATGGAGGTTCTTTGTTTGCCAGTGACCCCAGAAGAGGACCACCCTGTTCTGATTCACCAAGAAGCTCCTGAGGAGGTATTCCAAAAGGAAGAACCAGCCAGGCCATCATCTTCAGAAACTTAAAGAAAGGAAGACAGTGTCTTGTTGGCAGTTGGCTCACTTTGGGTTTGTTTACCTGCAATGGCTGCTGCTGCAGTCACTGATTGCTGCCTTCTGGCTATGTAATGTTCCCATGCCTGACAGAAAGGCCTGTGCTTCCTCCATCCTCAGAACTGGCCTCTGTGGATAGGAATCCAGCAGCATGGAACATCTAAGGTTCAACAACTACAAACAGACAACCTTTAGTCAACAAGACTATAAGGTAATATTTTCAACTGAAGCTGAATTAAACCACAAGAGCTGTGAAAACCATCCTGCATATCTTTCAGTCTTGCTGGCTTGTTTTGCAATCTTTATTAGTAGAGGGACACCTCCACCTCAGAATTCTTGCACTTGTTTTAAGTTCCAGCAGATGGCTGGTGTGTGTAAGTGGGTGTGAGTGTGGGTAAGTGTTGCTAGAATGCAGATAATTTACTTGAGGATGGTGCCTATAGAATAGTTCTTGAAATACCTAAAGTATCATTAGATTAAACAAACTTGACATCCAAAAGATCACACATACATATGTTTCATGTGTTAGAAATTGTATGTTTAATCCTGAGAAATCATGTCATTTTCACCAAAATTTGTCATTTGGATATTAAATATAACAAGCTGAATAAGTTTTTGAATTGTATTTGATTATTTCAGCATGACCCTATGTTGGAGGTAAGGAAGAAGATATTGGCTGTCACCGATCCTCCATTCCACCGGTAATTTTGGCAGGCTAACTTAATGGCTTTAGAACTGTAGTATCAACATTAGCTTCAAGTGATTTGACCCTCCATGTGTCAACTATTTGACTGCAACACAAATAAATCAATTAGTACTGACACTGATCATGCTTTATTACTTTTGCAGCTGGTTGGTGAACAAGATTGCTGCCTTTCTAAATCATTCCACAGAACTCCCAAGGAATTGTTGGTTTATTTAACCAACCTGGTAATTCAATTAATTTGATTATTTGCTATCAACCCACTGCTTTTTTAATTTTATTTATTTATATGTATTTTATGCTTTTGATTAAAATGTATAAAATTGGAAACCTGTATTGTTTAGGTGTTTCTTCCTCAGATGTCAGGGTTCTACTATTGAGGTATCCCTGGAGTAAATAAGAGGCAATACAATGACCCAACTAGTTGTGTTCTAAAGAAGTTCCTGTAGTTCTGCTATAACTGGTGCCTTAGGTGGAACACTGTTGATTTTTGAGGGAAAGTTTATTTATGTATTGACCATTCTGTTCAATAAGCTATGTGGGCTTCAGAATCTTTGAGAGTCTGATGTGGTAGATATGAGCTGGTCAACTTGGACGTTTTCTAGTGTCACATCCCAGTAGCCCCTTCCCTCAGGGAGTTCCGAGGGAAGGCAGATCAGCATTGTATGTGGCTAATGCTGTTGTAAGCATTGCAAAGCATTTTGGGGAGGGTCAAAGGTGTGTGAGTGGGGAGTGGAAGTTTTGTCAGCAGGTATGAGAGGCCGAGAGGGGAGGGAGAAAGATGAGAGCAGAAAACAAATCAATTCAACATTCCAGCTAGCTGGATCTGAAGATAAGAACTGGCCCCAGCCAGCCCAAGGACACAGCTCATGATCAAGGCTTGGCTACGAGCCAAGAAAGATGGGGGCTTGAACACTTTCTGAGCAGCTGTGAGAAAGAAGGATCCTACTGCCCAGACCTGCAAATTGGCCACACCAACTAAAGAAGATAACCAGCAAAGTATGAAAACATAGATGAGACGACAAGAGGGGGGTGCCGAGCCGGGCGTCCCTGGAGCCAGAGTGTTTTGGGAAAGTTGAAGAGATCACCGAAAGCTGGTTTGGACTGGCATGAAGAGCACAAGGAACAGAGGTCATGGAGTGGAACAGCCCCAAAGAGCTCAGGACTTAAAACCCTCCTGAGAGCTGGAGCAATTTGGAGAATACAGCGGATTCTTGGATGACCTGGGCCCAGGACAGCATTCCCTCCACCCCCTCTTTTTCTGATGTTACACCTTGACTTCGCCAGTCTGGGTCGTGCATGATGTGAGTATGAAAGTGGATCAGGGCTTGCAGCTCTAATGCTTTCTTTCTTCCCCTCAGTGATGTGGAATGGTCCCAGTACTCTCTGCTGTATTTTATTATTTTATTAATAAAGCTTTAAAATTTAGACACTTGGTGTATTTTGTCATCTCTCCCAACGATCCTGCGGTGTCAGCCTGATCACCTGACATGAGGGATAGATTGGTAACAGAAATCTGTCACAGTAGTTCCCTATAATAAATCTATACATATCACATCTCACACTCTGTAAATCAGGAGAAACTGTATTGAAATCACTGGTGTAAAACCAGTGAGTGAAAGGAGAAAGTGGCTGTCCTTAAAATGTGAGAGACAAGGTGGGTGAGGTGATATCTTTTCTTGGACCAATTTTTGTTGGTGAGAGAGACCAGCTTTCAAGTTTACACAGAGCTCTCCCTCAGGTCACCTGAAGCTTGAAAGCTTGTCTCGCTCTCACCAACAAAAATTGGTCCAAGAAAAGATATTACCTCACCCACCTTGTCACTCTAATATTCTGAGACTGACGCCACTACAACATTGCATACTTAAAATGTGAGGTAATTTACATGTACCGACTCTTCTCTTGCTTCCTATGTCTGCCTTGTTTCACTCAAAGCATTTGGTATATTTTGTGACTCCTTCTCCCCGCAGCTGAAATAGAGTTATTGACAGTCACTTTCTAGCAGTCTACCTCTTCTCTTGCAGGATCCTAAAGGCTGTGTGACAGCTTGTGTGTACAGGCCTCTTCAGCCATCGCTATGCAGAATGTTTTACATGTTGTGTGACATCGCCCTGGAAAGGATGGTGTTTACCAACAAGTTGATATTTCAGAAAAGGAACCACATGTATTTGATCAAGGATTTATTTTAGTAGTTTCAGTAGTCTGTTCCCATAATAAAATAAGTAGGTGTGACTCTCCGCTCTATCAGTTTTATCAACTGAATTCACATGGAGTTACACTAGTGTAAAGCTGATGCAATGGAATGGAGAATTATAATTTTATTTCTTGATAGGCCAACTTGTCTGTTCAGACCTCAAGCCAAATTCCAGTGCTCTTTCAGATGAATCTGCAAACTTTCAATGTGCAGTGACAGATGTAAGGAATGCTACTACAGTCTTTCAGAACTGAAAAGAAACCCCTGTAGTGTGTTTCTAATTCACTAAACATGAAATAAGTAAAACAAATGAAAAGGACATTGTTAAAGCCTTTCATCTGCAGTGTGAATATGGCAAATCTTAGGATGATTTGCAGAAAGTTCAGGGAGTGCGAATGTGTGCATTCATTGTTGCAAACATGACATAATACTCACCTTTGCACTTCCCCAATCCTGTTTCAACTACATGTATGGCTGATCTCTCTGTACTGAGTTAGAGCAGCCCAAGAGTTCACAGACTCATAGATTATAGGGCCAGAAGGAATCACGGATCATTTTATCTGACCTCTTGCATAATACGGACCATAAGAGCTCCCTGAACTAATTTCTGTTTGAACTAGAGCATATCTATTAGAAAAACACCAATTTTGATTTAAAAATTGCCAGTAATGGAAAAATAATCACAACACTAGGTAAATTGTTCCAATGGATAACTACCCTTGCTGCTAAAAAATTGTGCCTTAGTTTTAGTCTAAATTTGTCTAGCATCACTTTTCAGACAGTGGTTCCTGTGTTATACCTTTGTCAGCTAGATTGAGGAGCCCTCCATTGTCACCTTTTTTGTTCACCATGTAGGTACTTAAACTGTTACCAATTTACCCCTTAAACTTCTTTTTGTTAAGCTAAATAGATTAAGTTCCTTGATTCTATCCTATAAGGCATGTTTTCTGGTCCTTTTTTGTCATTTTTGTGACTCTTCTATGTAACCTCTCCAATTTTTTAACATCCTTCATGAATTGTGGACACAAGAACTGGACAAAATATTCAAGCAGTGGTCACAGCAGTCTAAATACAGAGGTAATATAACCCACTCTGGGCAAGGATAAAAGGGGTAAAAAACAAGGGTGATGTCATGGTAGGGATCTACTACAGACCACCAAACCAGGAAGATGAGGTGGATGAGGCTTTTTTTAAACTATCAAAATCATCCGAATCACAGGACTTGGTGTTGATGGGGGGCTTCAGCTACTCAGACATCTGTTGGGAAAATAACGCAACAGAGCACAGATTATCCAACAAGTTCTTGGAATGTATTGGAGACAATTTTTTATTTCAGAAGGTGATGAAGGCTTCTACGGGAGAGGCCGTTCTAGATTTGATTTTGACAAATAGGGAGGAACGGATGAGAATTTGAAAGTGGAAGGCAACTTGGATGAAAGTGATCATGAAATAGTAGAGTTCATTATTCTAAGAAATAGTAGGAGGAAAAACAGCACAATAAAGACAATGGATTTCAAGAAGGCAGACTTGAGCAAACTCAGGGAGTTGGTAGGTAAAATCCCATGGGAAGCAAGTCTAGGGGAAAAACAATTGAAGACAGTTGGCAGTTTTTCAAAGAGACGTTATTAAGAGCACAAGAGCAAATTATCCCACTGCATAGGAAAGATAGGAAGTATGGCAAGAGACCACCCTGGCTTAACCAGGAGATCTTCAATGATTCAAAAAAGAGTCCTACAAAAAATGGAAACTTGGTCGAATTACAAAAGATGAACATAAATAAATAACACAAGTATGTAGGGAGAAAATTAGAAAACAAGATCAAAGTAGCTAGGGACATAAAAGGTAACAAGAAAACATTCTACAAATATATTAGAAGCAAGAGGAAGACCAAGGACAGAGTAGGCCTATTACTCAATGAGGGGAGAAAGACAATAACAGAAAATGTGGAAATAGCAGAGGTGCTAAATGACTTGTTTGGTTTTCACAAAGAAGGTTGGTGGCATTTGGACATCTAACATAATGAATGCAGGTGAAAATGAGATACGATCAGAGACTAAAACAGGGAAAGAACAAGTCAAAAATTACTTAGACAAGTTAGATGTCTTCAAATCACTAGGACCTGATGGAATGCATCCTAGAATACTTGAGTTGCTGACTGAGGAGATATCTAAGCCATTATCTTTGAAAAGTCATGGAAGATGGGAGACATTCCAGATGACTGAAAAAGAGCAAATATAGTGCCCATCTATAAAAAGGGAAATAAGGACAACCCGGGAAATTATAGACCAGTCAGCTTAACTTCTGTCCCCAGAAAGATAATGGAGCAAATAATTAAGGAATCAATTTGCAAACACCTAGAAAATAATGAGGTGATACGTAAGTCAGCATGGATTTGTCAAGAACAAATCATGCCAAACCAACCTGATAGCTTTCTTTGACAGGGTAACAAGCCCTGTAGATAGGGGGAAGCGGTAGATGTGGTATAACTTGACTTTAATAAGGCTTTTGATACTGTCTTGCATGACCTTCTCATAAACAAACTAGGGAAATACAACCTAGATGGAGCTACTATAAAGTGGGTGCATAATTGGTTGAAAAATTGTTCCCAGAGAGCAGTTATCAGTGCTGGAAGGGCATAATGAATGGGGTCCTACAGGGATCAGTTCTGGTTCTCGTTCTGTTCAATATCTTTATGAATGATTTAGATAATGGCATAGAGAGTACACCTATAAAGTTTGCAGATGATACCACGCTGGGAGGGGTTGCAAGTGCTTTGGAAGACAGAATTAAAATTCAAAATGATCTGGACAAACTGAAGAAATGAACTGAAGTAAATAGGATGAAAAGATTAGTGCATCACAAGCTAAATATGAGTCAACAGTGTAACACTGTTGCAAAAAAAAAAAGCAAACATCATTCTGGGCAAACATCATTCTAGGATGTAATAGCAGGAGTATTGTAAGCAAGATACAGTTCTGGGAGCCACATTTCAGGAAAGATAACAAAAAATTGGAGAAAGTCCAGAGAAAAGCAAAAAAATTATTAAAGGTCTGAAAAACATGACCTTTGAGGGAAGATTGAAAAAATTGGGTTTGTTTAATCTGGAGAAGAGAAGACTGAGAGGAGACATGATAACAGTTTTCAGGTACATAAAAAGTTGTTACAAGGGGGAGGGATAAAATTGTTCTCCTTAACCTCTGAGGACAGGACAAGAAGCAATGGGCTTAAATTGCAGCAGAGATAGTTTAGATTAAATATTAGGAAAAACTTCCTGTCAGTGTAGTTAAGCACTGGAATAAATTGCCTAGGGAGGTTGTGGAATCTCCATCATTGGAGATTTTTAAGAGGTTAGACAAACACTTATCTTGGATGGTCGAGATAATAATTGGTCCTGCCTTGAGTGCAGGGACTGGACTAGATGACCTCTCGAGGTCCCTTCCAGTTCTATGATTCTGTGATCCTGATAGTATGGCTTGCATTCTTGGTTCCTAGGTATGACTTTACATTTGGCTACAGTAAAACACATATTGTTTGCTTGTGCCCAGATTACCAAGTGATCCAGGTCACTCTGTATCAGTGGTCCATTCCCTTCACCTTTACCACTCCACCAATCTTTTTTGTCATCTGCAAATATTATCAGTGATCATTTTGTTTTCTTCCAAGTCACAGATAAAAATGTTAAAGAGTCAAGAACCAATCCCTTCATAACCCTGCTAGAAACAAACCCATTTGATGATGATTCCCATTGATAATTAAATTTTGAGACCTGTCATTTAGAGAGTTTTTAATCTATTTAATGTGTGCTATGTTGACTTTGTTCTAGTTTCTTAATCAAAATGTTGTGCAATACTAAGTATTAGAATGTGTCTATTATTTTAACATCTTTAACAATCAAAATTTTAATCTCATGAAAAAGAGATATCAACTTAGTTTGACAGGATCTGTTTTACCAGCTGCAGATGGTTGCAAAAGGCTGAAACTTCACCTAAAATTTGGTATGGTAGGAGGCCATCCTACTCACTCCTCCTTTCCTCATGTCCCTGCTATGCTGACAATCCATTTTCATCCTTCCACCTCCTGATGAGGGCCCTTATGCCACTAGAAGACCAGTTTTAAACTATCTTTAATACTAGATTGCATTGGCAGCGTGGCACCAACTGGTTGCATGATACTGGAGAATCTGGCCTGGAATCTTATACTCTTACATTCTTGTAGGAAATATGATACTCTTATTCGAACTTTAGGTTCTTGCCTTTTTTAAATCCTTCCAATGGTGAATGCTCAGATAATGAAAACAAAGACCTGTGGAAGGGAAAGGAAAGTTGGGCACACTTACAGCGTGAACTGCATTGACTGTGTATGGGGCCAAGAACTAGTAAAGTATTTGTTTTATGTGTGTGATTATTTTATTCTTGGCTGAAAATATTTTTTAAAATAAACCATAACCCTAGGTCAGCAGTGACTGAAATTCACTGAAATGAGCTGAGTGACGTCAATCTAGTTTCTATTCAATGGAGGTTCATTTCACAAAATCTACACCAGGGGTCGGCACCCTTCAGCACACAGCCCATCAGGGTAATCTGCTGGCGGGCCACGAGACATTTTGTTTACATTGACCATCTGCAGGCACGGCCCCCTTCAGTTCCCAGTGGCTGCAATTTGCCTTTCCTGGCCAATGAGAGCTGCAGGAAGTGGCGCAGGCTTCAGGGATGTGCTTGCCGCCACTTCCTGAAGTTCCCATTGGCCAGGAACAGTGAACTGTGGCTACTGGGAGCTGCGGGAGGGCCATACCTGCAGACAGTCAATGTAAACAAAATGTCTCGTGGCACGCGAGTGGATGACCCTAATAGAACACATGCCGAAGATTGTAGACCCCTGATCTACACCATAACCAAGGTGATAGATCACTTCATGATTCTGTTCTGTTCGTTCCCTCTTGGGCACGTGGCATTGGCCACTTTCAGAAGACAGGATACTGGCTAAATGGACCTTTGGTCTGACCCAGTATGGCCATTTTTATGTCTTATGTAATATTATCTCACCCACCCATATCCTGGGACTGATATGACTTCAACACCACTGCATACAGCAATCTCAAGTGTCAGCAGAGAATATAAAGAATGCATGGGCATGGAAAATGAACTTCCCTCTTAAATTTAGTAATTTAAATGGGGGAGGGATAAAAATAATATACAGGGAGAGAGATAGCTCAGTGGTTTAAGCAGCAGCCTACTAAACCCAGGGTTGTAAGTTCAATCCTCGAGGGGGCTATTTGGAGATTGGTCCTTCTTTGAGCAGGGGGTTGGACTAGATGATCTCTTGAGGTCCCTTCCAACCCTAATAATCTTTGATTCTATGAATTGTAAGGGCAGCATAAAGAAGCTCACACTGCAGCA
The DNA here is from genome assembly GCF_003597395.2 of Chelonoidis abingdonii. Taxonomy (NCBI): domain Eukaryota; kingdom Metazoa; phylum Chordata; order Testudines; family Testudinidae; genus Chelonoidis; species Chelonoidis abingdonii. The sequence continues at coordinate 278,754,873 of NC_133769.1, read as the reverse complement.
GCCTCTGCTTCCATCATATATGTTCCATGGAAGAACAGAACACTTGAGCATGCAGAGTTGTCAACCCAGAATCCTTGCAAGGAGCAAATTACACTGGTCTTGTTGTAGAGCTTTCTTCTTCATGAGGAGTGCTGCCATAATACAGAATAGCCAAACAAAGTGTCTGTAGTTTTTGCACATCCCCAAAATGAACTAATCTGTTTCTTGGTAAATGGGGTCCGGATTTATATCTTGCTAACTTAAAGTTCTTTAAAAAAGAAAGCAAACTAAGAACTCCATAAGCTAAGAGTTGTAGGATGAGGGCATGGAATTGCTCACTGCAGTTAGTGAACAGTGGTTTGGCCGAAAAAATCCATGCCTCTCAAGGAGCTTCCAGAGGCCAGAGCCTTCCATATGGGGGCCTTGAGCATCTGTACTGGATACAGGACATCCTGCTCCCATTTTGACTCTTTGTAAGTGCAGCTCCAATAGACTCCATGTTGGCCATTGCACAGGAACCCTCACTTGTGGATCAGGATTTGTGCTTCCATACAACAGTTAATATTGATGTCAGTATTATTTTTTGTGCAGATTCCCTGTTGGGTAGATGGGCACCAGGTGATGCATGCCTTACCTGAGCCTACCCCAGAACTATGTGCGTCTCCTTGATCCTGTAGAACAGCTTGCAGGGAAGGGAAATGATTGCACAGGAAAACTCTCCTTTACCCATCTATGTTTGTATGAGTGTAGGACAGTAGATTAGCAACTCCTTGAATTTTACTAGAATATTTTCCTCTCCATGACATTGTGGTTTTACATAGAAAAAAAAAAAAGAATGTTGTCATCTCCTCCAGAACATAGTGACTAAAGCAGACTGATATGATTAAAAAATCTCTTCAAAACTGTCATTAAAATATATCAATGCAGCTGAAATATGAAAGCAATAAAATACAATATTACTGGGACATGTGAAGAGTTTTACCAGTGGCAAAATTTTATTATGTCCAAAATGCAGAGTTCTGCAGTATGGGTTTGTTGTTGTTGTTGAACAATAAAGAAAAAACAAACAAAAAGGAGAACTTGTCTGTATTATTTTATAGACCATCACTAATAAAATTATCCTAGTGCATAGAATCCACAGGAGATATGACAAGTGTCTCTGAATTCTTTGCTTATAGATTTATTGAACATATTCTTTTTCTTCTATGAGTAAAAGTTTTCCTATTCAGTAGCAGAAGAAGTAGAGCAACCTTAGACTCACAGCTGACTGAGCGAAGTCTTTAGTATGCATGCACTTGCATAATATCTGGTTTGTCAGTTTTCACAAATAAGGGGACTCAAAGTATATTGTGCAAGAAATACAGCATTTGGCCTTTAGCTTGGAACCCTGACTAGTAGAGGAGCCTGATAGACAGTGGAGGACAAAACTGAATGCTGCTTGTTCTAGTCAGCAGAATGGAGCCTGTTAAAATGCGCTTACAGCAGCTGCCAGGTTCACAGGTGTCTTTTTGAGTGTAGGAGATAGAGAACAGAAAGGGTACTCACACAAAAAAAAGTGATAACACTTAATTTTCTATGTCTGACCTACTTAATTGTTTTAAAATGTTCGTTAGGCAAAATGTCTGCTGTCAGCTTGGATTCTTGGCTGAACAAAGCTTATATCCTCATTCTTTTATACTTACTAGTCTGTTGTGAAATCCCCAAGTATATTGTTTCAATCTACAATTCAAAAATGTTTCATAACAGCAAAAGGGCATTTGTCATATGACTGGAGTCACCTAAAATGGAGCACTAAGCTTGTTCTCATCCCTTGGGTATGAAAAATTCAAAATGGGTTAACATTTTCTCTTTTTTTAAAAAAGTTCTCTTTTGTTTAGACTTTAAATTGCATGGTGACTTGCATTAATCTATATTCTATGCTGTTTCATTGACTGAAAGGGCAATAGCTGTGTGGTAAGATTCATTTGGAAAATAACATTTACAAAATATGATATGCCATCACTAGAGTGGAAGATAGATATAAAGGACGTCTTTTTATTTTAAAAGAATTGAAAATAAAACCATCATATTAAAATGACTTTTTTGTGTTTTACCTATTCTGACTCATTAAAAAGCATTCCAGCACTGACATATGCCCATAGTCCATCATTACTTTTTCACTTTCATTCTAAGTCAGCTAGTTTAGCAGATCGTGAAGGTACAGATTCAGCCATCCTTACCCATGCTGAGCAGTCCCTTACTCTGCAAATAGTATGATTAAAATAATTTATTTCAGTGTGCCTACTTACTGGGTAATGTACTGGTCAATGGGTGAGGGTGGCAGAGTCTAACTCCAATAGGATAACCGAAAATAAAGGTGAATAATATGCAACTCTGAGTAAAGAGTTAAGCTGTAAAGGGGAGCAGCTTTAACAAGCACCAGAAACAGGTCATGGACATCAAGATAAATCCATCCATGAGAATGTGCTTTGATGTAACAAGCAAGCTCCTGTGCCCTTTTTCACAGTTCAGGTTGGATTATGGCTGTATTGCACCATCAGATAATTACCTGGGAACTTCCTACTGGTATCACACCATCACAACCAGTTCCTGGATCAGTCTCTTTCATGCCTGTGGGATCTACCAATTCATGAGGGAGTGAGAAGCTGTGTTTGCCATGTGTTTGAGCACTGCACTGCTATGCTGATCCTCCACTGGCATAAGTTCCCTTGGGAATGTCCCTGCCAGCAGGTATATGGGATCTTGGGGAGCAATTACCACACAGGTGGGGTGCAAAATAAACTTTATTAAGAAAATGCAAAAAACAGGGAAAATTCCGATAGGAGGGGTTATGGGTTTTTAAGTAGCAATGGAGGGGTTCTTCTTTTAGCCAAAATAGTATAGGGAGTTCAATAGTGGGTACAATACAGTGGGTACATTACAGTTGGTAACATTAACACTGAAGTATAAATGTAACAGGTACTAAATCATTCTATGTAAAGGGCTGTGTCACAGCAGCGTATGAGCCAACTAACAGTTATGATAAAATGTCACAGTAAGTGTAATGTTAAATGTTGAGGTGTTTGGAGAGAAAAAAAAGGAATCAATGGGGTATGCTAACGTCAGTAATACAACTGAGTTTGCGGGCCAGTAGCGGGGTAGACACGTGGGAAGGATTAAAAAAGAGAGGAGAGAGAGAGAAGAGAGAAAGGAGGAGTCAAGGAAGAGGTTGAGGTGGGGAAGGGAGCACGGTAGAGAGAGCAGGAGGGAGATTCCAAACTTGGAGACAGAGAGCAGAAGGCAGGCTTTAAACAGCAGAGAAACTTGAGGGGTTGGGGTGACTGGAGCTCGGGGGCAGCAGGAACAGGACATAACCACAACTATTATAGAACACAGCAATCTTATCTGATCTAACTTACCCAAAGACTACACAAATTAGCAGTACAAACACAATGCACACTTTATTTTTAACCTAACTTACAAGTACAATACAAACATCTCTAAACCTAACTTAACCACTATGCAAAACTGAAATACAACTTATCTAGACAAGACCTAATTCTAAATAGTGCACCTTAGCATGCAGTGGGCGGGGGAGGGCTGCAAGCTGGAGTCCAGGAAGACAGCTCAGCAGCAGCACCAACTTTTTATTAGCAGCAAAGTGCATGCGAGTTTAAAGAGGTTTTAAGACAACAAGACAAGGTTAGCTGAGTCGATGCTGGGGAGACAGAGCCAGCGCTAAAATCAATAACATACAAAGATAGAGAGTTCACAGAGGATCTTACCAGCCAAAGGAGCAGCAGGTAAAAGCAGCAAGATATCAGAAGGCTAGGTACGGTCTTAATATCAGGAGATCTCTCAGGTAGCAATTCGTTCTTCGTGGGGGGTTTTCAAAACAGGGTACACTCAAAAATAAAATGAGAGCGGAGAAGGACCCCAGAACCCCTGGCTGATCAGACCAGGCGTAATGCAGGAACCTTTCTGAAGTCTGATCAGAAAATGTCTGTTTTAAGGCAAACTTAGGCAGTCTCCCACCAGTACTTCTGATTGGCTCAGAGGCAGGGGAAAGAGAAAAAAAACAACAGGTGAGCACGAGAACATGTCTAGGCAGAGTCCTGTTGCAATAGGTGACTCAAAAGACATTAGGCCTATGACTCATGCCAGGACCTTAGAAAACAATAGGTCTTGCACTGGACATTGCCTACCCTACCACCGAGCCCAGGGTTTAACAAGGTGATAACAGGACTACCTTTGAACAGGGCAGTGGCCCACTTAAGCACACAGTGCATACCTTTGAGAAGGGCAATGCTCTGAAGTGAACAAACTTTAAGGGGCCCTCCCTTTGAGAAGGGCAGTGGCCCTGGTAAACAACTTAACAGCCAGGGAAGGGGCGGCCACAGGAGGAGAACAAAATGGAGTATGGGGACAGCTGTAAAAAAACAAAATGGAATGGGGGGATAGCTGTAACAGACAGGGAACTATAAATGTAGCACAAATTAAATTGCTCTAACTCTGAGGACAGGCCAGTGCAGATTAAAAGAGTTGTAATTGGTTCCCTGTTGGCCCGCATCACTTTTCTGGAATTCAGGCACAGAGGAGACTCAAACCCAATATTTTTCACCTTGTTCTCCACTGACTGACTTTTGTCATGTCATACCTTGCTGGAAAGTTTGGGGTGTTGTCATCTGTAGGAAAAATAATTTGGGAGTCTGTCTTTCCAAGTGCACTCCAGCTGTGTTCTTATTAAGCTCAGTTAAGCTGTTTCTTTTTTATTGAAATGGACTCTTATACTGGCCCAAAGAATTGGAGTGTGACTTGCAGAGCTCAACCACTGTTCAATATTTGATGCTGATTTGCTTCTTAAAGTAACATATTGAATGAATGTTATATTTTATCAGATGACATATTCTCATGCTCCTTGAAAAGTAGTTTTGCATTGGGAGGACCCTGAATGGAATGTACAAACTAGAATTTAAAGCTAAATTATTACAAATTCTTTCACAATTTGACTTCAGTGGGTTTTGGATTAGGCTTTTAGTGGTATAGTGGCAAATTCTTTTAACACTTTAATTACATGCCATGTAGAGTGATTGATCAGGGTTTAGATATTACTGATGGGAGCAACAGAAAAAACAAAGGTAGATGGACTAATACATTTGTATGTTCATTTTTTTGCAAGAATTCTTTATCTTTTTTGATCAATCAATAACTTTTTTCCCTTTAGTCCTCAATTGTGAAAATGTCTTTTATTTAATTATTTTAATCGGTATTTCAATCATTTAAGAACCATTTAAATGGCATTATCTGGATGCTAGTTGAGCAATTTACATTCCTGAAGAACTAATAATTATTTGTATATAGATTCATGATTTAAAATTTCATGTGTGTTTTCAAAATATTGCTTTCCATTACTGCAAAATAAAAACTAAATTCAGCTTGCTATAATATTTGTAACAGTTTGAATTTATTACCTAGTGCTGGAACATTTGAAAGTAAAGAATGCCACAAGGAATTGCTGAATAAATCAGAAGATATTTTGCAGTAAAAGTTTGTTGAAAATATCTCAAGTACTTTTATTTGTCCATGTTAACTAACGTCATGGTTTCACTTCTGAGTATTGCACTATATGTGACTGGATTAGAAATGGCTTGTTTTCTTGTAGGTCAGAATGTGACAGTTGGGAAGACTGTTATCCTTAACTCCTAGATTCTATGGATTTTTGTGTGTCAGGAAATGGTAAATCTTACTCTAAATTCCTTCCTATCATAAACCTAGCCAGACAGCATATCCAGCCAAATGAAAAATATTTTCTAATTCATAATTAGAGTCTATTTGACTGATTGTTTTTTTTCTTAGGGCTAAATCACCTGTGGGGGCAACCCTATTATTATTACCAGTAGTTATTATTCTTAATTTGTACAGCTCTACAAATATACTTTACAAAGAGAGTAAGAAACATCAATTTTGTGAACTACAATATTAATAATAATAGTATTTTTAATCTAAAGTTTCACTCTATTATTGAAAATACGTTCTAAAACAGTGCCACAGTTAGAGCAGTTACATTTCTGATCTCTAAGAGTGCATATCCTCAGGTAATAGGCCTCTTTCCTCTAGCTGTCTTGGGGTGGAATCACGCAACTCTTCCACTGCTAGATTGGATCTTGTCTGCAGAAACTCATGTATACCAACTACTTAACATGCTGCAGGTCTGACTGGATTTCAGGCACATGTGATTCCATCCTTTCTTTCAAAAACTGGGACCAAAGAGACTGATAGATTGACCAGCAATATTCTTAAAACTCAGAATTTTTATGTGGTAATGGTAACAAAGCATTAAAGGATTAAAAAAAGCAGGATTTTAAAAAACAAGCAGCAGCCTACACACATATTCTACTACTCCAGACCTATGCTGATCTAAGTAGGCTTGGCTTCTTCAGACATTCCCACAGGTTCCTGTGTCTGAGTGTCCTTTCAGTCTGGTTCCCTCGGCTTTTAAACCCTGCCAGCATTTTTTTCTCCAGTAAGCTTCTTCAATATTAAGGGGTTGTTTTGGCCCCTCTTCGTCATACCAGTTCTGCAGGCTCAAAAGGGAATTAAGCCAGAATGTCAGTGCTAATCATTCTTGCATTATTTCTTAAGTGAAGGCAGATAGGGATATGTCTGTCAAGATGGTAACTAACAGCTCCCTAGTGTAAAACACTTATATCAAAATATTTGTGCAGAAAACACAATCCCACGGTCTGGTACAACAAATAGATGACAATGGAAGTATGCAGATTATATATCTGTATAGAAATAACCCTAAAATTGTTATTAAAGACATTAGTATTTTGATTGATATGGGATTCGTAAATGCTCATATTACATTGCTGGAAGATGTGGTCTGGCTGGGGAATCTGGCACATAGAAGAAAATAGAACATGAGGCACTCACACTGGAGCTCCCTTGGGGCACTGTGGCAGCACAGACAGATGCAGTTTAATTTCTTATTAACTCAAAATAAAACATTTTTATTTGGTTCAATAAACTGAAACAGAAAGGTTCAGTTTGGGAACATGAAAATGTTTCATTTCAAACAAAAAAGTTGAAATGAAATGTTTGACATTTCTGAATAGAATAGTTTTGAACTTTCATTCTACACAAAGCAGGGAGGTTGTGACTTCGACACAGTTGCCAACTTTCACGCAGTAAATAATCACCCCAACTTTCACAATAAGCCAAAAATCAAGCTAATCCCATTTCAAAACAAGGCCAAAACAAGCCAATCCCTAAGAACCCCAACACTCTATGTGACTAGATCCCCGGTGTGCAGTCTAGGACAGTGGTGGGCCCACTGTGCACCCCTAACTCTCTCCACTCCTTGCCCCTGCTTGCCGGGAGCCAATCAAAAACAAAACAAAACAAAAAAACCCAACAAGCTACTACAAGCAACAAGCCAAAAACTAGCCAACAAGCAACTCACAAGCCAATTAAGCCAAAAACAAGCCCAATTTCTGTGTTTTTTTTCCCCGCAGGTTTGGCATGTCTGCTTCTTGTCTCAATTCAGGATGAAAACAACTTTCAGAATATCAGAATTTACCACAGGATGGAAAGTCTCATTTTTTATCAGCTCTGGTTCATAAAAGTTTCTTTATAGTGCCCATTGCAATAGTTTATAAGCACATCCAGATAGCATTCCTCTGAAGGAAAAAATTCCATATAGAGAAACAGCATTGGAAACAGGGCCAGCTCTAGGCACCAGCATAAGAAGCAGGTGCTTGCGATGGCCAATTCAAAGGGGTGGCACTCCATCTGGTATTGGGGCATAACGTCTGGGTCTTCAGCGGGAATTCGGCGGGGGGTCCCTCATTCCCTCGCTTCGTTTTTGAGCTGCTGCTGAATTGCCACCGAAGAAGTGGCGAGATTGAGCTGCCACTTTCTTTTTTTCTTTTTTTCCCCGCTTGGGGCAGCAGAAAAGCTGGAGCCAGCCCTGATTGGAAACAAGCTATTGACAAACATAGCATAAACATATGTTTATGAGCTGACATAAAAGTTATATTCAGGAACTGTTTATGTCACAATTAATCATCAAACATGAGAATACAGAAAAAACAATATACACTCAAACTTAAGTGTCCCAACTTATGTTAAAAAGCTATAAAAGGGCCTTACCCAATATCCATTAAAATTCAAGTCTACCATTGACTTTACTAGAAGTTGGATAAGTTGATTAACTCCAGAGCACAAATTCAGGGACAGAGTTAAAGATATTTGGGTGCTGGTCAGTGGGAATTTGTCTAATTTGTTTCTATATTTAATGGAATGTTGTCACTTTAAATGCACTTTGCCACTTTAACTAACAAATTGTTGTGTATATGGCCAAAATTTTACATTGTAGGTGCCTAAGTCACCTACAATATGTGTTTAGGTACCCCAATAAAAGTGGTGTGATTTTCAAAGGTTCTGAGCAGCCACTGCTCTCCTTGACTTTAACAGGATTTGTGGAAAATAAGTGAAGGTGTATTCTAGAACCTAGCTTTAGGCAACCCAGGTCTGAAAATGTTTGCTTTATTTATACAAGTGTAATGTACATAGTAGTACAGGCATCTTGGAAATGAAACATGCCAGCTGGTTAACAGTATATGGCAATATTACACATTACGTTAAGACAGGAAGTGAAAGATGTGCATACATTTGAAACTACAAGAATAAATAATGAAACACTAAAAACAGCTCTCACAGAAAGATAAAAATCATATTACTTCACAAATTCTGTGGGAGCTTCATGGGAGTTAATACAGTGTTTTCGTGTACTAAGCTCTTTCTAAAGAATATAGTAGAAAGAAATGTATTTTCCACTGTGGAGAAAAATTGTGGTTGATTTTTATGTTGACACAGTTTTAAAGTCAGACTATTTTGCAGGTTTGCAAAGCTAAATTAAAACTGAATTAAGTCTTGTGATGCATCCATTAACAAAGCAATTTTTACATCTAGTTGATTTCAGTAGGATTTCTTGCAGTTTCCTAAGTGCTATATAAATATAAGATACTGTATTATTATTATATAAGCTATGGTGCTTACTCTTTATATACACATGAAATAATCTTCTTTACAGACAAAATTCTGCTCTGTTTCTGTCTTGATTCTTCATAGTTACTCTATGTGGATTACTTTTCCTAAATGTTTTGATATACCTTTTATTTTTTCAGTTAAATCTTTGAACATGCTTTTGGCACTGCTTTTATTATTATTTCATACCTTTAATAAAATTATTAATCTTTGGATACTTGTCTAGATAAGCATGTGTTCAGAGTGGTGTTCAATTTATTTACACAGAACAAATACTAAACCAGTCTGCCTTTTGCACATGGTACAAATGTAACATTTACTATCTCTTTGTTTATCTAACTGCAGGGGCATCATGTGTGAGTATGGTGAAAGTAAAAGGGCTAACTCCCCCTGCCAAGAAACAAATTAGCTTTTTACGTTGTTTAATAACTGCATCCAATCCTAAATGCCACCAAAAAGCTATTAAACAGCAAGCCCCTTGCACAAAAACTCAATGGTGCATGACACCACTGATTACATGGCACTCTTTTCTGAAACGGCCATTATTCTTAGTAGGACTATTTCATTACCATTAATCTGAGTCCAAGTTCATGCACCCACAACCTAATAACTCCATCTGAATTGTCTAATACTATCTAGCTAACCTAAGGATAAGTCTTTTAACATTTGTAAGGTGTCTTATTGAACTATTTGTGAAGTACAGTATTCAAAGTTCTCTGTCACTGCTTCTTAAAACTATCATCAGTTGCATTTAGGAGGAAAGAGGTTTTACTATTTTAATGCCTACTTTAAATTTCTCTCAACTGAAACAAAGCAGTATTCTCAGCAGTTTCCAAGCAACACATCTTTTTCAATTACTGCTTAATATTGGATTCTGTCCCTGGATTACTAAATGCATTTGCCTTTATTCACTCTTTGCCATTCAAATCCCTGCAAAGAATAATACTTCTGCATTATTATGACCTAATCTGATGCATGTTGTTTGTCAAGTTCTGTCCATAAACAATACTAATAAAATATGCCTTCTAAAACTATATCAGATTGGATGAGCTGGCTTTTGCTGGGGAATAAATTAGTTTCACCAGTTTGGTCAGAGAAAGTGCTGGGTTTATAGAATCCCTGATTCAAGTAATTTTTTTTTCCATTTTGTGAATGAGTCAATGCAGAAAAATCCATGCAGTTGATTTTATTGAACCAGCTACTTGCTACCAGCTACATCATTGAATCTTACAACTCTATATGAGAAGCTAACCAAACTAGCAATTAAAAATATATATAGTTCTATACAGTAGCCATATGATTAGCTCTTCATAAAGTAACTGAGAATATTCACAAAATATACCCATATTTTACACATATTAAAAACAATCCTTAACCAAGCAGTATTCTATATAACAAAGTAGCTTTCTTGCAACACTAAGGTGGAGAAATAAAGCACTCAGACTCAGGAAATACAGTCTCTAAGGCTGAAGGATCATCTACCACCTCCCTCGGCTAGCACAGTAGAATACACACAGTAAATGATTTCTAGAAACTGCACCTGCAAATTGCAGCATCCAACTTGATGCTGCTGCAATATTAACTCCCCTTCTTTTCATTAAGCTTCCTCCTCACAGCTGATCCAGTGAGCGTGCTAGCACAGCACCAGTGTGAGGTGAATTTTGTTTTCCACAAATCTTAAGGCTCTCTAAAATTTAAAAGCACACTATACCTTACAACCCAGAGAGCACTGAGGGACTGTGAAAGCTGCAGATCTGTGGAGTCTCTCTCCTCATAATTCTGAGAACTGATCATGTAAGAGAGAGATGGAGGTAATAGTGGGGATCCATAACTGAATGATCTCTTGCCTTCAAAAATGCTCGGTTTGGGGGATTGGCAAAAGTTTGAAAGATGAGTTTTCTTCCTGCTTCTAAATCAGTTTGCCCATCCCTGCTCATGGGCTTGATTCATATCTTGTTTAAGTCAATGGAAAGGCTTCTACTGTTTATAAATATCATCATCATTATTACTATTTCTACTAGATTGATCTAGAGACCCCCAACTGAGGTTGGAACCCCATTGTGCTCAACACTATATGCACACACAGTGCAAGACAATCCCTGCCCTAGAATGTTTATGGTCTAAATAGACAAAACAAACAAAGGGAGTGACAGGAACAGTGATGCACAGAAGTGAAATGACTGGCCAAAGGTCACACAGAGATCAGTTGCAGAGCTGGGATCTGAATCCATGTCACCTGAGTCCCAATCCAATGCCCTGTTCTCTGGAGTACGCTGCTTCCAGAAAGACAGCTATGCTTACCCCTAAGGGGACTTGATTTGACAAACTCTGGTTAAGGAGACCTAGATGAGATGCATTAAGCTACTGGATATGTACATGGAGCTGAAGCAGCTGTATATATCTTTAAAAGCTTAATGGAAACATTTGATGTATGGCTAATAAAGTAGTACCTGAATGTCCCTCCTTTATATGTCATTCCCTCTTAGAGATCATAATAATAAATAATAATTAATAATGCCTTTATGAAACATCAACCACTCCCGGGGATTTCAAACTTTTTCGCAGTATAGACCATATTGTAAGAGAGATGGTTTAGTGGAGACCTTTGCATCCAGTTTGTGTCTGCAGTACATCCCTGTGGCAACTACAGCAATTAATTACATGGGAAAGTTCTACTGGGAAAGAGTAATGTATTTAGCTGCCGCAAATGGGATTTTATGAAGAAAGAAGGAAGAAAGATAGGTCACATCTGAGGACAAACTATAAAAACATAGATGATAGGACTAGAAAGTAGCAATGAGTAAGCCAGGTCTACACTAAAAAGTTAAGTCAACTCAGCTATGTCTTTCAGGGATGTGAAACATTCACACCTCAAAACAACATAGTTTATCTGACCTGAATTCTTCTGTCAACCTAGATATTGCCTCTCAGGTGGATTACCTACACCTATGGGAGACCCCCTCCCATCATTGTAGTGAGTGAAGCTGCAGCTGTACCATTGTAATGGTTTAAATATACCCATAATCTTAGTGCAACCTTCTGCTTCACTAGGAAGGCCCTATTTCACACACACACACACACACACACACACACACATATACACCCTTAGCAATATGTGTTGATATAGGGAGAGTCCATTATTTCTTACAGAAACAGAGATATACAAGAACAAACACCACATACGATGTCATTGTTTACTAAAACAAAATAGTTTTAACACACTGTAAAATGATCCATATACATTAAAGTGGATTAATTTGGGAGGTACATCGTAAAAATTTGTCAAAACAGTAATCCTTGCTTAAATATGTATGTGGTGTTCACTTGCACTTTTATTTAACCATTAACATTATTATTCCTACTGTATGCCAGACACCAAAAGATTCTGCAACTTTTTCTCACACCAAGTAGCATTTATTCACACAAGTAATCCCACTACCATTAAGCATCCGTTTACAGAGTCAGGTCCTCAGTGGCAAGTACGAAGTTAAGCTGCCTGTTCCAAAAATGTCACAACATATAAACAACAGGCAGATAAAGAACAGAGGAAGAGAAACAGTAGCAGGCAGTGCAATAAAATACTTTGGTTCACATGCATCTTCCCTTATAAAAATACTACCTATTTTGGAATCATGGTGCACTGCGCTGCAGCATTGCTACCCTATGTGGTAATGACCTACCCCATTACTCTAGTTTAAGTGTAGTGCCTTTTTTCTTTTGATAAGGATTGCCAATTCTGTAACGTAAGATTTATTTTTTGAAGTAAGTTGCTTTTAATATTTCAAAACTTGCAGCTGTATGGTAACATCATTCAGATTCTTTGCAAAACTATACTATAATGTTTAAATTAAAACAAGAAATCTTCCCTGAAATTGGGTTCTGGATACCTTTCCCTGGGTGCAGATGAATAGCAAGCACCACTATAAAAATAATATTGATACTAAATGGAGATGCCATTTTCTTGAGTAGGCGCTTAGACCCAGATCCTGTTCTCTTTGGCTACATTGAGAGCTGGCTTTGGCTATTACTAACCTTAATTGACTATATTTGTTATGTATTACTTGAGCACAAAAAAGTGCTCATCATTTCATAGTGAAAACAAAAAAAATATTATTGCAGATTAATTGTGTTAGAGTAATATCTCTGATAAGGGCCCTGTTGTGCCGGACAATGTATAAACACGGGGTAAGAGAGATTTACTGGCCTGAGAATTTACAATCTAAATAAACAAGACAGACTTGTCTTGGGTGTGAGAGAAAACAGAAGCAGAGAGAATTGCAGCCACTTACCACGGATCGCAAAGCAGATCAGTGGCAGAACCAGGACAAGAATCCAGGTCTCCTGATTGTTGGTCTGAATTCCATAACCACTGCAACACACAGTTTCTCAATGTACTGTTTCCTGTTTTTCTAAGAATTGTAAATATTAGGTACATCTAAGACTATGTCTACACTGGCACGAATATTCAGTTACTTGACCATGTATATGCTCATGCACATTCCCTATACCTGTGCCAAATGTGCATATATGCTGTGCTGGACACGATATAATGCTGCGTACATGCATATGCTTGCATTTACACTTTTGTTATGCAACATTAGTGCTACCTTTTCAGCAATGGCATTCCAGAGTTCTTTGCATCCCAGGGAGACAATCTAGGAACAGCTTTGCTGTGTGTTGTTGGTAGAGCTCCCGTCTTCACATATTTGCCAAATGGCAGTTTCTGCCTACCTCACCCTCCTGCCAAACTGGGTGGAAGTCATGGAGCAATGGGATGATGATGTGATTCTGCTCCTTGTCATGGGACAAACGTTTAGGCATGGGATGGAATTTGGGAAGAACTTTCTTACACATCTGTAGCAAGGTGCAGTCCATTCCTGCTTTCTTGCACCACAGAAACCCACTCAGACTCCACTGGTGAAGATCCACATCTTATTGCTTATCTATGTTTCCTCTACCAGCATCTTTACAGTTTTATGTAGCAATATTTTTTTAATTGTATCCTTAGCCCTTCTCCCAAAGCCTAAGAAGAGAAGAGATCTCCCTTCCTGGAGGTCTCTGACTCTGGTCTCAGCCAGCCCTGCTCTTCTCTCTCTTGCACTTGCTTCCTGTGCCCTTTTTATCAGTCTTCAGCTGAAGGGCTAATTAATCCTTTAGCTCACCCAGCCTGCTATTCAGATTAGCTAATTGTATTTCATTCCCCAGTGTAGCCTGATCTATAGCTTATGTATTAATTTTAATTGATTACTTAAGAATTCCCAGTTATCACTTTTGAGGGTTGACAGGTTCTTGTCCCAAGATCAGACCCAGTATTATTCAAATTATTATATAGCTGAATTGCAACACTCATACTATAAAAGCTCATCTATATTTACAAGTCATTTATTAATGCATTTAGCACAGTCACACTCTAACCCAGCAAGGTTGTCATAGTATTCCTTCCCAGATCTGAACCTTAGAGTTCAGAAAATGAGATACTAGCATGAATCCTCTAAGCTTAATTACCAGCTTAGATCTGATAGCACTGCCGCCATCCAAAAATATAGTGTTTTGGGACACTCTGATCTCCCCAACCTTCCCTGGGGACCCCAAGAACCCAAATCCCTTGGGTTCTTAAAACAAGGAGAAATAAACCATTCCCCCTTCCTTCCCCCTCCCTGGGCTACCCTGAGAGATTACTGATCCAAACTCTTTAAATCACAATACAGAGAAGCATGTCCCTTCCCTTCAACAAAGAGGCAAACAGATTCAAGGAAAATAGAGAGAGATTTCACCTCTCCCCCCTCCCGTCTCCCCCACCAGACCTGGTGAGTTTAAACCCAATCCCCTGGGATTAAACAAGGGAAACAAGGAAAAAATCAATCAGGTTCTCTTAAAAGAAATCTTTTAATAAAAGAAAGGAAAAAGTAAAGAATTATCTCTGTAACTTCAAGATGTAAATATTACAGGGTCTTATAGCTTACAGACACTAGATAGAAACTTTTGCCCCAGTACCAATACAAATCAAAATAGTCCCAGCAACTACACATATAAAAGTTAACCAACCAGATCCACATTTGCAAATAGAGAAAAACAATCAAAAAGACTAAAACCACCTGTTCTTACTTACTATTTGAACAGAAACTTAGAGAGCCTGTAGTAATGTCTGGTTTCTTTCAGACCTCCCCAAGAGAACACTCAACGGACAAAGAAGACACACAAAAGCTTCCCTCCACCCAGATTTAAAAGTATCTTGATTGGTCCTCTGGTCAGGTGTTCCAGTTCCCTGCTTGTAACCCTTTACAGGTAAAAGAGACATTAACCCTTAACAATTTGTTTATGACAAAAGTAGATAGAGGTAATACAAAATATACATCTGAATATCCATACTCACACCATCCCTTGCAGAACTACCTGAAATGTTGGCCATTACCTTCCTTATCACCATCACCAGTGTCCATCATGCTGGCCCTTTCCAAGGGCTACATTTCTCTTTCTTCCCATCCACAGGCTGGGATGTTACTTTTATAATATGTTACATGGATGCCATTTTATCTAATGCATATTCAGAACGTTCCCCCCCACTTAAAAAGGTGAACATTAAGTCATGTTCCTGTTCTGTATGGTGTGCCTCCAGCTCCATGAACCAGTTCACCATTGTGTCTTTCTGCTGAAGAGCTCAATCCTACCAAGACCTAAGGAAACCACAATGCTCCTTGTTCTCCTGGTTCAAACCACTGGTACAGGAGAATGTCTCTGCTGCTCTTAGTGAAGTTGTGGAGGACAGCATACTCCTGCCACACATTGATCAGCAAGCACCCTGGTGTGATTAGCAAGCCAGTCAGCTGCTCTTGGAGCAGAATCCATGTTCACCTGGACTGGTCTGTAAAGTTTGCAGTGGAAAGATGTTCTGGTGTGGTCAGAATAGCTTACTATTATCAGGGAAAATGGGGAGAGTTGAGCTTTTATAGATTGGGTAAGGGTCAGGCAGAAAAAAGAAAAGAGTTCATTGCAATGCGGGAATAGGAGTGGAGAAATTCATACTCGAGACTCTTTACCACAATCCACACTCCCACTGGTATGAGTATGGGGCCATGTTACAGCCTGAAGCATGTACTTACCCACTTCCCTCAGGCATGCTTGCTTACTTGCTCTCTACTCACCTTCTGACACATGCTTCTGCAGGTTTACATATGGACAGTAAGGGGATTATGGCAAAACCACACACATGGACACATGTGCAGTTGCTAGTGTAGATGTACCTTCAGACTGTGCTTCTTATATTCAAGCAGTGAACTCAATCAGACCTTGGTGATTTGTTGTATATAGTTCCCCCACACAAACACACACCCCAGTAGTATTTTTGTGTTGGAACAATGTCACAGAAAAAAAATGGAGCCATAATCTAGAAGTCTTAATTTAAAAGAAAGTTGTTTGGCTTGCTTTTTTCACTTTATAAAAATAATGAGATATGTTCCTCATTTAAATTCTGGAAGAACTAAAGGAATTAAATAATATTCAACAGACTTCATGACAAATTCTAAAGAATACTGCAGAAAAGACTAACTTGTTTTGATTTTACGTTGGTCTGAACTCTGTATTCATGCTGTTTTTTCATCCACAGTAACCTCACACACACTCTGTGACATCTGTTTATGTCCACCTGCTGCCCAATTAACACCCAGTTAAGCTGCCCACCTGCAGCGGCTTTATCCTGTGACAATTGCCTGCATGCTCTTAACCCTCTGTTAGCCTGTTTCATTTTGTATGTATGAAAAAGAAATCTTCCAGATTATTTTTTGCAATAAGATAATGTTTATGTAGTGTTAGGGGGAATATAGGAAATGGGGTACAACATACATTTTTATTATTTATAAAGAATTATGATTATAAAATGTAAAAAGGAACATATAATTGAATTTATAGCTTTTCCATAAAAGAATGAGACTTTCCTGTTCCCAAATGTCTGATTAATTGTGTTGCGAATATAATCAAAATGATTAAGTTTAATTCTTCATAGTATATGGTTTTAGAGTTAAAACTAGACAAGACAAATAAAAGTTCAAATTCAGGAACTAATCAGTCAAAGTAGAAAGTAGTAGAAATTCAGAGACAAGACAGCAACACTCTAGAACTAGAAATAATTGTCACCTTCACCTTGAAACACCTTGATCGATCAATCTTTCAATCGTCGTATAGATTGCTCCTATCACAACACATCTTCCATTTTTCTCATGTCCTGGCCTTCCTTCTCTATGTGCGGCCATGTCTTTTCATGACAAAAATCTTCCCAACTCTTTGGAGGTTGGCCAAGTGGCCATTTCAGTTCCTGTGGGTACCACTCAGTGACAGCTGCAGTCCATCGATTGTCAGTCAGCCTTACTATATGCCCAGCCCATCACATTTTACTATGCCTACTCTCAAAAATGATGTCCTGCGCTCCACTCTGCTCTCTGATCACTTCACTGGGGACTCAGTCACGGATTGAAATTATCAGAATTTTTCTTTCCATTGCCCTCTCCATGACAGGTAATTGTTGTTCCTCTGTCTTAGTCAGCGCCCATGTTTCGCTGCCATACAACATTTGTGGCAGTACTGTTGAGTTGGAGACGGGCACGTTTTGCCTTGTCAATTATTCCTCAGAGGACATCCTTAATAGAATTGAATGTGCACCAGCCTACTTTCTTTCTTTGCAAGAGTTCACCTTCCTGATCATGGCACATGTTAATTTCATGGCCCAAACAGATATATTGCTCAATTTCTTCTATTTGTTCTTTTGGCTTTAGGCAAGGTATCAGTCCGCACAAATTTCATTTTGGAATGCTTAATTTTCAGTCTGACTTGGCTGCTTTTTGTATTGAGTTCTCACAGCATTTTCTGTAGTTTGATAGTATTTTTGGTGATAAACACAATATTGTCTGCGAATCTGAGACGGTTTAATAATTGTAAAACAAAATAATATATTTTAAAAAAAATCTGTTAGCAAAACTAAATAGAGTCCATCTTCATGTTACTTAGCAAAAATTATGTGCATTTCAGCAATTAGTAGTATACATTCATCTCTTTTTGGTATACATTCATCTCTTACATTGTTCTTGTGTAGGGCCTGTTCTAAAGCCAACTGAAATCCAGGGGAGTCTTTCCATGGACTTCAGTGGGATTTGAATCAGGTCTTTAGAGTTATCAGCATATGCTTTTGTCACAATCAGTACAACACTTCATAAAAACTTATTTATTAAGGAGAGTTTAAAGCACAGATATGCCTGTAAGAGAAAAATATGCATAGGTCATACCATGGCAAAGTGACAGCAATTTTTTCTGCAGATTCACAAAGAGAACCCAGCACTTTTAATGCAAACTCAGAGGCAAAAGAACAATTTATTTTCTCAGGTCTCAAGACTCCCATCCATCCACACAAGACACTTATGTTAGTATTGGGCCCTACTAGAATACAAACCATGTTCAGTAAAATATGCCCTTCAGAATTACTCTCTCTTTCTGATGTTAATATTCTTTTTCATCATAAAATTATGTAGAACACAATATAGTAGAATGTTCTTAATTGGGACACGATGGTGGACAGTCTTTCATTTGCATTAAGAGTAATCCTTAATTAAGAAAATATACTATTTTAATAGTAATGTTGTTGAGGTAGCTACAGAGTCTGGTACTGCAGTTTGCACTACTGTGATTTTGAATGCTTTGAAGGTTTGTGATAGATGAAAATTTATCTTCCCTATCTTCTCAAAGAGCTGGATTACTCAGGAGATTAGCGGGAGTGATGAATCCTTTCTGATCTAGTTCTCCTATTCAAATCCAACCCAGGCCATAGTTCATTATTATCAGATAGCTATGCTTTGCAGTGGTGTACGTGCAATGGCTCAGTTGCTTAGAGGACAGGCATTCAAACCACCATTGCTACCAGACTTCACAGTTCCTGGGGTCCTTGTCACAAGTGCTTAGATAACATGGCAACCAGTACTGTATGGAAACCTAAAGAGACAAACTTGGTCCTAATACTGCAAAGATTTATGCACATGCTTAACTTTGCACACTGAGTAGTCCCATAGAGCAAATAGGGCTGCTCAGAATGCGTGAAGTTGAGTATGTACGTATAACTTTGTGGGATTGGGGTAATACCTAGAAGGCAAGCCAAAGCCTGAGTTTAGTTCATAGACACTAAGCTGTCCTCTAATTCCCAGAAGTGGTCTCCCTAAGTCAGGATTCAGAGGCAATTTTAAGAGACTTATGAAGAAGCTTGTATTGCAAATGACATTAACAAATGACATCCATCTTGACATTTTACACACAAAAAATTAACGGAGGATTACAGTCTCCAGGGCTATCAGTGTGAAGCATTTAACAAGCATAAGATTTGTAAATAATGTTAGAATTGGTTTGGTAGACTTAATTTTTGGGAGAGGGACAGATTCTCCAATGGCCAATTTATACCAGTTAAGAATCCTGGTGTATTTTTTAATACTACTACTTAAACAGCACTATAGAACACATGCATATATAACATTTAGACATTTTCCATTTTATTGTGTCCTAATGTACAGTATCTTGGATTTATTCAGGGCCTGATCCTGTACCCACTGGAAACAAATGACAAAAATCACATTGATTTCATTGAGAGAGGGACCGGGCCTTCAATCAATACATGTACATAATAGTTTAAACCCAGATGCTGGTTAACAAACATTAAGAACAGTAAGAACATTTAAAATATCAAAAAATATCAAATTTAAAATTGAGTTAAAGACTTTTTCCAAGAACCTTATTGAAGACTCATACACTGGATATGAAATGTTGGCAAGAATGTTTTCAGAATTGAAGGTAGGTGAGTTCACCAAAAAAAAAGAATAGAAAAGTAAAATGTTATATTTTAATTGAAGCAGAGGAACAGAGAGGATTGTAAAAGTAGAAAGACCTATCATCACTTTTGTCATAGACAGATGGTTAAGGGTTAATGTCTCTTACCTGTAAAGGTTTAAGAAGCTTAGTGAACCTGGCTGACATCTGACCAGAGGACCAATGGGGGGACAAGATACTTTCAAATCTCGGTGGAGGAAAGTCTTTGTTTGTGTTGTTTGTTTTGTTGGTTGTTCGCTCTTGGGGCTAAGAGGGACCAGACGTACACCCAGGTTTTCTCCAATCTTTCTGAATCAGTCTCATGTTTCAGAATAGTAAGTAATAGCCAGGAAAGGCGATTAGTCTTATGTTGGTTTTCTTAACTTGTAAATGTGTCTTTTTTTTGCTGGAAGGATTTTTACCTCTGATTGCTGTAACTTTGAATCTCAGGCTAAGGGGGTGGGGAGGTCCCTCTAGGCTATATGAATCTGAATACCCTGTAAAACATTTTCCATCCTGATTTTGCAGAGATAATTTTTACTTTTTCTTTCTTTAATTAAAAGCTTTCCTTTTTTAAAAACCTGATTGATTTTTTTCCCCTTGTTTTAAGACCCAAGGGGATTGGGTCTGAACTCGCCAGGGATTGGTGGGGGGAAAGGACAGGAGGAAGGTTAATTCCTCTTTGTTTTAAGATCCAAGGAGTTTGGATCAGTGTAGCCTCTCAGGGCAACTCAGGAAGGGGAAAGTCTGGAGGGAAAAAGAGGGGGGAAGGCTAATTTCTCCTTGTGTTCAGATCCAAGGGGTTTGGGTCTTGGGCCCCCAGGGAAGGTTTTGGGGAAACAGGAAGTGTGCCAAACACTATATTTTGGCTGGTGGCAGCATACCAAATTTAAGCTAGTAATTAAGCTTAAAAGTGATCATGCCGGTCCCCACTTTTTGGACGCTAAAGTTCAAAGTGGGGAAAAAACCTTTACAACTTTGAATAATTTTGAGAAAATATCCAAAGTGAAAAGACAAGATCATATTTTTAAATGCACATTTGTCTTCCAAGTACCCTCATGTAAGATGTGAAGTCTTCACAATTATTCTATAACATTTCATTCTTGACTTTTATACTTATAAGTACTTCTAATAAATTGTTTGGGCCGGTTTGTTAAAAAATAGTTAAGAAATTACATCCAATGTGAGTGGTCATGTACTTGACATGCTTGATAAGCAAATTCTAAAATATCAAAATTCAGTATGTCACTTTAAAAATAATCAGTAAAATAGTGAGAACTGGTTTTGTAGAAAAACTAAAGTATTTTATATTTTGAGTGTTTTTTCCATTTTAGTGTTGGAACAACCTTTAATGTATATTATTATATATTTATCACAAGACATTAAAAAACTTTTAATTTTTGAATAAGTCTGCAATAAATCCACTAAAGATAGTCTTATCGATACTTTATTACAAAAAGTTTCTGATTGCCGATTACATTAGATCAGTTTTAGGCTGGTATAATGCTGTTAATTTATTATGGTTTAAATTCAATTGACTGGTGAATCAGGCCCACAGTTTTTATTGACAGTTGTTCAAAAGTGATACTTAACATAAACTTCAATCAACCTCAAAGTCTTCCAACCGGACTTTTTTTCTCCAGAATACAGCATTGTCTTTCATTCCACAAAGGGAAAGATACAAAGTTGTAATAGAAGTAAAACAAAAAATCTAGTTTGAATTCTACAGATTAATACTATGAAAAAAATTTGTGCTGAATGAAATCCGGTCCTGGAAGATTTTTCCAGGTAAATTTATATTAAAAAATAAGAGAGATTTAGGAGTTAAAGCTTCCTGTACTCTCTATACTCTAATTTTGTTACCCAGGAACTAAAGCTAAATAGAAGCAAAATTTGTATGGTTTGTTTGATAGGATAGATAAATAGTACTTTATATAGCTTTTGTTTAGCATTTAAATACATGTGTGCTCCTGCATTTTGTAGGAAGATTATTTACAAACCGTTCAAAGACATGTAATACATGGGCTAGTGGGAATTACAAGACTATAATTCTATCCAGAGATTCTAATGATAAAATAAATGGTGAGAGGGAAGATTGAAAAATTTATGTTGCCAGATTGAAAAGTTTATGTTGCCATTCAAACTTAAAGATGAATAATCACCATTTTCCTTTACAATACTATGATGAGTTTTCCATTTATTTCCCACACCCTACCCCCCGGCTCCCATCATCCGGCACAGAAAGTCTTTATGTAACTCATGAAAGAGCAGTTCAATTAACAAATTCCTTCAACTCCTTAACTGATATAACCCTTCTGCCCCTCTGAGTTGGCAGTAACAAGAGCCGGGTTCAGTATCCAGGGGTTCCGTTTCAATAACACCATGCATAACCGGCTCGAGTCCCCACCCAGTGACCTGGGACACTTACATACCACACCCTCCTGGGCGCCTCTAGGAGGCAATACTTCCCCACACGCAAGCACGGAGTCTGAGTGTAGCAAAATCTTTTTAATAAAAGAAGGAATCAATGCGGCATCCCTTTGGGGAAACACCACAAACAGAGTTATAACACAAACCATAACCACTCCCAAGTACATTTGGCAATGTCCTTTTCCCCTTAGGGTCTTAAGTCCAGTCACTCCAAAGTCCAACAACCCAAAAGTCTCTGGTCAATGCCACCCCAGAATTCAAGAGTCTATCTGTAGAGGTCCCTCCCCCCAGCCTGGGTGAAAGGGGCACCTTACGTGGTCCAGGGCCAACTGCCCTGCCTCTCCGTGGGTTCTGCTTCCGCCTTCTCCACGAACTGCTCCGCCTTACCGGCCGCTCCACTCTGCTCCTCCGGCCGTCCTCACAAACTGCTCCGCTCCACCAGCTGCCTCGTGAGCTGCTCCAGTTGTCCCAGCAAACTGCTCGGCTCCGCTCGCTCTGTGGGCTGCTCCACACGCCCCACAGCTACTCCGCTCTGCCAGCCGCTCCACTCCACCAGCTGTCCTGTGGTCTGCTCCAGCCATCCCCATAAACTGCTCCACTCCGCCAGCTGCTCTGTTCCACAGTATAGCTTCAGGCTCCCCCACTAGTTAGCACAGTACTCAGTGCTCCCAGCTCAGTAATTTCAGCTCTTTTGTGATTTCAGCTCTTAGTGATCTCAGCACATAGTAGGGGAGCCCAGTGCTAGTGCACCATTAGCCCAAAGTGAGTTCAGCTCAGCAACCTGTATCTAGAGTCTTAAGGGCAGAAAAATCAACTCTGACATTCCACAGTGGAGAGAGGAGGGGGTGCAACTGGTGCTTCTAGCTCCACAAGGAGCCTGCACCACCAGGCACATATACCTGTCCCCAACCTCTCTCCCTTCACTGGGTTTTGGAACCCATGTCCCTTGTCTAGCAAGTACCACCCAACTGAGGTTGAGTCATTTCTGTCACAAAGCAGTCCCACAGCTCGGCAGTCTGGGATGGGGTAGGCGTGCCTATGCAAATATTTGAGATTTCACATTCCAGACATTCACACTTCCCATAATTCACCACCAGATGTCAGGGTACAGCTCATCCTGACTCTGCTTACACTGATATAAATTAAAAGAGAATAAGTTTGTTGCTTCTTTAATCTTTTCCTCATAAGGATAGTGATCATGATGTAGATCCAAAAAGGGACATATGAAGTTTAAGGATCTCAACCTATGTGCCTAAAAGTTGGGTGTGGTAAAGATTAGTACTGCAACACCTAATTTTCACTGAAGTTTATAGGAGTTAAGCACATAAATAACTTTAAGGATCTGAGCCCTTAGTCACCCAATGAAATTCAGAAACACTGAGTTAGGTGTTTAGGTTCTTTGAGTGATTGCTCATATGCAGTCCAATAGGTGTGTGCATGCATTGCGTGCATGATCATCGGAAAGTTTTTCCCCTATCAGTACCTGTCAGGTTGGCTGTGGAGCCCTCTGGAGTGATGCCTTCGTGGTGGTGTATATAGGTCCCTGCTGACCCGCCACCTGCTCAGTTCCTTCTTACCGCCAGTGACGGTCATTTGAACAGCTTAGCCTCTTGCATTCAGAAGTGCCTACCTAGTGGTTCCCCTTTTCTTAGTTGTAAATAGCTTCATAGAGTTATAGTTACAGGAGATTGTAGCTTTATAGTTAGTTAAGCTTACTTTGGGGGGTTCCCCCTAGTTTTCCCCAGGCACCAGGACATGCCTCGGTCATACAGATTTAAGGCATGTGAGAGGTGTACAAAACTTATGCCCAGAGGTGGTTCGCATGCTGCTTGTCTTAAGTGCCTAGGAGAAGGTCATCAGACAGACAAGTGTTCAGTTTGCAGGACCTTTAGACCCAGGACTAAGAGAGAGAGTAGGACTATCATTTGAAGCTCTTCCTAATGGAGTCAGCCCTCCAATCTCAGCTGGTACCGGAAACTGCATTGGCATCATCAGTGCGCAGCACCCCACCTCGGTGCAAGAGCAGCATCAACCACAGTCCTCAGTGTCATCACATAAGAAGAAGTTAGACAGGGGTCTTTTCCCATAAAGAAACCATGAGGGGATTCCAGCGGGGTCCGTTCCATGTCAGGACACCCATGGACTGGCACTCAAGACCTGGCACTGCTGACTCCAGCCCCAACTGGATGTCTGTCGAGTCTGGTGCTGGTGGGCCTCCTGACTTGGGAGGAATTGGAGGAAGACCTTGATCACCCCTCCACACTGGATACCTTCAAGGCAATGCAGAACCTTATTGCCACGATGACCCAGTCCCTGGCCCCGCAGATGAGAACACCAGTACCGCTCCAGACTTCGTCCCAAGTTCAAGCACCGTCAGTGGCACAGATGACTGCACTGTCTACAGCATCCATGGTGGTGCTGCACATGGCACCATCTCTGGCACCCTTTGCGGCACCGATGGTGGCACCAGCCCCTGTTCACCATCGGGGCAAGCCCACAATGTTACAGCACCACTCTCTATTGTCTGGTATGGCTCCTTGAATCCATTGGGCTCCACCTCGCCTTGGTTGGGCTCAAAGTACTCTTCCAAGTTGGAAGCTGAGTCTTCTGTCTCCTGATGCAGCCAGTACTGCTCACAGTCTCGACACCGCAGAGTTGTGGACTCGTCAGCACCGAAGGTATCTTGGCCACCCCAGTGGCTTGGCTCAGTACAGTGGCACTTTTGGCCTCCTTGGGCCTATCATCAGGCTCAGGAAGAGGGCTCCAGGGCCACATCTGTGGCATCCACACTCCACACTCTCTCCTCAGCAACTTCAGTGTCATGCCACACCCCCAGGGCTCTGGAGGACACCCCACAGGACAAGGATTCTGGGCCTTCACATCCAGGCACAGCATCCGAGCCAGCACCACCAGTGGTACTGGAACCACTTCCAGTCATGGGGTAGACTTACACACCTGACCCAGCCTCTAAGGAGCCAAAACTTCAGAAAGATCAATCCCACGGGCCGACTCCTCCTCCTTGCAGGACACCAGAGGGCACCAGGACCTTCTTAGGAGGGTGGCCTTAAACCTAAACCTCCAAGCGGAAGAGATCACAGAGGAGTCGGACACAATGGTGGACATCCTTGCCCCGGAGGGTCCATCTAATGTGGCCTTGCCCCTGATAAGCACTATCAGGAATACCACTAAGTGTTCTGGCAGACCCCAGCCTCAAAACCACCCACCACTAAAGGGGTGGATAGGAGGTACTTTGTGCCGCAGAAAGAGTATAAACACCTATTCACCCACCCCCAACTGGGGACTCTAGTGGTTGATGCAGCAAATCATAAGAAGCGGCGGAGCAGCCAGGTCCCATTCCAATGTCACGGGATGCTAAGAAGCTGGATCTTTTCAGCTGAAAGGTTTACTTGACCGGGAGGCTCCAGCTTTGAGTTGCCAACAAGCAAGTGGTACTCAGCTGCTATTGCTTTCAATTCCTGGAGTGTGTTGACAAAGTTTCAGGAGTTGCTCCCAGCTGACTCATGAAAGGAGTTTAATGCAATTCTAGAGGAGGGCAGGGTGGTCTCAAGAACCTCCCTCCAGGCTGTGTTAGACTCGACAGATTTGACGGCTCAGACTATGGCCACCACCATTACAATGAGATGCAGCGCATGGTTGCAGGTGTCAGGGATACCACCAGAGATCCAGAACACCATCCAGGGCTGTGCGGGCTTGTTTGCCAAAAATACAGACTCTCGCTTGCACAGTATTAAGGAATTGTGGGAGAACCTAAAGTCTTTGCGGATCCACAATCCTGCACCTCAGAGAAAGCCATTCAAGGCTCATTCCCCTTCCTGCTTCTACTCTGGGACCCTGAGGAGGGACTCGTCCAGGAGAAGGGGCAGGAACAACAGGAGGTGCCCATAGCAGTCCTCCTCAGGCCAAGCCCAGGATTCTTCCAAATAGCCTCCGGCCTGAAGCCTAACTTTTGAAGGTGCACCCAAGGATAGAGCACCAGTACCAAGCTCGGATCCTTACCTCCCAACGTTTGAGAG
Organism: Chelonoidis abingdonii; assembly: GCF_003597395.2. Classification (NCBI taxonomy): domain Eukaryota; kingdom Metazoa; phylum Chordata; order Testudines; family Testudinidae; genus Chelonoidis; species Chelonoidis abingdonii. The sequence goes on along the minus strand of NC_133769.1, from coordinate 278,728,567 downwards.
TCAACTGTCCCATTTCTACCATGCTTGGTCCCAGATTACATCAGATCACTGGGTTCTGAGCATGGTGGACATGGGATATTCTCTCCAATTCTGTTATCTCCTTCCCCATCCCTCTCCAGGGACTCTTCTCATGAGCAACTCCTCCTGCAAGAGGTGCAATCACTCCTCACTCTAGGGACGATGGAGGAGGTTCCTCATCCCCAAGGCCAAGGGTGGGCTCTGGCCTATCCTGGATCTGCAAGACCTCAACACATTCATAAACAAAGTGAAGTTTTGCATGATCTCCCTGGCCTCCATCATTTCTTCCCTGGATCCAGCGGACTGGTACGCTGTCCTTGACTTGAAAGATGCATACTTTCATATCTCCATTATCCCAGCCCACAGATGGTTTCTTCACTTTGTGGTCAGTGGCCAGCAGTATCAGTTCAGGGTGCTTCTGTTTCAGCTTTCGATGGCCCCTCCAAGTATTCACAGAGTCTATGGTGGTCATGGCAGCCTTCCTCCACAAACGTCAGGTGCAAGTTTTCCCAAACCTGGCACCCTTCAAGGCACAGATGGTGGAATCATTGGGGCAAGCCCACGATGTTACTGCACCACTCCCTATCAACTTTGGGGTGTGTGTGTGGGGGGGAGAATACAGAAGAGCAGAGTATTGAACCAAACTCCACCATCATGGCTGCCATCCCAATTGTGTCCTGGGATGCCAGACATTATTCTTCCTAATCCTGAAGGATATCCTAACCAGATCAGCTCAGAGAGAGAGATCCACCCCAACCAGCTCCAACTGAATCCCAAACACCAGTAAGACACTTATTATCTATTTTTGAGAGCACCAAAGAGACTGTCAAACAACAGTATTTTTTCCTTCTAAAACTCTCTCAGTTAAAGGAAAGGGAGCAAGAAATGTTGTTCAAATGAAAGCCTTACTTAATATTTTACATTTCAAATGCTTTTACTATTTTTCCTTTTTTTTGGTATCTTTAACAAAAGTTTTAAAGGATTTGAATGGTGGGTTTGCCATTGTACTAAGCAGGCAATATCTTTGTATACCAAACTGTAGACCTTGTTTAACCATGTTGAATAGTGAGTGGATTATGTTAACACCTTAGACCCATGTATTCCATTTAAATTAATAAAACACTCCTAAGCTCTGCCCCTCTCAAGTAGCTAGGTACCTACATCCAAGCTGGAAGGAAGTGCCTATCTCTGCTTGGAATCCACAGCTAGAAACTCTCTGCTGGAATCAGGTGCCTAAGCTGCTGCTTGAAAGCACAGCAGCAGCACATGCCTATCTTCACATTAAAAAAGCCTATGATTGTAGGGGAAAGACAAGGAGAAGAACACTGATTCAGTTTTTCCCCTTCAGAACTCACAAACGTTATGGAAGATACTATGGCAGTTCAACTCCACTTACACCCCAGGAAGTAAAGGGATTCAAATATGATTTTTTCACCTCTCAGAAAAAGTGCCCTATCCAGTATCCAGCTCTATCCAGAATAATTTTTGTGGTGGTGCTGGCTGATGTATATTTATTTTTTTATACAAAGTGGAAGAGTTTCAATGGGAGAAATTGAGGGAGACCCACATCTGAATATTCCATAGTGCAATGGATATTTATTTTCTCATTATGTTTATGAGAAAAATAATATTAAATATCTATATATATAAATGAGTGTACCAAATGCTGTTTTATTGAAATATTAAATATGTACCCTAGAGAAGTCTAAGACAAAGGGCACGTCTTCACTAGCAACGTTAAAGCGCTGGGCGTGGCAGCACTGCCACAGCAGCACTTTAATGTGGCTATGTAGTCACGGCATAGCGACTATAAAAATCACACCTCCACCAGAGGCATAGCTACCAGCGCTAGGAGCGCAGCTACCAGCGCTGGGGCACTGTCCACACTGGCACTTTACAGCACTGAAACTTGCAACGCTCAAGGGGGTGATTTTTTCACACCCCTGAGCAAGAAAGTTGCAGCGCTGTAAAATGGCAGTGTAGACAAGCCCAAAGTGTTACTCTACATAGCTTTCTATAGATCTATAAAATTGAAACATATTTTAATAGTTCATTAATGAATTAATGTTATGCTCATAATTATTTTGTTCAACTGTTGCTAAGGTCATTTATTACCTATACACCTAAGAAATTGTAGGTTAATAAATCACTTAGGCATTGCAATGGTGAGTGGAGAATCTAGGCCTTATCCTTTACCTTGGTGAGCTAAAACTAGAGGCGCAAAAGGACTTAGGTGTCTAATTTCCGCTTTAGGTGCCTGAATCAGAGAATAAGGCCCCACTGGGATTCACAAACACTGGCTCAACTGTCTCACAATTCCTGTAGACATCTAAATTTGCTTGGCACTACATTTTTACTGTGAAAGTTCCCTCGGCACCTATATTTCTACCTATGAGCATGCACACTACTGTCGCACATCAGGAAAAGGATGCCTAAGCCCCAGAGCAATTCATGAAGTGGGTGAAGTTAGGCTTTCCTCTGCATAACTCACGTCATCTGGTAAGTTTGCTCCAACTTTGTCTACCAGATCAGGTCCCCAAAGGTGAGTTTGCACAAATAGGCCAAGAAGAAGAAGCTCTCTCATAACTTTTAGCCCAATGGCTATGGAAGATCCAGCTTCACTTCTCATTGGTTTTCTAGACACTTTGGTTTATTTGTAACAAAGAGTCCTGTGGCACCTTACAAACTAGTGTATGTATTGTAGCATAAGCTTCCGTGGGTGAATACCCACTTCGTCAGACACATGCATCTGATGAAGCGGGTATTCACCCTTGAAAGTTTATGCTCCAATACATCTGTTAGTCTATAAGGTGCCACAGGACTCTTTGTTGCTTTTTACAGATCCAGACTAATATGGCTACCCCTTTGATATTTGGTTTATTTGTGAATCTAGCCTGTTGACCCCCAAAATGATATCTGAACACTAGAAGCAGCTTGTCAATACAGAGATTTTTTCCACCAAAAATGAAGTTATTCAGACTCACCATAATGAGGGCAAAACCAAAACAGTCATAGTTATTCTGACTAATAGTTAATAAATCAAGCAAAGACTCCTGTGTTACCTTTTAGACTAACAGACATTTTGGAGCATGAGCTTTCATGGGTGAATACCCACTTCGTTGGATGCAAGTAGTGGAAATTTCCAGGGGCAGGTATATATATGCAAGCAAGAAGCAGGCTAGAGATAACGAGGTTAGTTCAATCAGGGAGGATGAGGCCCTCTTCTCGCAGTTGAGGTGTGCAAACCCAGGGAGGAGAGATTGCTTTTGTAGTTGGCAAGCCATTCACAGTCTTTGTTTAATCCTGAGCTGATGGTGTCAAATTTGCAGATGAACTGAAGCTCAGCCGTTTCTCTTTGAAGTCTGGTCCTGAAGTTTTTTTGCTGCAGGATGGCCACCTTAAGATCTGCTATTGTGTGGCCAGGGGAGGTTTGAAGTGTTCTCCTACAGAGTTTATTAGTTATTGCCTTCCTAATATCTGATTTGTGTTCCACTTTATCCTTTCCTCAGAGGACTGTCCAGTTTGGCTGATGTACATAGCAGAGGGGCATGCTGGCCATACGATTGGCGTATATTACATTGGTGGACGTGCAGGTTGATGAACCTGTGATGATGTGGCTAGATCTGGTTAGGTCCTGTGGAGTGGTGTCGCTGGTATAGATATGTGGGCAGAGTTGCATCGAGGTTTGTTTGCATGGATTGGTTTCAGCTAGAGTACTATGATATGGGTGCAGTTACTGTGAGTATATGTTTTCAGGTTGCAGGTTGTCTTGTGGCGAGGGACTGGCCCTGCCACCCAAGGCCTGTGAAAGTGTTGGATCATGTCCGGGATGTTGTAGATCTCTGATGATGTGTTTGGAGGGGTTTCAAGCTGGGGACTGTATGTGATGGCAGTGGAGTCCTGTTGGTTTCTTTCTTGGGTTTTGTCTTGGCAGTAGGACGGCTTCTTGGGTACACGCTGGCTTCTGTCGATCTGTTTCTTTATTTCCGATCCATGCGGGTATTGTAGTTTTTTGAGAAGCTTGGTGGAGATTTTTTAGGTGTTGGTCTCTGTCTGAGGGGTTATGAGCAGAATGCGGTGGTCAACGCGCAGTGCTGCGGTAGACAATAGGATTGGTGTGGTGTGCCGGGATGGAAGCTGGAGGCATGAAGGTAGCCATAGTGGTCGGCTAGGTTTGGTTATAGGGTGGTGTTCATGTGACCTCACTTATTTGCACCATGTGTCTAGGAAGTAGGACCTCCCATGTAATTGGTCCAGGCTGAGGTTGCATGGTTGGGGTGGAAGCTGTTGAAAATCGTAGTGTGGAATTTTTCCAGAGTCTTCTTTCCCATGGGTCCAGAATTGGGGAAGATGTCATCAATGTAGCATAGGAGAGAAAGGGCGTGAGTGATGAACAGCGAGGAAGTTGTTGTTCCAGGTGGACCATAAAAATATTGGCATATTAGTCGGGGGCCATGCAGTGCCCATAGCAGTGCCACTGATCTGGAGAGATATATTGTCACCAATTGAACATAGTTTGTGTGAGGATTAAAAGGCACCAGAGCTACGCAACCAGTTGACTGTGGCATCATCAGGGATACTGTTCCTGCAGCTTTGTATTGCCTTCTGTGTGTGGGATGTTTGTTGTAGAGAGTCTCATATGGCTGGCTAGGGATGGTGTTTTCCTACAATGTATTGGTGACCTTCAGAAATCCAGTGTGCTCGAGATATCTGGACTGCTGGTGCATAGGTGCTGAGTAGATAGTTCCACATACCAGACAGTCCTTCAGTGAGAGTGCAAAAATTCTCCGCAGCATTCCTCAAAACTACAATACCCCGCATGAGGGAATAAGGGAAACACGATCAACAGAGCCCAGAGTGACCCAGATGCTCCTAATGCAAAGGACAATCCCAAGAAGGAAACCAACAGGACTCCACTGGCCATTCACATACAGTCCCTCAGCTAACCCCCTCCAACACATCATCAGAGGATCTACAACCCATCCTGGACAATGACCCACACTTCACAGGCACTGAGTGGCAGGCCAGTCCTCGCCCACAGATACACTGCCAACTGAAGCATATTCAATCCACACAGTAACTGCACACGCACCATATAACTCTAATCAGGAACGGCAATCCATGCAACAAAACCTTCATGCAACTCTGCCCACATATAAAGTAACACCAGCGACCCATCACAGGTACCTAACCTAGTACCACACGCATCACAGGTTCATTCACCTGCACGTTCCACCAATGTAGTATACGCAATGTTGCCAGCAATGCCCCTCTGCTATGTGTAACATCAGCCAAACTGGACAGTCTCTGCGTGAAAAGGATAAAGGACACACAAATCAGAATACTAGAAGGCTAACGAAAAAACCGTAGGCAGATCGTTAGACTTGGCCACACAGAATAGTAACTCTTTTTAAGGAGCCATCCTGCAGCAAAACAAACTTCAGGACCAGACTTCAAGAGCAACGGGTCTTGAGCTTCAGTTCATCTGCAAATTTGACACCATCAGCTCAGGATTAAACAAAGACTGTGAATGGCTTGCCAACTACAAAACCAGTTTCTCCTCCCTTGGTTTTCACATCCCAGCTGCTAGAAGAAGGCCTCATCCTCCCTGATTGAACCAACCTCGTTATCTCTAGCCTGCTTCTTGCTTGCATATATATACCTGCCCTTGGAAATTTCCACTACTTGCATCCAACGAAGTGGGTATTCACCCACGAAAGCTCATGCTCCAAAACGTCTGTTAGTCTCTAATGTACCACAGGACTCTTTGCTGCTTTTACAGACCCAGAGTAACACAACTACCCCTCTGATACTTCGTAAATCAAGACACACAAAAGTCATAGTTACAATGAAATTTTTTCTTCTAATTTTTGGCAATTGTAACCTAAGAAAGGGAGTTGGAGCACTACAAATTAATTGCATTGGTTTCATCTGTTTGATTGTAGAGAGGGAATAAGGTTTTGAGAATCTTTCTGGGATAAGGTCATTTGGGCACCTTACCTGTGAAAATTTACATACTGTCTAATATTTAGTATTCATGTAAAATTAGCCTGAACTCCAAATTTCCTAGCTTGTAATTTTTTAAAAAAACTGTAATGTTCTTGAAAGGAAATCAACATTCAAGGCACTGATTTGTGCCTGGAGCAGTAACTTTACCTTAACCAGGATATTTTATGCAAGATTCACACGAGTATCCCATTAGAAATGTTCATGGAGGTATCTCAAAAGACTTTTGATGTCACTCAATCAAGGAGGAAAAAAAGTGTTCTTTCAGTATAAGAAAAGAATGCTCATTATATTTTCACATCACTCTCAAGAGGTATACTTTATAGATACTAAGGGAATTACATCCATAATATTATGTTTTGTTTTTCCCTGCTTCTCCTATCAGAGCTAAGCACACATATTCTGTAACTGGTCCTACATTCTGCCAGGAAACTGTGGGACAAATTAAAACCTTGTGCAATTCTATTGTTCTCAGTAAACTTGCACCTATTTACACCATCTGAATATTACCTATCATCCTAAAAAAATAAAGAGAAATTTATGTATTTGGGCAAATCCCATTAGTGGGTCCAGAATCAATTTTACTAGTGCATCATTAAGTTACATGATTTAATCAAGGATTTGTAGAGGGTTTAAACCTGTTTCTGTAGACGATAATGACATTGACAGGAGTGGGAGTACAATCAGAACCTAAAGAAGAAAACTGTTACATTTTTTACCTGGATCATGCCTGAAAGTGTTCTAAAGAAATTCAGGACTACTAACTGGGGAAAGATACATAGCCCTAAATACACACACAAAACCAAAAATCCACTAGACTGAAGTACGATGAGCATATAGGTGTTCACACATTTCGTTGATACATATGGCCAGTGTGCAGGCTTACTAAGCAATTCTTGTTGTTCTTAAGTGTGAAGATTTTGAAGCAAGTATATAGCTATTGCCATTTTTGATATCTTGGAAAATGCTTTCCAAGTGACAGATTCCAACACACAATTGCCATCTTGTCAGTTTATGCTTTCCATTCCATCTTTTGTCTTTTCTCCCTAAGCATACTTTCCTCCTTAATGGATTTTCCATTTACATCGATTAGCCCCATGTCAATCCAATCAAGTTTTTCATATTTAGAAGACTATCTGTATTATCTCAGCTCCTCCAAATTATTTCTACATACCTATTGTTATTGGAAAAAGAATGAAACCAATTGCTCCTAGATCCAACACCATTATTTTTTCTTACACTTACATACATGACAATAAGGAGTCTTAAAAGTTTAATTTCCAGATAATTTAGTCATCAATATTAGAGATTTAGAGAATGAGAGGTGGTCTGGATTTTTCAAAATTTCAAGGGCTCTTTTTTCTCTAAGCAATGTTATCATGTATTCCAAAATTAAACCTGGAAACAGACATTATACCCTCATGCTTCATTTTTTTTTTAAAGTTTAGTCAGTTATATTCCACATACAAATTCTTGAATGGTGTCACAAGAACAGAAAAATAGCCATACTGTGTCAGACTCACAGTTCATCTAGCCCAGTATCCCATTTTCCAACAGTGGCCAATGCCAGATGCTTCAAAGCTTGTGAATAGAACAGGGCAATTGTCAAGTGATTCATCCCTTGTCATCTGGTCCCACCGCCTGGCACTTAGAGGCTTAGGGACACCCAGAGCAAGTTGGCTGTAGTCATTGATTGACCTATCTCCTCTGAACTTCTAATTCTTTTTTTAACCCCGTTATAGTTTTGGCCTTCACAACATCTTCTGCCAAGATGTTCCACTGGTTGACTATGCATTGTGTGAAGAATTACTTCCTTTTGTTTGTTTTAAACCTGCTTCCTATTAATTTAATTGAGTGACCTCTGGTTCTTGTGTTATGTGAAGGAGTAAATAAAACTTCCTTATTCATTTTCTCCACACCATTTATGATTGTGTGGACCTCTAGTATAAGCCCTCCTTAGTCATCTCCTTTCCAGGCTGAACAGTCCCAGTCTTTTTAATCTCTCCTCATATGGACACTATTCCATGCCTTTTATCATGTTTGTTTCCCTTTTCTGCACCTTATCCATCTTTTTTTAGATGGGGCAATCACAACTGCACTCAGTATTCAAGGCGTGGGCAGACCATGAATTTATACAGTGACATTATGATATTTACTATCTTATTAGCTATCCTTTCCTATTGGTTCCCAACGTTCTTTTAACCTTTTTGACTGCCACTGCACACCGAGCAGATGTTTTCAGAGAATTATCCACAATGACTCCAAGATCTCTTTCTTGAATGGTAACAGCTAATTGAGACCCCATCATTTTGTATGAATAGTTAGGATTATACGTTCCAATATGTTGTAATTTTCATTTAGCAACATTGAATTTCATCTGTCATTTTGTTGCCCAGTCACCGACTTTTATCGTACCATTAAACAGTACTGGTATGTGTTGCATTTGAGGATCTAAAAGTGCTTTCTAGCTATTTATTAATTATGCCTATCCTGTGAGCTAGATGAGTGATATAGAAGGGTCACTTCACCCAACACTGAAATGTTGGCACCTGGGGTGTGGGACTCAGCAGCTGTTTAACAGTGCACACTAACATAGTCTAAGATAGAGATTGAAGAAGGATACTACATCTAATTGGAACTGCAGGGGGGATTTTGTAGACAGAAAGCAATTACCTGAGCTGGAATTTATGGCCAAGATATAAAGAGTAAAATTCTCTCTTTCAAAAAGAGAAAAAGTGGAGTCTTTAATGACCACAGATGATCTAATGTTCTGTTTTACATATCTTCTGAAAGACAGCACTTCCAGTAGCACAAGGCCTTTTAATGCCATGAAGTAGCAATTGTTCAGTTCTTTACTCTGAGGCGAGAATACCATTTTTAGAGTCATAATTATCATCATCATCATCATTTCCTGTATCATCCACATGCTCCATGCAGGTCTCCCATGCAAGTGAACCCATGGATTCAAAGTAAAGTTTATTCTATTCAGATTGTTATTCCAGTGTCATCACTTAGCATCTGAGCACTCTTTAGAAATGTAAAAACAATGTGACTCACAGCTGTGATGTGTGAGTCTCTCTCATTTTCTTTTCACTCCAATGGGAAAGTTATGAGAGGTTTTTAAAAAGATATTTGTATATGTTGTTATGCCTACTGTGCTGGTTGTGTGTGTTAGAGTAGACAAGATCAAAGCACTGCATCTTGCACTTGGAATGAAAAGTGGTGAGGTTTGAAGTTAGAGCTTACTCTCTCAAGCTCTAACACCATGGATGAACTCCAGAGAAAATTCTGCTGCTGCACACACACAACCTTTACCCTTGATGTGGAAAGCTGCATTATGCCTGAGGAGCAGAGCTGTCGCAGTGTTCTTTAGAGCCTCAGGCAATCATTTAGACACAGACCATTTAGCAGGTTGAAGACAAGAACAGAGATCTTGAACTTTACTTGATATTGAATGGGAAACAAATGTAGAGAATGGAGGACAGTTGTGATGTACTCCAGGCAGCCCCTGTTGCTGAGGAGATGTGCTGTAGCTTTCTGTATTAGCAGGAGTTTCCTCAAGGCCAATTATATAATGCCCAAGTATATGCATTGCTGCAATCAGTCCCGCTGACAGCAATTCTGGGCCCCAGGGCAGAACAGTCAATGGGCCCCCACGCATGCGCAAGCCGCGCCTGCGCAATACGGTCCACCTGACATTTGGGTGGTGCTGCGCCTGCACTGGCTGGTACCCAGAAAGTTGCTGGCTGCGTTGCTGAGCACCCTCTTCCAGCACGACCAGGACTTCCACATGCCCACCCGGTAGGGCTGCCAATTATCTAATCGCACAAAGCCAAAGACTCAGAATTCATCTGGGTGACAGATGTACATTTTGTTCCAATAATATACTAATTCTGAGGTCAAAATTGGTAATGTTAGCAACTGCTGCATATCATCACCATACCATATTATGAGCATCTGGTTTAGAGAAGCAAACATCCATCCCAGTACAAATGATCTGCTTCGAGGGCTCAGTCACCTTCCTTAGAAAAATAACTTTGCCTATGTTGTTTTATGTTCTTTTGCAGAAATGTATGTACTGACATACACACAATTCCCATTCATTCCACTTCCTAGAGTGCCACATTCCAAGATGAAAATAGTATACATCTTTAGAGTTTTTTTGCTCTAGCAAAATCTGATGCAGAGGGTTAGAAGAGAGAGAGAGAGAAGAGAAGAAGCTTCTACATTTCAGAGGGAAAAAAACAATATAATCCCTTCTTCCATTTACAGCAAACCTCCATGCAATCTTGGGCACCTCCAAGATAACCACTTTTAGAACTTCTCTATCAAAATAAAAGGGTTGGCCAGAACTTTGCTATGATAGCCAGTGCAAAAATAGAGATGCGGTAGTACTATTAGTCAAATTTGATGTTGTTGCCGCCTGTGAACCACTACGTATGAGACTGTGTCTCTAAATTTTGAGTAATGAAAAAAATCCCATCCTCCCTACTATAAGTGTAGGTATACTAAAAAAGTTATCCAAATTTTCCAACATTTAACTACTGCAGCACTCAGAGCCTCCTCTCCACAATATCCCCAGACATTTTTTGAACAAGGAAATAAAATATATAAATTTTTCCTCACTGAAAACAACCACTGAAAACTACAAACTTGCCAACAAAAAAAAATTCAGATTTTATTGACTTTGTTAAAAATTTTCTAAATATTATTTTAGTATATCCCAAAATATTTATAAGAATGAGAAAAAAATAGCACAAACAAGTTTTACTTGTAGAAGTGGAGGTATAGATGTTTTCAGTTAAGCATGAGTTACACAAGAGTAAGCCAGTAGTCAAGTAGCACCACAACCACATCTTTTTCAGATTTGTCTATATCAGAGACCAATCAAGGGACATTATAAAGTCAAACTTATAATACAGTATAGTTATAATATTGGAAAGTTATTAGTCACTGTCAAGTGAATAGATATGCTCTCTGAGTCAGCAAAATGAGATTCAACTAGAAGCTGGAGAAGTGCATACTATTGCTCTTCAGCTGCTATAGTGGTTAGTTATTAGGGAGAAATCAGTACTGGAATTAGAGAACATTGTTATAGTGATGTTTCTGGGAAAGCATTTGCCCAACACTTGGTGATGCAACCATTACAATACTCTCCATTGTCCATTGTTCTGAAAGGCATGTTAGGTCTATGGAGAACTGGTTAGTGACTTCTCCAAAGAAGTGAAATCTGATCAAGTGGAAAAAATAACCTGCAAAGATCTTGTTCTGGGACTTAAGTTATTTGAAATGGAGCAGGATTTTGCCCAGAGATATGATTTTTTTTTAATCTTCTACCTGTTTTCTGTCACTTATTGTTCTCCGATGTACAGCAAGAGAACACTCATCTAGATTAGGGAATAAAATTTAGCCTAGTGCTCTGATACATTGAGGTGCTGAGTGTCAACGACTCCCATTAACTTCAGTGGAGGTTAAGAAGATTCAGCTCTGTCAAGAAGATTCATAATGAGATATGTTGAGAACATCTGAATAAAGATAATATTTAAAACTTGGAGTTCAATTATTTTTGTAAATATCACTCTACAACTTTGTTGAAGGACTTTTGGAAGTTATGACTAATATTTAGATTTTTCTCTTTACCCTATTTGGAAAATATTTACGAGGGTCTATGTGGCTACAAGGAGAGATTTTAATAGATTATCTGGACAATCTGGTCTGTATGCTGTCTTTTCAAGACTGATTTTGAAGTACAATATTTTGGACACTTAATTATTTTCCCTAGAACACTGATGAGTTGTTTAGATATATTTTCTTTATCGATGCAGGTATTAAGTTCACATTTTGAACGTAAACTAATAAGGGAAGTGGTATTTACATATGAAAAACTCTCCACCTTTAGTTCCATGTATCATATTAACTCTAAAGAGATAAAAACAAAGGATAATATGTCTATCTTGCCATGACCTTTCACTGTAGGGAGGATTCCCCCTCCTCCCCTCCCACTCCACACACATTTGCCAGTACATCAGACAAAGCTCTGACTTTCTCTTTTTAAAGAATGACAGAAAAGGCATTCAGTGAATGGTTATATCTGTCCAATGGAAGGAACACTAGAATGTTCAGAGTTGTTACTCTTCTTCTGACACTGTTCTGCAGGGCTGTCATCCCACTGTTGCAATAAGAAAACACTTTAAAATATGACACTAAAATATAAGCATAAACAAATCTACTTTAAGCATATGTCAGAAAGCCATTGTTTTGTACATCCTTGTTTTGTACTCTGAGAACAGAAAATTGACCTTGATACTGAAGCACCTTCTTTCTATCTGTGTCAATTATTTGCAAAAATAATGTTTAGGGCCAAATTGGTCCTGGTTGCTGCGTGGCTGTGCAAGGGGAGAAGGGCAGGCCACAAGGAGCTCCCTATGTGCATCTTGCACACCACCTGGGATCAATCCCTGCTCCCTCAGTGTGCTCCTGGGGAGAGTAAGACACTCCAAAACGGGAAGGGATCAATCTCCCCAATATCCCATTTTGGCTTATACACCCTCATGCCAAGATAGACTATTTGCCCTGTACAATCTCTAAAAAGATGTTCTATATAGGGCTGTTCTATAAGACAAAGAGTAGCCTATTCTTCAGGCTTTCTAAATTTCTGCTCACATCCTATGATGTAGGTCATTACTATTACACAGAAATGTAAATCAAGGCAGAGAGATTAAGGTAAACATTTCAGAATTTTCTACTGAGTTTAGGTGCCCTATCTAAGGCATAGGTCCCATAGAAATCAATTGGAGCTTTGCTATTGACTTCAGTATTTCATAGGGACCTCAGGAGGTCATCTAGTCCAACCCCCTGCTTAAAGCAGGACCAGTCCCCAGATTTTTACCCCAGTTCCCCAAATGGTCCTCTTAAGGATTGAGCTCACAACCCTAGGTTTAGCAGGCCAATACGCAAACCACTGAGCTATCCCTCTCTCCCACCTTTCATGCATAGTGTCTCAGATTGGATGTGCAAAGACTAAGATACTAAATATAAGTGGAAGCTTTTGAAAATATATCCCCTAGTGACTTATTCATGTCAAATGATGAATCAGCAGCCAAGCCAGGAATAAAAAAAGTCAGGAGTTCTTAATTTCAGTCCTGTATTCAAATTACTAGTTTGTGCCTCTTTTTCAATGCTGATTATATTTTACTTTTAGTAATTTACCATTCAAGGAGGCAAAACTGGTCTGGGAAGAAATATAGTCTTGTGAATAACAGACGGAAACAGGAGTTTTGAATACTTCTATACCTAGCTCTTTTGCAGACTTTTTGGGTAATCTCAGGTCATTTAATCTCTCTATGTCTCAGTCTTCCCATTGGTAAAATTTGCTGGAATGTATTTATTTCACCTTTCTCAAACACTAAGTGAATAATAATAATAAACCACAACACTCCCTTGATTTTTAAAGGCTTGAGGATTAATTCATTAATACTTGCAAAATACTTTGAGCTTCTCAGATAGAAGGTGCTATATAAATCCAAATTATTCTTATAATTATCTTGGCATTCCACAGACCGATCTTGAATGGACAAATAAGATTAATGTTTACATAACAGACCAAAGCCAATGGAATTATGGGTATATCAACCATGATGACCACAGCCTTGTAGTGGAGTCCCACTTCAACCAGTCTGAGTTACTCCTGGGCTCAGGTAACAATGGTTCCAATCAAATCAGCAAAAAAAAAGCTAAGTGTATTAATATAACATCAAAAAGAGTTAAAAGACTCTAGATGCTGAGGACCTTTGCCTCCATTTACCTTCCATACCTTTACAAGGAGAGTTTATAATATCTCAGGCTCGGTCTACACTGTCATGCATACTGAGTTAATTGACCACGTACATGCCAAAGCATGTTCTCCATATCCTCACCAAGTGTCCTAATATGTTGTAAAGGACATTTGTATAACACTTGTTGAACTTTTGATGGGAAAAGTACGTGAACCAAAAAGGATACCATCAACACAAAGAGACAGTGGATCACAGAGGCAGAAGATATCAAAGAGGAGCACTGGAAAGGTTCATGATGCCAGGGTGCTGAGAAGATTGAGGGGAAGAAGGGACTTCTTCCAAAAATGATATGTTTCTCTATGGTGTGTCTGTGCCAACAGTTATTGGGGGAACCCCACATACCTGCCCCTAACTTGTCTCATGAAACCATACTTTGACAGCAATGAAAAAGAAAATTCAGTAGTTGCAGAATTCGTAGGCTGAAAATTAGTTGCCACTGCTTATGTACCTATCTGGATGCCAGCGTGGCCAACACTGTTCACATAATCATCATACTTAGGCAGGAGGGTCCATACCCAAACCAAAGAAACCGTAACATTTATTAAGAGTACTATTGGAAGAAATAATTTTAAAAAATCCATGTAAATCAATAAAACACAACGGAACTGAATCTATGAACAATATCAATGTCTCATAGCTCATTTCCTTGCCCTTCCCCTCTCCCTGACAAGAAGGGCAGGGGAAAATTGTTCTTGGGAACAACCGGGGACCTCTCCCATGTAGGATTTGGTGGGTAGGCTTGGTGTGCTTTGGGGACTTCCACAAGTCCATTGGTCCTGTCATAAATAGATAGCTAAGGGTTAATGTTTCTTTTACCTGTAAAGGGTTAACAAAGGGAACCACACACCTGACCAGAGGACCAATCAGAAAACCGGATTTTTTCAAAGTCAGGGAGGGAATTTTGGGGGGTCTGAGTCTTTTTGTCTGTCTCTGGCTTGAGAGGTTTCTTTCTATCTTTCAAAGCTTCTATCTTCAGTTTCCAAGTTGTAAGTACAAAAGGTAGAAAAAATAATAGCTGTTATTGGTGTTTCTTTGTATTTTACATGTGTGTAGTTGGCTGGAATTATTTTAACATGTATCTCCTTTTTGAATAAGACTGGTTTATTCAATTTTACCTTTTAGCCAATACGCCTGTGTTGTCAACTTAAATTCCGAGGAATTAATTTTTTGTCTTTTTTTTTTTTTTTTTTCTTTTTTATAAAGCCTTTCTTTTTCTTTTTTTTTTTTTAAAACTTGTTGATTTTTTTATTTTTTTTTCTAGTTTATGCAAGGGGATAGGAATCTTCTGTGCCAGGATGTACTGCTCTCCCTCAGGGGAAAGGCGGTGGGGGGGGAAAGGAAGGAGCTGGGAACTGTAATTGATTCCGTCCGTCGGCATGCGGTTTTGTGGTGTTCAATGATTGGAAGCTGGAATCTCCTAGTATACCAGGAGAAAATTTGGGGAATAAAGAGTCAGAAGGGAAATGGTTATTTCTCCTTGTTTTAAGCTCAAGGGATTTGGGTTTTGGTCCAGGGAGGTTTTGGGGAGACCAGAGTGAGCCAAGACACTGGAAATTCTTGGCTGGTGGCAGCCTATCAGATCTGAGCTGGTAATTAAGCTTAGAGGGGTTCATGCTAGCTTCTCAGGTTATGAACACTAAGGTTCAAATCTGAGTAGGAAGCTACAACAGGTCCCTTCCTGGTTTCTCAGGCAAGTCCTGCAATGGATTTCAGATGCCAATTGAGGGTGTGATTGCAGGAGTCTTTCCATTTCCTCTGGGGATGTTCGGAGGGGCGAGGGGGAGGACTGTTCAAACTCCAGACTTGGTACACTCTTTCCCCCATCCATACTGCACATTTGCAGATACAGGGTAGTGCCACAGCCTAAGGCCTGTGCACACCTCCCCACTCAGGCATGTCAGCTTACCCACCCTGTACTCGCCTTCAGACCCATCCTTCTGGGGTTTAGATGTGGACATTATGGGGATTATGGCATAACCATGCACATGTCCCTAATGTAGACATACTTTCAGAGGCAGTCTGGTGCTGGCTGACAGGTCTGGGTGTGTTCCTCAATAATTGGCATTTCTCACAACTGAGCTGGGACATGGCTAGTTTGACTGCTTGGAGACAGGTTGTTCACAGCCTTACGTCTGTTTTGTGTGTCATTTGTAGAGCTTATCACAGAGTAATAAGGGGCTGTAGACCAAATTGTGTAGGGGTCTGTCTGGTAGTTTTTGTTCTTCAGCAGAATCCAAGCATTCATGTGATCTCCTCAGCTGGAGTAAATCAGAGTAGCTCCAATTACTTCAGTGGAGATATGCCAGTTTACACCAGCTGAGGATCCAGCCTTAAATTTCTAATGCAGGAATGGTCAGCTACCAGTTGTTGCAGCCTTTTAGGAATAAATAACAAAAGCATAACAAAACTGGGGACTAAACAAGATGCCCCCCCCCCACCCCACCATGCACCTTCTCATGGCCAGAGTGCCTATGCACTGCCCTGTCCTTTATTCTCCCTCTTCCAGGCCCTTTTATAGAGACTCTACACGCTTGCTTTTCTGATTACCTTCCTTGTTGGGGTCTGGGTTTATTCAGACAAATAACCCACAAATAAAATTCAAGTCCCCAAAATCTATCCAAGGTATGTCTCTTACCTCAGAGCCCAGGTGAGCAAAAGGTTTCCTTCACAGGGTCCTTTTTTATGAATTCTTAGGGTGTGACCCACCCTGAAGTTCATCTTGCAGCTGTCCTGCTCAGAGTCCTGACTCCCCTGTAGACTTCCCAAAGACAGCTCTCTCAAATAACTGCTTCAGTTCTCTTATAAGAAATCAGCTACTTGAAGATCCCTTCCTGCACCAGGTGTCTTGGTTAGATCATTTAACAAGCCTGCTCCAGGTTTTACCTCTCCTGCAGACAACTCTCTCACTCCCTTTCCATTTTCACAGCAGCTCTTCCACTTCTCCTACCATTCATCTCAGTGAGACACTAGCTTAGGCTCTGATCCAGCAAAGCACCTTAGGCATATATTTAACTTTAAGCATCTGAGTAGTCCCATTTGAAGACAATGCATGGCTTCTTCCTTTTATTCAGTAGTTCCTCACATGACAGCTCCCTGTGGAGCACGTCTCTGCTGAGCCTGTCAGTGAGGTAACTAACTGCATGTGGCTTCAGAATTATTACCATTTAAAGGGAAACATTTTGAAGCCTAGATTTTCCAAGCTTTTTTTTCCCCTTTCAGTTTTTGTTGGCCATGCTGTCTAAGGTCTGGTTAATGGTAAATTGAATGACTGTGTACTGAGGCAGGGGTTGGGCAAAAAATCTGCAGTTTGCCTCATCACTGTTGGTAGTTCCACTGTCTGGTGACATCATAAACTCATTGCAACTACCTACATAATTGAGTTTTTAAATAAAAATGCATAAAATAGAAAAAGCAAAATACTTTTATTTGGACAAGGGCCTCAGTTTTACTAGTTTCTAAACCAGATGAAATGTAAAACTGGCTCTAAGCAAATTGAGAATCCCATGGTACTTTTTGCAAGAATAGGTTTTAGTCTAGGAGTCCTTGACAAATTCTAAATGAGTTCTACCCACCTAAACTCCACCAGTAGTTTTCCTAAACTATTGTATAAGGTTGTTGTGTGCTGTTAAATAGATATTGTACCATGTTTTGCCTCAGAGGCAGCTGCATTTCAGTGATGGATGAAATCATTCTTTTATAAGGCATATAGTTTGAAAGGCCATTAGTACTCTTCATGATGAAAGGTGCTATATAAATACATCCAAGCTCTGTTTTTTTTTTTTTTTATTACTGATGCTGCTGCCTTCAAACAAAATATCACAATGCATACCAACTGCCTGTTATTGAAGACAGTTACTCTGGGCTACACTGTGTCTCTTACGGACTCACACAGAGTGACCTGCAGTGTAGAACTACTCCACCCTAAGGGGTACTGGAAGACATTATGCCTCAAAACTCCCTAGTACACTATGATTATTAATTATCTACAGCCCCCAATCTCACCATACTAGGCACTGTGCATATTCATAGTAAGAGAGAATGTCTGCACCAAAGATCACAAAAAGATAAATTAACTTGTCCAAGGTCACATAGGACCTCTATGGTAGAGATGGGAAATGAACCAGCATCTCTGAGTACTAGTCTATCCCTTAACCATGAAGCCATCTTTCCTTAGTCTGTGCCCTACAACATGCTGGTCTAGCTCTGTCAGCTCTTGTGAAGGTAAGCCACTGTGATTGCTTTATCTCTCTCCCTCATACTTTCCCTGTGTGTTATGGGGCACTGTATGAGAATAGGTAGGGACTGCAGTAATATCTGTTCCTCATGAGGCCTGCATAAGGGGAGAAAATGCTCCTTGCTCCCGCCTCCACTTACTGTTCCCTCCTGTTATGGCCAGGCACAAACTGGTCTTATACTATCTTACTCTTCTCAGTACAGCTCTGTCATCTACTGAAGACTTGACAGACACATGCACTGAGGGACATGCCGGAATTTCCCCTGTAGAGGTGCTTGTTGAAAACAATAGAATAAAAAAATAATCAGACAAAAAATCATGGCTTGCAATTTGTAAATGAAAATCTAATCATGTGTACATCCAAGTGTTCTAGTCTTTGGGGACTCTTCTAGGTGAAAAGTGCAACATGTAAGCAAATGATTATAATTGCTGTTCATTCATTGGTATTATTGCAAGGTCAACAGACATTTAAAAGCAGCAAAAGTGGGTAAATCCCTTCATTCAATTCAAGCTTCATACAGTCTTTCATTACACAAGGGGGCTAAATTCTATCCATGGGATTTCCTGGGTAAAATTCAAGACAAAATTTTATTTGAAATCTAACAGGAGATCGTGCTAGGCAAGATCCCTTTTCATTTATCAGATTTATACCCAAAAGCTACTCTGATTTACATTCTAAGAAAAATGTGAAACAAAATGGGAATTAAACTTTATTTTTTTGCATATGCATGTTAACTTTTCTTTAAAAATAACTTTACTCCATCACTATAATGTCATTGCTTTTGAATATTTTAAATAATTCAGTTTTATAGCTTTTCCTACACAAAAAAAAACAGAAAACAGAAAGCAAAAACAAAATCAGACACTTCTGTAAGCATAACATCAAAGTTTACTTTCACTTTATTTTGCTTTTCATGTGACCTTTGAAACCCATTCCTGCATTTCTAATTTTAAATAAAACACATTTCCTTATACTCACAAAGATGCACCAAACTGTGAATTCAATATACCAAGTTTTAATTCACTTTGCTTCACTGTTCATCCAATACAACATGCTGTGATTTCATTGCTAAAATTACTGTCAGTAAATCCCCCTTTTGACAGCATCTATATTAATATAAT
Organism: Chelonoidis abingdonii; assembly: GCF_003597395.2. NCBI lineage: Eukaryota > Metazoa > Chordata > Testudines > Testudinidae > Chelonoidis > Chelonoidis abingdonii. The sequence goes on along the minus strand of NC_133769.1, from coordinate 278,709,352 downwards.
TACTACTTGCCATTCAAAGAAAAAAATAATCATATTTTTGTGTGTGTAAAATAGCTGAATATTTGTATTGAGAACTTTCAAAATGGTCCTAGATTCTGCAGTTAATGTAAATATAAATGTTTGCATCAGAAGACATTTGAACTCTAATAGATTTTTCTTTTTCTTTCTTTCTTTCTTTCTATAATAATGAAAAACTTATTTTTAATGCAGCTATTTAGTCATATTATGGTATTACGTATAAAATGCTCCTGCTTTGTACAGTACTTGTTATCCCTCATATCATCAACAATCTTCTGAAAATATGTCTTTGCTAGAGTTAGTTGCTGTTTTTTTATACTATTATATTTGTCCTTGAAACTGTCTTTGCCTATTTGCTAACATGCCAGCTGTTAACTGCTAGTAACAGATTTTAAGAAGCAATTTCTTAAAGGGAACTAATAGTTAATTAATTTACATGTTTGTTAAGTAGCTGAATGTTCTGTTTATATCGACGTGTATTATCATCAACTTTTAATCTTAGGTTATAAAATTAGATAATTAAATTGCATTTGTTTGTGGAGCAGAAAACCTGATGAGAATTCTAGAGCCATGCTTATTTTTCAGACCACATTTTGTTCTCAAGTGTCATCTTCAGTTATTGGAAGGTCAGCTAAAGAAAAGAAAATTAGTATACACACTCTGTAGTAGTTTTTGCTTTGCAGTAGCAAGGAGCCCATCTACTAGAGCTGGCTGAACAATTCATTCATTACAAATATTCTTGTTACAAATATAGCTCCTCTTTTGATAAGCAAATCGCTCACAAACTGTTGTTGTTGTTCTTTGAACATCTTTGTCATTTGTAAGTGTTCACTTGACTGTCTGGATGAAGCATTTTTAATCTATGGATTCTCTGCAAACTGTTCACTTGCGCTTATCACGTTTTAGAATTCACAATGTGGGCTGTTCACTATTTTTTCTGCTATTTGATTAGGTGACTGAAACATTTTGAAAAGGAGACTACTTAATAACAGACCAGGACTATCCAATAAACGTATTCCTGATATAAATAGTTAGAGGCATAGATATCAGTGCTAGAATTCAAGAAACTTCTGGAATTTGGAAATATTTTCATGAAATCTCAATAACTGTCAATGCTCATGAATAGCAAATGGTATGGCCCCATGAACTATAACAAAGCCACCTTAGTGGTTTTACTTTTAAAAATGTTTGTGAATCAGGTATTTTTTTTAACTAGTCCTCTTTTAAGATGATGTCTGACTGTAGCACAAGACTTCCCCAATAACTGCTATGCACTATATTGGGCAAGATTTTCAAAGGTACTTAGGTGCCTAAAGATGGATCATTGGCATGTAACTCACTTAAGAACTTTTGAAAATCCCACTAAATATCTATATGCATCTTTAGGTACCTAATTACCTTTGAAAATCTTGTTCATCGTGCTTTATACTGTCAATGTAAGACCAACATAAGAACATAAGAATGGTCACATTGGGTCAAACCAAAGGTCCATCTAGTTCAGTATCCTGTCTTCTGACAGTGGCCAATCCCAGATGCTTCAGAGGGAATGAACAGAACAGGTAATCATCAAGTGACCCATCAAAAGATACAGAGAACTCAGGGTCTGAGACCCCCAGGGCTGGAGAAATGAAGCTGACATTTATTTATTTTTTGGCTCCTCATTACATTCGCCTCACTACAACCCCCTGTGGTGGGTACCACTTCAAAATAGACATTTACTACAAGGTAGTGTTAATGTGAAATTCCTAATACTGGAAGGATAAACATGGCAAAGAACATGGTGAATAATAACTAAATACAGATGATAATGGCCCAATTTCAAATGGTACTCGTGTATTTGTAGCTCATTTCCACCCAAAGGTCTAACTAGCATGAAAGCATGGTGATATAACATACCAACTGCCATAATGAAATTTGAATTCTGATCCAACGCATGACAGCATACATTATTACTTTTAGAACATCAGGCTGGCAGATCTTTTGATATTTTAAACAGAATTTATAACCATCAAAGAGAAGTAAAAACAAATGCAGCATTCTGAGATTTAACAGAAGTAAAAAGAAATGTACTAAGATGTTTATATAAGTAATATGGTCTTTCTACAGCTCTCAGTATGCTATCAATAATTTAAAAAATTATGATTTCTTTTTCTTCTCCCAGCTAATCTAAACTATCTCTTCATTCTTTACCATGAAAATAAAATAGGTGCTAATTGCTATGTGAATGTAATTTTTTAAATGCTATGACATTCACTAGAGAGACTAAGCTCCAGTCTGCATTTCAATTAATGAACTAGCCACTTTCTAGATGCAACCAAATGGTCAAATCTGTCTAATGACTACTTGTTTAGCTTGCTGGGAGACAAACTGAGCCCAATTAAAAGAGTTATGGGTATCTTAACTGTGACCTTAAATTCTTTGTTAATGACCTTGCCAACTATTAGGATTTGGACCATTATTATATCAAAGTCCAAACACCAAATTAGTCACATAACTTGAACATTATTTTTTTTAAATAGCTTGATAATGAAAATATTTAAGATGGTTTATGACTGTTTAATTAGACAAATTAAATGACCCATCCCTCAAGAAGAAAACTTGATAGAATATTGTGGTCAAGAAACTAGCTAAACAAAGGTCAATACATTGAAAGCAATAGTTGAATTAGCAATCAATATATATGCTCCTTGGCACATATATAAAATTTCCCTTTACAGTGTATTCTGAATACTTTTGTATATTAAGACACCACCAATGTAACCAGGGCCGACTCTAGGATTTTTGCTGTTCCAAGCAGCAAAAAGGAGAAAAAAAAAAAAGCCACGATCTTAATCTGTGGCACTACCACTGCCGCTTCACTCTTCGGCAGCAATTCACTGGCTGGTCCTTCGCTTCCAGAAGGAGTGAGAGACCCGCCGCTGAAGAGCCGGAGCTTCCACCCCTCTCTGTTGGCCTCCCCAAGCACCTGCTTGCTGGGCTGGTCCCTGGAGCCAGCCCTGAATGTAACCAAATTACAATTGTTGTCGGAGACATATGTTTTGTTTCCTTTCCTTTTGTACATGTGAATTGTCATCAATAACATTGCATGAACATAGGATTTTTACAAATAGAATCTCATTTTTAAATAGGCTATCCCCCACACGAAAAGAAAACAATGTTTGAAAAATCAGACCGATACATTGTGTACGTACAAAGCTCTGTTTACACTTAATTACAACTTTTTTATTTCTCCGCTATTGTTTAAAACTCTTTGAAAACATTCATTCCTCACTGATGACTACATACAATATATGCCCAGTTTGAATCACTGGCAAATCATTGCCTCACTGGCAAACTTCCATTCACTTCAATTAGTGGAGGATTAGGTATATTATGCTGGATAATTTATTTTTGTGGAATACCATTTCATTCATTCATTCATTCTCATTTTATTTAATTTTAAGCATAATTCCAGATTTTGGGCTAGTCTAGAATACTCCATTTTCCATTACCTCCCTTTTCTCCATTTAAGCACACTTTAAATTCTTACTTTGACTAGTCATGCTTTTTGAGCGATTTCAGGAGCAGTAATGGCCTCTTTGTATCACCTTTCATTCATTCTTTAAAGTCAAAGGAGATTAATGCTGGGAAGTCAACTGTTCCTCTTGCTGAGTATTTAATATTATTTAGCTTTTCTAAGGGCTGACCAGACCTTTCGCTTTCTGCCATAAGCTGTAAAATAATCGCGTTTAGGGAAGACTATTAAATATGAATATTTTCTTTGTCTGTGTTGCCATGTCTCCTCCTCTCAGATCACATCCTATTGCACAGAGGGACACAACAAGATATCGGGAAGATAATAAAATATTAAGCATCCTAATTACGCAGCATTAGAAAAAAACATTGCACTTTTGTTTGCTGATCTCAAAGCATCTTTTCACATCCATGAGATGTAGATAAAACCAGTACTGTTACAATCATTTTCTGGAAACCCACAGAAGCCAAATGACTTGCTGAACTTCACACAACAAAATCAGAAACAAAGCTAGGAAGTGAACCCAGCAATCCTGAATCTTTGCCCAATTCTCTATGCATGTGAACAAAATTCCTGAGCTGTTCGCCCCCATTAAAAAAGTTTAGACCTGAGTTATACCACAGAACATGTAGGATGATTATAAATGGGGCTTGGAGATTTTGCCCTCCTCCTCCTTCTCACGATAATTTTCAATCTCTCACTTCAGGATTTTTCATCCTTTCAATTTTACAGGATACATTTCCCATTCCAACCCTATAGAGATGAACTGTCTTCCTCCTGATACTGAGTCCTTGATCTTGGAGGATGAAGGTGGTTCACTAATGATTTGCCACATATGCTGCTCTGTCTGACTCACTGCTCAGTCCAGATTCCCTCTTTCTATGGACTCTAGATCTCAGATGCTGTGTGTTGCAGGATCCAACCCTGTAGCACAGAATGTACAGTTGTATAGGCTGATTTCCCCCTTCCACCCCAAGGAATCTGACAACAGAGAGCTTGTGAACAATAAGGATATTTTCATTTTGTTGCTATTGTATTGGCACATGGAAATGGGGAGAAGAGTAAAAATATCTTATGTGTTACTGAATTGGGATTTCTAACAGATTTTACATCTTATTTTCAGGTCTAACACTCTAATCAATCTGCATTTAATAGCCAGTGTTACTTTCTAACAGAGTAGAATGACGTTTATTTTTAGGATTCAATAATACCTATATTTCTCTGCAATGTACTGTTTTCAGTAGTATTATATTATAATGTATACTCACTTTTTCTGTAGGATGGAGGCAGTACAGTCAATGCCAATGAGTCTGGTTTTGAGAGTATATTAGTTTTAATTTGGAAGTATAATTAGAAATGCTGCTGGGAAGGTCATATTTCAAAAATAATGAAACTAAATCTCTCCTATAGGAAAGGTCTTCTAGTCTGAGAGTATCTTTCCTTCTGCTTAGCTGACTGGTAATTCCTTATCATCATTGTGAGTACATGAGCTACTACCTGGTAGAACAATAATACATTCAAAGCTTTTGCTACCAATAGTTTTCTATTTCCTTCCTAATGTAAAACATAAAGCATTGATTAATGTAAAGTTTTAATTTTGAGAGGTTTAACCAAACACAAAGTTTAGTGCCATAAATTTAATGGGGTGATATTATAAAATGCCTCTCCTGGCTTAAACCTGAAATTAAACCCTAAGGATGCTCTTTAGGCAAGTTAGTGCAATATTTAATGGAAAGATAATGCAAACATAGCTGGAAAATATTTTGCCCTTTAGCTTCAGTTTTGTGTTCCACCCTCTACTTCTCTTTATTTCTCCATCCCATCCAAAAATTATTGATCACACAATATAGTTGCATATAATCTTTGTATAGAACTCTGCTGTCAGGGTTTTATCTGTGAGACACCTGACAGCTAGACTAAGGGTCTGTCTACACAGGAGCTGGAAATTACACTATAGACCTACTGTTAGGCCAGGGGTTCCCAAACTTGATTTGCAGCTTATTCAGGGTAAGCCCCTGGCAGGCTGTGAGACATATTTTTTATCTGAGCATCCTCAGGTACAGCCACTTGCAGCTCCCACTGGCCGCGGTTCGCCATTCCCAGCCAATGGGAGCTGCAGGAAGCAGTGGCTTGGCCTACACCACTTCTCACAGCTCCCATTGGCCGGGAATGGCAAACTACGGCCAGTGGCAGCTATGAGTGTCTATACCTGCGGACACTTAGGTAAACAAAGAATCTTGCGGCCTGCCAGGGGCTTACCCTGAACAAGCCATGAACCAAATATGGGAATCCCTGCCTTAGGCTATTTAAACTTGTCATATGGATTGAATCAACTTCTTCTCCCACTATCCAGAATGTTTTGATCTAACCTGTATCCAGATTCAGATAAAGTCTCTTTTTTCCTAAATAATTAGACAATAGCAACTGCAGTGACAGATGGCTTGCAATAGCAGGCTATCCTTCCCTCACACCAAATTTAATCAGAGTTCAGGACATGTGCAGAAACTTTAAGGATTGGGCCCTATAGCGATCACAGCCCTTCTTCCAGAAGTGAGAGATGTTGTCTTTAAAATTAAACAAATAAAGTTGTCAGGGAGCTTTTGTTTGAAACATTTTTTTTATCTCTAAGCTACCTTGTGCTTTTGGTAACAATATTAGATTTGAATTAACAAAGTCACAGAAAGAATATTTAGGATGAAAAATTTGAACACGAGTAAGATCTTGGGGCTTTTTAAGCTCTTTAGAGTAAAGTGAAAACTTCAACCAGTTTTATAAGCATTAAACATTCTTAGTGTATCATCAGTATAAAGCTATTTAAGAAAACTCAAGACTGTAGGAGCTAGGTCTTGAGTATTTAAAAAGTATGTGAATATCAGTTGTGATTTTCCTTGGTCTATTTTTTTCAGTAGAGGACAGAGAGAGTATGGAACCCAATATGTTGAGCTGTGCAAGTCTTAGTTTTCCAACTGTCAAGAAAAATAGTGATCAAGAATACAGTGCTAAAGTGGTCTGTTAGTAAATGTGGAACTGGAGGGTATGAGGGAGTAAAACAAAGAGCAAATTATTAGGTTAGAATCTAAGCAAAAATGTATCTATAGGCCTGTTCCAAAGCCCAGAGAAGTCAATGGAGAGATTCTGATTTATTTCCACAATCCTTCGATCAGACCCTATATCTCTTTCCTTTCCCATAGCATTTTCCTTTTCCAGCCAGGTAGAGAAGTTTCCATGTTTTCTAATATAAAATCATGGTTTTACCCTATGTACTGCCATGTTTTATTTTTTTCTGAATCTTTCCTAGTATGCCCAGACCTTTACTCTTTGGGACTTGCACAGAAGATGCAGCCTTCAAGTTACAGCCTGCTGTAAATGTATTGTAAAATCTTCACAGCTAGAACTTCTTTTTTATGCTGTCTGTAAAGTACCAAGCATACTTTTGCACTACAAAAGTAAATCTTCTGCCTCCTGGAGGACAATTTGCAGATTATAACAATTTTCAGATTAGGAAATTGTAGTAGAAAGAGAGAGCCTGAGACATGAGACCTGGTACAGGGAGCCTGGTGTGAGGCTAAAGTCAGGCCCTGGTGATATAAAGCAAAGTTAGCAAGAGTCAGGGTATCAGCAAAAGCCAGGCCCTATTACAAGACATGCCTGCTTTCAGGTTCACTGTCCGGGACATGAACTTGTCAAGAACGTGGCTAATGTTGCAAAAACACAAACACTCCTAAGAAGCACTAGCCACTGGATGCTTGCATAAACACAGAAAGATCATGCCAGAACACCCCACTACCAAGAAATTGTGTAAATACACTCCCTGAAGATGATATAAGGATAAACATATCCCTCCTAAAGATAGGGTCAGGATGACAAGGTAATGGATAGAGATGTTTTCAATGAGCCAACATGTGCAAGGTAAAGGGTGATAACTAACCATGTCAGAGGGGCAATACATAACTTGTTTGTATCAGTGTATAAAAGAGGACTCACAGAGTAGGGGTCTTTGTCTGGCCAAGGGTGGAGCAGAAAGTCCAGCCACTCACTGAGCTGGTCCATTGTAGCAGGCATACATGTCTTAGTACCCCTGTAGACTCCATGGAGTTCTATTATCATATTTAATTGACAATACATCTGGCCAAGTGCCTTCACTACTGAATCAAGTGTGTGGTGTTTTGGGGCAGTTCTATCTAGGTCTTCTGGATCAGCTATCTGAGCAGAGCCAGCACAGCACACCAAGAGAATACACATGTAGCCAACAACTGACAACAGAAATTACTTTTGGCTTGCTCCTTCAAGGTGCTGAATGCCCTCAATCCCCAAGGAAGTGAATGGGAGTTGAGGACTCTCAGCACCCTCCAGAATTGAGCCCTCTCCCCAGGCAGTTTCATTTGCATAAGGAATTATTCTTCATATCCTGTCCTAAATACCTGTGACATATTGATAGATTGTGGTAAACAGTAACCACATTTTACTGAAGAGAGGGCTGCATTTTGGTAGTGGCTAACGTGATTCTGTGTGGTGTTTGCATATCTGCTTGTAAAGCACTTTGCATTGTTCGAGAGGAAAGATCTACATGAATGTAAGATTATTATCACTGTTGGATACATGTATGTGTAATCTTATAAAACAACAGAAAAAGTCTGGGAGGGTAGGGAGAACAACTTTCACAGAATCCATACCTTGGAGTCAGTGACAAGTTAATACAGTGACAAGACAGCCTTCTTAAACCAAAGTATTGTCTAATCTTAAAAGTAGGAAAAAAAGCATATCATAAGAGAAAAAGGATTTTGAAACAATAAACAAGTCTACATACGTCAATCTTACTTAAAGCCTGAGCATCATGTGATTGTAACCTAGCTGCTTTGCACACTTCAGCAGGCCTTGGGTGTCAGCCTGAACAGCTCAGCTCCCCAGCTATAACTACCTGATCCCTTGACAGACAGAGACATTTAACTGTTTATAGTTTGTTTGATCTGCTGGCTCACAGCATTTTCCCCATTAGCAAAACAAGTTTAGTAACTTAGCTAGAGCATGGAGGTAGGATTTTCACAGCTAATATCTCAGGCATTGTCTCTTGAAAACTTAAAGTGTTTACTGGAGGTGGATTATCTTGAATCACTCTTCTTGTTTTCCTTTCATTTTCATTATTAAACTAAACCAACTTATTCAAACAGCAAACACCCCAATATTTAACACAATACAGTCATACACTAAACAATCCAATAGCAAGATTAACATACAGTATTTCTTAAATTATTATAAAGCAGTTCCACAGCCATCACAGAATTTTTTGCCTGAAATTTAGTTTTTGAAAATCCATAAATATATAGATTGGCCCAGACACCAATCTCTTCAGTGAAGTATTATGGAAGGGTCAAGAGTGGTTATAGATAAAACAATCAAAAACTATATGCGCAATTCTTATGGCAGATCCTGAAAGAAAGCTGTAAACAAGTTCTCCTGTCTGTCAAAGACACCAGATGCATCAAGAAAAAAATGTCTCTGTGCAAATCTCATTACTCTGTTACAGGATAAAAAGACAGTGCAGGCACTGAAAAAGGACAGAAGATGCAGTTCAACCAAAATCCTCTGTATCTTCTTGGTCTTTGTTGCAATATTACAAGCCATTGGTAATAGAATATCTAATCTCTCAACAATATGTTAGAATGTTTCTATGGGACCGGCCAGATCCTTAGCTGTGGAGCAGGCTTAGACAGATTTTCAGAGGAAGTGCCCACTGGTGAGAAAGCCCTGGTCTTGGCTGCTTTGAATTCACCCTGAAAAGACTAGCAACCTAACCATTCCTGCTGAATGCAGGTGTACTGGTGGAGTACAAAAAGGATTTAATAGACAAGTATACCATTTAGGAGATTTATGGATCATAGCCAGCACCTTCAGTTATAACCAGAATTCCATTGAGAATTACAGCACAGAAAGCCACATAGGTATATTGTGGTTTTGGTGAGGTTAGGGGTGGGAGGGTAATTTTTTGTTTGGTTGGTTGAGGTTTTTTTGGTCTGCTAATTTCACCGTGGGTACCTCTTCTTCAGATCCCTTCACAGTTTTCCCCTCACCTTCCACATCAGATTTCAGCTTCTTGCCTTGATCTCTCTGTACAAACTAGGTTCTTCCTACCTCTCTGCTGTCATTGTCTTTTGTGTCTCTTATCCCTCTTTCATTCCACCCAAGTTTCATAAATTAATACCCTATTTGTACCTTTCACCCATTCTTATATCTGAGGCACACTGAACAGACCACTAATCCTTGGAAAACTTGCATATATTCCAGTACACCTTTTTAAACCTGGGAGCTGTAGTTTCATATACATGACTAGAACAAAGCATGTTACCAACAAGAAGACAGTTATAAGGTTTCCTGCCTCTTAGACAAAGGCAGGAGACAGTGGAAATCCAGTGTCAAGGATGCCCTAGTGTGAGTCTGTCCATAGTAGCCAGAGTCCCCCATAGTCTGTAACTCAACCTGCTAATTTGAAAACTAAAACTGCCTTGTCATCCCTTTTACCTTGAGTTAGTTAAGCAAGTTAATTAAGTTTAGGAGGGCCTGAAGCAGAAAACGATGTGGGAGGCTTGTATCTAGTAGTTTGATCTGATTTGTTCTGGTTTTGAGTTTTTTTTTTTGTTTAAATAAAGAACATCATGAAGAAAAGGATCTGAAGAGATCTGTAGCTTGGATGTTATTTTTTCCATCCCTGACTTGTGAATTTGAAAACTAATTTATACCCGTATAACTGGAATGCTAGGGGCTCTCTGAATCCCCAATCCAATATATCAGGCCTTCACGGTCTCCTTCTCCATAAAAGATACTTCTTACAATAGGCTGTATATGCTACGCCTCATTACAGAGAACTGTCAACTAATTAGGTTACTAAAGCTATCTTTAAAAGTGTGGAACTAAGATGTCGTGAGCAAAACTTCATCATTTGATCATATTGCTTTTAATTATATCTCATCCTACAGAATTCATAGTGCCTATCTGGATTGTGAACCATTTGACACAAAGACCCTGAGCCTGATTATTTATCTTCTCTGGTGGTTAAAAGCATCCAGATCCCCCCGGACAGCTCAAGGTTACCCCTAAGTAGTGTGACTCTCTAGGTGACAAAGGACTACTGCTGAAACTTTTCACCTCTCTCACAACCTTGTATAGGGGACATAGCCAGAAAAAAGGGTGCATAGCATGGATATTGCTGCACCTGGCTGATCCCTGGCTGCTGGAATGGTCTCTTAGGGGATGCTGGCAGTTAGACTTGCATTAGAGCCAATGGATGGCCCAAGTATTGGAGGAACACAAAGATGCAGTAAATCCATTCCATTGTCCTTTTTCCTACAAGTGCCACTCAGAAGAACCAGATAATCTGGGTCTTTAACTTCTTACAGCTCCTGTCTATAATGCATCAAGCACACTATTGGCACTGTATATGCAACTATATAAATAACCAAATAAATAAAAGGATTGTCCTATATAGAGAGTGTTGCAACAGCCTAGCATTGAGGGGAAAGGGTGGGAAAAACAGTGAACGAGAATACATATGAGAAGAAAGAGTACAGTCTCTTGGACAATTGAAGATGCCATTTTTTCCAGCCACTGTGGCTTTCTGGGTACCCAAGATCAACAATGCTTCCAGGAAGACCCCAGGACTGTAAATAACCTTTACAGTCCATTGGCAGATATCTTTAGCAGGAGGTGCCCTCACAGCCAACAACTACTTCTTCTAAGAGTTTTTCTTGCCAGTAGGCATTATTTCTGTTTTATTAAGCTAGATCCTAAACCAGCTAGCTTTCCCTCAAGACTCAATCTCTGTCAGACACTGGGTTTACAGTGGGTCAGCCCTGTTTGTGTTTCATATGGAAATACAGAACTGAGTGTCAATAGAATACTGGTGATACTGAGGCCCATTGCACCCTCACAGTCTCACTCATTGTGTTTCATATGTACATAAAAGAAAACTGATAGGATTGAACCATATAAAATACCATATATGAGAGTCCTCAGAGTGGAAGAATGACAACTCATCTCACCATAACCCTTTGAGTTCTTACCAAAAGGAGTGAATGAAGTAAATTCCACCTTAAAGTAAATACCACCTTAAAGTAAATCAATACACTTCTATCAGTTCTGCAAATTATTCTGCATACTTCATGATAAACAGCACAGAACACTGCTGATATATAATAGTATCCACATGGATGCTGACCTGAGGATATCATAGAATCATAGAAATGTAGGACTGGCAGGACTTTGACAAGTCATGCAGTCCAGTTCCCTGGACTGAGGCAGGACTAAGTTCCCTGGACTGAGGCAGGACTAAGTAAGACCAACCCTTACAGGAGTGTATCTAACCTTTTCTGAAAAACTCCAATGATACAGATTCTATAGCCTCCCTAGATCAATTTGTCCCAGTGCTTAACTACCCTTACACATAGGAAGTTTTTCCTAACGTCTAATTTAAATCTCCCTTGCTGAAATTTATGCCCATTATTTCTTGACCTGTCTTTAGTGGTTAAGGAGAACAATTTATCACCTTCCCCTTTAAAGCAACCTTTTACAGACTTGAAAACTGTTATGTCCGACATCAGTCTTCTCTCCTCCAAACTAAACAAACCCAGGTGCTTTTTTTCCAGTCTTTCCTCAGAGGCCATTCTCCAGTTTGTCCACATCTTTCCTAAGTGGACAGAGTACTCCAGCAGAGACCTTATCAATGCTGAGTAGAACAGAAGAATTATTTCTTGTGTCTTGCTTAAAACACTGCTGCTAATACATCCCAGAATGAAGTTCACTTTTTTTGCAACAGTATTACATAGCTGAGTCATATTTAGTTTGTGATCCACCATAAGCCCCCAGACCTTTTTCTACAGTATTCCTTTTGAGGCATTCATTTCCCATTTTGTGTTTGGTCAATTAATTATTCCTTCTTAAGTGCAGTATTTTTCATTTGTCCTTATTGAATTGTATCCTCCTTATTTCAGACCATTACTCCAGTTTGTCAAGATCATTTTGAATTGTAACCCTGTCCTCCAAAGCACTTGCAACCCCTTCCAGATTGGTACTGTCTGAAAACTTCATA